>NW_006400001.1:2551035-2605408 GCF_000299155.1 Elephantulus edwardii
ATTTAACTTTATCAATATTTTAATTTTGATATTTCTGCTGCTGCTTTGAAGTCAGGGTCAGTTCATAGTTAACTCTCCAGTAGGTTTTCAGAGGCAGAAAAGTGGCACAGAGGGAGATTTCCCATCTTTCTCTGATGAAGAAATCAGCTAGTGGATTTGAACCATGTACCTTGGTGGTGGTTGCACAGTTCCTTATCACTAAACCACCAGCACTCCCGAAGCATGATATAGTTCAATACATAAAATGTATGGAGCTCTGGTAGCCTCATCTGGGAGTTGCTCTCCTGACCTAAAGGTGGCTCCTTTCCAGCTGTTTGAATCCACTCTTGAAATAAATACGGGAACTTGCCTCCCACTGGATTTATAGCCTCTGAAAAGCTGAGTCCAAGACAATGGTTTTGGCTCCTTGACTTTCACATAAAACTTGTGAATAGAGAAAAATAAAGAAACAAAATAAAAGCAAAACCAAATCTTACCCGAGAGCATGGGAAAAAAATAGAATAAAACAAAAAAACAAACCAAATCTTACTATTGCAAACACTTTAAAACAGGAATAGAACTTCTGATAATTTTGTCCCCCTGTGAAATCCTTCTAGATGCTGGAGATATTGAAAAAGATATTAAATTATGCCAGGTAATGGCCTATGTGCTTTATACATGTGAGCCCATTAATCTTCATACTAACATATATGTGTAATGATTATCCTTGATTTTGGAGATGAGAAAACTGAAGCTCTTATTTTGAATTTTTCCGAAGTCATTATAATCAGTAATGAGAATGACAGAGTACTTCATAGACATTGTTATTTCCTTTCTTCTTTCCCAATTGGTAATGTAGTAGTTCATCCAACAGACCTTTATTAGGGACCAGCTATCTACTCTCTTTGTTGTTAGGTGTCGTTAAGTATGACTCATAGTGATCCTGTGAATAACAGATCTGAACCCTGTCCTGTCCTGTGCCAGCCTCTCCGTCTCTGACTTAAGCCCAATGCTGCAGTCACTGTCAATCCACCTGATTGTGGCGCTTTCTCACTTTGACCATCCCCCCACTATTCTAAGCATCATGTCCCGCTTCAAAGAACAACTTCTCCTGGCAACACAACCAAAGTATGTGAAATGAAGCTTCATTGTAATTGCCTCCAAGGAGCACTCTGGCTTCAATTCCAAGACATACCTGTCTGTCCTTTTGGCAATCCATGGACTATTCAGCATTCATTTCCAACACTATGGTTTAAAGGCATCAGTTCTTCATCATCCTTATTCATTATCCAGCTTTCAGATGCACAGGAAGTGACCTATTCTGTAGGGTGTTAAAATCTAAGTGAAAGTCTACTCCTTTCTTGGTGGTTCAAATATACTAGTAACTAACTCCCCAGGAGAAGGAGGGACAACGCCTCCCATATGATTTACAGTATTGGAAACACAGAGATGGGTCAGCTATGCTTCACTTCTGACTCAACAGCAATCAGTTGCATTGAAATGACGTATTATGCATAGTAGTACCAGAGTTTTTTCCATGGGATATAATTAGCTTCTACTTTCATGAAGCTTTCAGTCTGTTATGGTTAGGTACCGTAGAGCCAGCTGCAACGCAGAAGAACTCAAATAGAACTCTCTTTAAAATAATGAAATGCTGCTTCATTTAGCACTGTCCTCGCAATCTCTGTTGGGATTAAACTCATTGTTGCAGTCACTATGTGCATCCATCACCTTGAGGGTCTTTCTCTTATTAACTAACCCTCTACTGTCCCCAAACGTAATGTCCTTTTCCAAGGGCTGATTTTTTCCCCCCTGACAACATGCCCAAAGTCTATGAGAAGAAATATCACCATGTTCACTTTTATGGAGCATTCTGGCTTTGCTTCTTTCAGGACAGATTGATTTCTCTTTTTGGCAGTCCATGGTATATTCAATATTCTTTACCATCACCACAATTCAAAGACATCAACACTCCCTCAGTGTCTCCTAAAAACAACTGAAAAAGAAAAGACAAATGAATGTGTGATGAACTTTAAGGAGATCAGGAGACTGGGGAGGCAGACAGCAGAAGCTAATGGTATATGGCACTTACCCACATAATTGTCATCTGTATTCACAATCTTAGAAATAAACCTTGGATATTAGAATACTTCTGGATATACAGGAAAGTTATAAAGACAAAGACAGCCTATAGGTCTCGTGCCCAGTTTCCCCTATTTTAATATCCTACATTACCATGGCCTCTCAAGAGTACTGAAGAGCAAGAGCGTCAGGCTGGAGACTAAAGTGCAACTGATTCAGGCTATAGTCTTTGCAATTATGTGCTATGCATCAGAGAGTTGGACACTGAATAGGGATGATAGAAAGAGAATTGATGTCTTTGAGCTGTGGTGCAGGAGAAGGGTGTTGAATATACCATGGACTGCTAGGAGCACAAACAGGATTATCCTGGAGAGGGTGAAGCTAGAATGCTCCTTGGAGTCAAGGATTCTGGAGCTTTGTCTGACATACTTTGGGTATGTTGCAAGGAGGAACTGGTCCTTGGAGAGGGACATCATCTTTGAGAGAGTGGAGGGATGGCACAGGAGAGGAAGACTCTAGATGAGATGGACCGATTCTGTGAGTGGAGTGGTGGGAATGAGTGTGTTTGAGACGACGAGGTTGGCACAGGATAGAATGACATTTAAATCTCTTGTACATAGGGTCGCTCTGAGTCGCAAGCGACTCGATGGCACATAAAAAAAACAACAACAATAACATTACCATGGCAGGTTTGTCGCTTCTAAGGAGCCAATATTGTTGTTGTCAGGTGTCTTTGAGCTGAGTTCCACTCAGTGACCATATGAATAACAAATCTGAACCTCTTCCCACCTTATGCCATCCTCATCATCTGACACCCTTAAGCCCATTGCTGTGGTCCCTGTGTCCATCCATCTCATTGAGGGGTCTTCCCACTTTTTGCTGACCCTCTACTTTGCCAACCATGATGTCCCTTTTCCAGGAATAGCCTCTTGTAACAGTATGCCTAATATATATGAGCTGAAGCTTCACAATCCTTGACATCAAGGAGCATTCTAGCTGCATTTTTTTTCTAAGACATATATATCTGCTTAGACTTTTGGCAGTCCATGATATATTCACTGCTCTTCTCCAGCACTACAAATCAAAGACATCAATCCTTCTTCTGTCATCTCTGTTCTCTGTCTAGCTCTCAGATACATAGCCAGCGATTGAAAAAATGAAGCTGAATCAGACACACTTTAGTCTTCAAAGCAACGTTATTATTACTCAGTACTTTGGAGAGAGCTCCCTTATAGTGGACTTGTCCAATGCCATGTGTCTCCTGATCTCCTGACTGCTGGTGCCAAATGTATTGATTGTGGAACCAAGTAAGAACAAGTAGTTGACCATTTTAATCCTTTTTTTCCATCTATCATGATGTTGCCTGTTAGCCCAGTGGTAAGGATCCTTGTTTGCTTGATGTTTAAGATGTAACTCATATTGAAGGCTACATTCTTTGATCTTCTGCAGAAAGTATTTCAAGTCCTCTTCACTTTCAGCAAACAAGGTTGTGGTATCTACATAACAGAAGTTATTGATAAGTTGAGTCATCTTCTTATTGTAGTTCCGCATTCTTCTTTACAGAAGGAGTCCTGATGTAGTATTGTAAATTAAACTCTATAATTTATTCCTATTTTATTAGATTTTCCCCCATCTAATTGTCTTTTTCTGTTCCAGGATTCAATCCAGGACACATTTAATTGTTATGTCTGTTTAGGCTTCTCTGGGTGTGACAGTTTCTCAGATTTTCCTTCTATTTTATGAGCCTGAAAGTTTTAGGTGTTTACTCAAATGTTTTTGTAGAATGCCCACTGATTATTTGAGTTTCTTTGACACTGTCTTTGAGCCAATTCCATCTCTTAGAATACCATCATATCAAGTTTCCAAAGGTGTCACGGTTAGACTAGTTACGAGTTATGTGGAAGAAGATCACAGAGTTGAAGTGCCATTACCAATATGAATGTCCAAGGTATATACTATCTCCATTAACTATGATGCCTCTGGCCTGCATCACCTGTTTAAGGTACTGTTTGCCAAGTTGCTCCATTGCAATATTTAATCCACTTTTCTTTCACATTGAGAGTTTCAAATATAAGTCACTAAACACAACCCACAATTAAAGAGAAGAGATTTATGTTCTACTTCCTGCAGAGGGACATGGCTGAATTTATGCATCATGTAGTGTTCAGTTGATTTTCCCGATTCCTTGTCAGTTTTTCCTTTTTTATTCCTATTACAAACAATGCAACAAGAACCTTTTTTAAAATAAGATTGTGTTGTTATTTGTTGTTGTCTGTCTGCTTGTTTTGTTTTTCTTTCTGTAATACTAACTATAATACTAACTCCTCCAAAGTCATTTGAGTCAAAAGGTAGGAATGTTTAAGAGACTTTTGAACTTGTATGAGTCAGTTACGTCTCAGAAAGCTAACACTAATTTACACTAGTGTGTGCCGTTTTCACCAGATTCTTAACAGTATTGTACTTCATTCTTTTTATGCTTTTGTGATTTGATAAACAAGGCATTTAATCACATCCAAAATTAGACCAAACCCAATCAATCCACTGTCTTTGAGTCAATTCCATCTCTTAGAATCCCATCACTTCAAGTTTTCAAAGCTGTCATATTTTAATATTTTTTAATACTGGTTTATTTACAAAGTTTGTATTCGTTGTTTTTCACACCAGATCCTTCCCATTTCCTTGACCATCCCTCCCTTCACCCATCAAATTTTGTGACCCTATGATTAATATCCCCTCCTGGCTCACCCTCATCCCTCTGATCCCCCACTCCCTGGCCTTGGATCCTCATGCTTATTCTACAATAATGGTCTTATACAGTATTTGTCCTTATGCAATTGAGTTAGTTCACTTTGCTTGATGATCTCAAGTTCCTCCCAGTTTAGGTGGTAATTTACAGAATCATTGCTCCTGTGTACTATGTAGTATTCCATTGTGTGAATGTACCATAATTTCTTAATCTGTTTGATTGTGGTTGGACATCTGGGCTGTTCCCATGTTCTTACAATGGTGAATAATGGTGCTATGAACATTGGTGTACAAGTCACCATTTGTGCCTCAGTTCTCAGTCTCTCAGGGTATATCCAAGCAGTGGAATAGCTGGGTCATATGGAATTTTGATGTTCAGCTTTTTGAGGGAACATCAATCTGCCTTCCAGAGTGGTTGGAAGGCAAGTGCTCATCTTTCTCCCCCAGAGCAGTTGGTGTTTTCAAACTTTGACCTTTCAGTTTGCAGCCATACCGTTTAATCTACCATAAAACCCAGGTTCCTTTTAAGCATACTATGGATAAATGACTCAAGGAAATCAGAGAGTATAGATACTGTTGCTATTAGCTGCCTTTTAGTTGGCCATAGTTTATGGTAGCCTCATGTCAACTGAACAAGTCTCTTTCTGGTTCTGTACAAACTCTATTGGTAGTTTCCACATCATACACTGTGATGATAAGGTTTTCATGGGTTGATTTTCAGAAATAGAATTACTAGGTCTCTCTATCTAGTATGGCTCAGTCTTTTGGTATAGAGAAGTCTGTTCAGTATTACTGTAGTCCATAATAAGCTTCCATCAACAGATGAAAGTTGGCTTTGGAAGAAATGCATTGGTCAGGAATCCAATCCTAATCTTCATGGAAAGCAAGAATTCTACCACTGAATCCCGTGGCTTCAGAGTCTAGATAATTAGTATATGGTGGTGGTGGTGGTGATGGTGGTTAGGTGCTGTCAAATATGACTCATAGCAACCCTATGAATGAAGGAGTTGAATTCTATTCTATCCTACACCAACCTCACACCTCCTGTCACACAAAACTCATTGCAGCAGTCACCGTGTCAATCCACCTATAAGGTTGAGGGTCTTTCTCTCTTTCTCTGACCCTCCACCCTTCCAAGCATTACATCCTTCTCCAAGGATTAGCCCCTATTAACAACATAGACAAACTATGTGAGGTGAAGCCTCATCATTCTTGCCTCCAAAGAGCACTCCTCCTGATCCTCTCTAAAACATATCTGTGTGAACAAAATTATTTATCTGTGTAAGTTTTTTTCATATGGTATAAGGGAAAAAGTGACTGTCAAAATTGACACAAAACATTCTACATTTGGTATTTTCCTGAGAATAAATAAAGAAGAATTATTTAGATATATGATAGATAGATAGATAGATATGGAGATGGAGATAGAGATAGATATATAAAGACATATTTACTCATTCTTTTGACCATCCATGGGATGTTCGGTACTCTTCTCCAACACCACAGCTCAAAGATATCATTTGTTTTTCTGTCGTCCTGATTCATTGTCCAGCTCTCAGATAGAGAGGAAGTAATTGAAACATCCATGGCCTGAATCAGTTGCACCTTGGTCCTCAAACTAACATCACTATTCTTCAATAATTTGGATTGGTCCCTAACTGCAGATTTTCCCAGTGCAATATGCCTCTTTTTTTCCTGACTTCTGGTACGAAGGGTGTTAATTGTGGATCCAAGCAAGATGAAGCTGTTGACAGTTTAAATCTTCTCCACATCCATCATGATGCTGCCTATCAATTCTGTGGTAAGAATCTTTGTCTTCTTGACATTGTGATGCAATCCATACTGAAGGTTGTATTCCTTGATCCTTTGAAACAAGTGCTTGAAGTCCTCCTCACTTTTAGTACATAGTAGGTCCACCATAAATACTCATTGAATTCAATTGAATTTTTAGTAAACCTAAGTTTCTTCCCTCATTAAACAAAAAAGCATAATTACAAGTTTTCAAATCATCTAAATTCTGAAAGATGCAATTTCAATGCATGGATGAAAGTAACAGTAACAGCTTGTTATTTCTATAACTCAAATAATGCCAACAACTCAATTTGTATTTCTCTTTCTTCCATTAAAAGCTCACAGAACACTTTCTTAGATTCTGCCCACCTGACTTTTCATGCTGAAAAAGAAATGGTGAAGATTACTAGAAATATTTCTGTAGCACTACAGTTTATTTAATATGAAATGTAGAGACCTACATATATGGAAAGATTATTGACACATGAAAGAACGTACACTCTAGACAGAAATTGTTTCTGTAAATATTGGACTCTGTGCAGAAACAATCCTGCCTTTTGGAGTTCACAGATGCCAAATGGGAGATGATTATGAAAGAATTATTAATTCTAAGACAGAGTAGTGTGTGCACCTAAGTTTAGCTTCCCAAAGGGACCAATTTACTAATACCAAGTATATGAGCACTTAATGGAATATGTTGAAAACAGAACTGCACAGATTCAATAAGTAGAGGAATGAATTTAAATAAATAAGAGTGAGGCTGGTGGTCCAAAAGGGTTGGATTTGTATCCAAAGTGCTGTCCTCATTACGGATAGTGTTAATGGATGATGTCTGGATTTTCAAATCCAGAGAAGAATCCAGAGGATACTAACAGCAAAATCCAATTGTTTTTGTTGAAACCTGATCACATAGAATTGATAAAAATTGGGAGTCATTTAGGTGCAATTAGAACTTAATATGTGATGCTAATTCTTTTCCAGAGGGAGATTTTTAGCCATTTTTTCAATGAGTTCAACTACTTATTACTCTTACTGTGTTTGAAATAAAACCAAGCACAACAAAACAAAAAGCAAACCAACCTGCCAAGTAAACAAACAAAAAGTCCTTATTTGTTGCCTCTGAGCTAATTCTAGCTTATGACCACCCACAATGGTGCAAAACAAATCTGCTTCCTTGGGTTTTTTTTCCTGTTTGTTTGTTTTGTTTGGTAGGTTTTTTGTTTGTTTGGTGGGTTTTTTGTTTGTTTGTTTTTGTTTTGTTGGGTTTTTTTAGGGGGAGTCTTTTTGTTTTATTTTGTTTTCTCTTTCAGTTCTACTCTGTCCAATAGGGTTGTTATTGGTCAGACTCAATTCAGCAGCACCATCACCAAATACAATCTTTTGTAGAAGTAGGTTGCCAGGACTTTCTTTCACAGTGGTGCTGAGTGATTGTGAACCCCCAACTTTTAGGTGGCTGAGCACAGATCATTAGTGCTTCTTGGTCCCTTGCTTGTTGGGAAGATTGAGATATTGGTGTACTATTTAAGCACCCACGTGCATTAGTAGAGCAGAAAGTGATGTTTGAAAGTAAGTCCATCAGGGGTAAAATCCAGGAAAGTGGGCTTTTTCCTTTTCCCTTTGAAAATGTATTGCCTTCTGCGGTGGGAAGATTTTATCTATTCATATTGTGTTGTGTTCTTGGGTTGTTGGTTTTGAGAGCTACAATCTTGGCCTGCTTTAAAGTAGGGAGGACAAAGCTCTGGCCAGTCTGAAATACTAACAGTGTTTTAGTCCCCAGATCCAATTAAAATCACTCTTAGTAGCAGCAGTAAGCAGGGAAAGGAAAGATATTATAGTAATTCTTTACAATGGGATTGTAGCTATGGTTAGTCGTGTGGCTTGGGTCATGCACTGAGATTCTTTCAGGACAGTGCCCCACTCTGTATCCAGGGAAATAACACCTGGAAGGATGGATGCGGGGGAAGCCTGCTTAGTGGTGACACGGTGCCCTAGGACAATGCATGGCCCTATAAACCTCGAGCAGTCTTGCGTCAGGATTTGTGCTCCAAGAAGCAACACTAGGTGCCCTCTGACATGGAAATCTCTCACCAGAGCCATTCTCCTTTCTAAAACGAGCACGTGTGGAATGGAGTATATACATCCTATCTGTAGAGTTTATAAGTCCCTTCAGGAAGGAGGTTAAAGGTGGGTCATCACTTCCATTTAAGAAGGTGATCCTGGAATCCTGTTTAGATCAGTGGCCTGTCTGATCAGCCTGATTTGCATCCCACTTAACTTTCTAAGTTGGGATTTTACTTCCTTTTTTAATTTTTATTTTGGAAACTTGTCTTTTTTATTTATTTTAAATTGATTTTGACGAAAATTTACAGAGACTTTGGATTCCCATTACTTACAAAATTTTAATACAAATTCTAACAAATTCTTTCAATTTCCCTTGCTGCCCCCCCACCCCAATGTCATATGGGCTGGTTAATTCATTTTGTGTAAAGGGACTTAAATACAATCTATTTTCAGTTAGTAAGGATGGGTTTTTTTGGTCAAGATCACAATTTAAAACACATTAAAATTTTTAGCAGCTTCTTGGAAGATGGGAAGTATCTTCTCATCATGATTTTCAATCTCCAAAACCTACAATCTCTGAGACCCATGGAGGATTACCATGAGTGAGAGCTAACTTAAATGTTGTTGCTGTGTTAGGTTTCATTAAGTCGAGTACAACTCATAGTGACTCTGTGAACAACAGAGCCGACATCTGTCCTCTCCTGTACCATCTTCATAATCTTTGACATACGTAAGCCCATTCCTATCATCACTGTGCCAATCCACCTGGCTGAGACTCTTCCTCTCTTTCTCTGTCCCTCCACCTTTCCAAGCATGATGTCCCTCTCTGAGGAATAGTCTCCTTAACAACCTGCCTAAAGTATGTGCACACAATTTCATCATCTTTGCCTTCAAGGAGCATTCTGGCTATACCATCTCCAAGACATATCTATTCATTCTTTTGGCAATCCATCAATTCTCTTCTCCGATACCATACTTCAAAGGCATCAATTCTTCTTCTTTCATCCTTATTCATTGTCCAGCTTTCAGATGAATAACAAGTGATTGGAAAACCATGACATGAATCAAGTGCACCTTAGTCCTCAACATCATTAACTCAACTGGCATCATTGCTACTCAATAATTTAGAGACAGACCTGACTATAACGTTCCAAATGCAATATGGCTCCTGATCTCCTGACTGCTGGTAAACCAAGTGTATTGATTGTAGATCCACATAAGATAAAGTCATTGACATTTTCAATTTCCCCCCCCCCCCATCTATCATGTAGTAGCAGCCAGGAAATAAAAAAACGTATTGTGATGGGAAAGTCTGCTGTTAGGGACCTCTCTAAAGTACTCAAGAACAAAGGTGTCTCTTTGGAGATGAAGGTGCGCCTGATACAGGCTATGGTCTTTGCAATCACTTGTTACGCATCAGAGAGCTAGACAATGACTAGGGAGGACAGAGGAGAATTGACGCCTTTGAGCTGTGGTGCTGGAGAAGAGTATTGAATGTACCATGGACTGCCAAGAAAACAAACAGATTCATCCTAGAGAGGGTTAAACCAGGCTACTCCTTGGAGGCAAAGATTCTGGGGCTTCGTCTGACATACTTTGGACATGTTGCAAGGAGAGACAAGTCTTTGGAGAGGGACATCATGCTGGGTAGAGTAGAGGGACAGCGCAGGAGGGGAAGACCCTCTGAGGTGGATTGATTCAGTGACTGGGGTAATTGGGATGGGTGTGTCAGAGGCAATGCGATTGGCATGGGATAGAGCAGGGTTCACAGCTTTTGTACATAGGGTCACTATGAGTGGCACACGACTCGATGGCACATAACAACAACAACAACAACATCTCACTTTCAAGAAATAAATATTTCTCCCCACTGGAACAATAGACACTATCATGATGTTGTCTCCAGAGATACACCGTTGCTGTTGAGCACTTTAGATAGGTCCCTAACAACAGACTTTCCCATCTCGATACATCTTTTAATTTCCTGGCTGCTGGTGCCAAGAGTGTTGATTGTGGAGCCAAGCCGACTAAATACAATCCATATTAAAGGCTGCAGTCTTTCATCTTCTCTAACAAGTGCTTCAAATCTTCCTTGCTTTCAGCAAAGTTGTGTCATCTACATACTGAAGGTTTTGATGAGTATTCTTCCAATTCTTATTGAATTACTCTTCTTCAGAGAGTCCATCTTCTCAACGAATTTACTCAGCATATATATTGAATAGATATGGAGAAAAGATACAACTGTGATGGACTCATTTCTTAATTTTAAACCAGTAGTGTTCCTTTGCTCTGTTTGCAGCCTCTTGGTCTAGGTATACGCTTTGTATGAGTACAATTAAGTGTTTGAGGATTCTCATTCTGCTCAATATTAGCCATAATTTGTTATGATCCACACAGCCAAATGTCTTGGCATAGTCAATAAAATACAAATAGTCTTCTGGTACTCTTTGCTTCAAGCCAGGATCCACTTGACATCAGAAATTGCATCCTAGTGCCAAGATCTCATCTAAAACCAACTTTGACTTAGGCAGTTCTCTGTCTATCTACTGTTCTAGACATTTTTAAATGATCTTAACTAGTATTTTGCTTGCTTGTGATATTGTGCAATAATTTCCACATTCTTTTGGATCATTTTCTTTGGAAGAGGAACCAGTACAAATGTTCTCCAGTCAATTAACCAGGCAGCTGTCCTTCAAATTTTCTGGCATAGATTGATAAGCATGGCCAGGGAAGCTTCTTTAATTTGAAACATGCCAATTGGTATCCCATCAATTCCTGAGGCCTTATTTTTTACTAATGACTTCAGTGCAGTTTGAACTTCTTTCTTCATTACCATTGGCTCTTGATCATATGGTACTTCATGAAATATGTCAGCCATTCTTTTTGGTACAGTGATTCTGCATATTCCCTCCATCTTCCTTTGGTGCTTCCTGGATCATTTAAAATTTTGTCAATAGCATCTCAAGTATACTTGACTGTAGTGAGAATTTTTTTTTTGAGAATTTTTTATGTGTTCTAAAGAAAGTTAAATTTTAGCCTATGCTCTATAGTTTTTACATCTAGAGTTATAAAATGTATTTATTTTATACTAAGCTAAGTGTATTGTATGTCCACTTGCCGTACAGAGATAACTCATTGTTGCTGTGATGCTAAAACACCATGACACTGATGTAATAATGGTTACACATGGTGGACAGTGTTTAGTGGAGCTCCCCAATTAAAACAAGCTTGGTAGCAGGAATGGCATCCACTTCCAAAATAGCTTGCCTCTGGAAACTCCATGAACTTGTAGAAATGATGAAAGTTATACAAGTGTTCAGGTCTTCCATTCATAGGGTTGCTATGAGTCGTCAAAGATTCAGTGACACTTAACAACAACAAGTGTATTGTAGAATTCAGAGGTAAATTTTAGGAGGTGATTTTTAACTGGTAAGAAGCCACTAAGATTGAGGCAATTTAGAATTGGAACAAGGAAGACAAAATTATAATCAATGCCTTTGAATTGTGTTGCTGGTAAAAAAGGTTGACTAGTGCATGGATTGGCCAAATAACAGACTGATCTCTTTTGAGATCAATGTAGTCAGAATGCACCTTAGAAGCAAAGATCATGACATTTCATCTCATATACTTTGGACAAGTTAAAAGGAGGGGCCAATACTGGGAAAAAGAGATGCTTGGTAAAGTAGAGGATCATTGTAAACAAGAACACTCTCGACAAGTTGGATTAACACATTTGATACAGCAATGAGCTTAAGCCAAATAGAGATTGTGTGGATGGTGTAGTTCTGTCCTACATGAGGACATCATGACTCAACAGCACTGACCAGCCACACTGCAGGCTAACACTCCGGGAGGCCACAGTTCCATTTAATCAGAGAGCCCCAGGACAGGCCTTACTCTTACTTAACTAACTAAAATCAACCACCAAACAAAAGAAAATTCACACAAATTGCCTATGAAACAAACATTTTCATCTCATTAATTAATCAAAAATTTCCACATTCTGCTTCGTAGGGACCATCTGAGTTCATCCTGCTACTATACTGACCTAATAGTTCCTGTTCACTTATCATATTGATGTTATCATTTTACAACAACGGGCTTGAGTACATTAGAGATTGTGAGGATGACCCATGCTAGAGGAAGGCTTAGATCTCTTGTTCATATGGTCACTACAGATGGAACATAACAACAAAAACATTTTCATACACAACTCAAGTGAATGATTCACTCAGGATTGTATATCCTTGTCTTCAGTAGGATAGTGGATATATTTTCATTTGGAAATCAACAGTGTCTTGAATCTTTCCCCCCTCCATTGGTAATTGCCTGTGGAGATCACCTGAGAAATTCTAACATCTTTTAAGACTTAAATGAAATGACATCTCCTTCCTGATTTCCTTTCTGAAGTGAATAGCAGCTGACACCTTCTCTTCCTTGTTCCATGCTGGTGCTGTGTCCCTGAGCTTCCATTAGAAGATAGGATTATTTCCTTTACTGAAAGTATTTATTACATGTATCTCGGGCAGAAAGAGCATTATTTCTCTTTTCAGATAAAGAAAGATGCATGTGCAAATACAGGGGTACTTTGCAAGTACACTAGTACAAGATACTTACACATGTATTAATTAACAAACAAATGAAGATAAAACAAACAAAACCCCAAAAAAGTACTGCTGTGGAGTCAGAACTAATTAATAGATGATCTTCCATCAGGTTTTCTGAGGCTGTAAATTGTACTGTCCATCTTGCTCCCAAGATTGAAGCTAGGATTAGATAATTTTCTTAGATTATGATAAAAGGACAAATTAAATGTTAGAAATTTGAACCCATAAAGCAAGCTTGAGAACTTGGAATTCTATGAAAGATTCCAGGAAAAGAAAATGAATTTAAATTATGTTTTCAAATAGATTTGTTGTACACAAGGTTGCTATGTGTAGGAGTCATCCTGTTGGCGTAAACCATCACAAAATGGTTAGTAGTTATAGATTCTAACACTTTCTTTTTTTAAGAAATTTTTTATTATTATTAATTTTAATGAAAATTTACAGATATTTTAGATTTTTATTCATTCATTGTTGCACTTTTCTCCCTGCTCACCTCTCCCCATCCAGTTCATTCTTCTCCTCTAACACTTTCTTAATAAGAGAGAATGAGAGAGATAGCTTTCATTGATGTTTCACCTCTATACTGACAGATAAGGGAGCTCTGATGGTTTGGTGCTAAAGAATTGTCCTGCCAACACAAAGATATGTGGTTCAAATCCACCAGGTTCTCCTTGAGAGAAAGATGGCCATTCTGCTCCTGTGCAATTTACTGTCTTTGAAATACTGCTGGAGGATGAACTATGAGTCAGTTGTAACTTGACAAAATACAACAACATGAAGAAATACCATGAGATTTGCAGGATGTGGGCGAGGTCACACTTAGATAGTGCTTATCTTGTTCTTCATTTGCTAGTTATGTGTTCTTAAACCTCAGTGCTCCTTATAGATAAAAATTGGGTGATAGTGATATCACCTTATTCTGCATAGTGAGAGTGAAATGATAACCATGTGTGTACCACTGCCAGCACTAGTATCTGCACATAGTTAAATGGTGAACATCATTACATATAAAACAGGGATCTGTAGCACTCTTAGGGATGTGACATTTATTAGTGAGCTAACTGTGGTGCTGGAGAAGAGTATTGAATGTACCATGGACTGCCAAGAAAACAAACAGATTCATCCTAGAGAGGGTTAAACCAGGCTCCTCCTTGGAGGCAAGGATTCTGCGGCTTCATCTGACATACTTTGGAAATGTTGTAAGGAGAGACAGGTCTTTAGAGAGGGACATCATGCTGGGTAGAGTAGAGGGACAGGGCAGAAGGGGAAGACCCTCTATGAGGTGGATTGATTCAGTGACTGGGGTAATCGGGATGGGTGTGTCAGAGGCAATGCGATTGGCACAGGATAGAGCAGGGTTTAGGACTGTTGTACATAGGGTCGCTATGAGTCGCAGACGACTCGACGGCACATAACAACAACTACAATAACAGACCAAAATCCTTTCTCTATCTTTAATTTTCAAAGAAAAGAAAAATTCATCACCCCGAGAATATATAGAAAGAGGGCAAAGACAATAAACCCTCTTAAATGTACCACTGTGGAATTCTGCGAAATAAGATTGTATTTGAAATTTGTCTAGAACTCCTTAGAAGGAAAGTATGTAGAAATGAAAGATGTTATCGTGTTTAAAAAACCCTTCTTGCTCTAAAATCTCCTTTGACCTAGAAGGCAGTAAGGTGAGGTACACATTTCTGAGGATGCTCATCTCATTTATACATTGTTTCTGCCCATCTGTCAATGAAATAGTCTTTAATTTGGGCTGAGACATTTTGGTATTTCAAAACAAACAAACATTTTCAAACAGCACAGGAAAAAAAAGTCATTATGGATTTTAATATGTTTACTATGCTTTATTTTGGTGGATTTTGATATGCAAAATTCCTATTGAAATGCAGAGGAGGATGCCACCATTGATTTGAGTACTAAAAATAAGATGTAGTCATGTTCTTCTTCCTCTGTTCCCCCCCAACCCATTTGAGTAATTGTATGCTACAAAGCTAAATGACAAGGAAAACATAATGCTAAAAAGCAACACTGGGTAAGTTGCCCAGGCTGGGCAATCATCGCCATGGCCCCCATCCAGACCAAAATAGCCTTGTTGAGATTCTGAGCAAGAACAGCTGTGGAGTCTTCTCCCTGACTCCGAGGGGCACCTGCCGGGCAGCCACAGGATCCCTAATAACCACCAAAGGCCAAGTTTGGCTGGGCAGCAGACACACTGTCTCCTCTCGGGCTCTTTCTTCTTCTCATATATGGAAATGATATCCTAGAGGACTTGAGGGAAGAGCTACTTTCCTGCCATTGTTTTGACCTCTATTTCTAACCTTCTTCATCTAGCCTTCGCGTTTTTCCTATGTTCTCCTTACCTAATGAAGGGGTCATGGCATTACTACTCCCTGGAGGACTCTCCTCTTACCCTTTGCCTATTGTACTCAAATCCATTGTTCAAGATTCTCTACACACCATGGATTCAACTCTTCATAATCATGTCTAGAGTCAGTCATCCATTCTCTCCTTTCTGTACCTTTGCTGCTGTTATTGGTTGCTAGTAGGTTGATGTAGACTCATGGCAACTTTAAGGACCACATTGCACTTCTCAATTCTGCACCATCCTCATGACTATTAGTAAGTCTGAGTTTACTTACTACAGCTGCTGTCTAGTATCTTACAGTACAAGAGTTTCATCTTCTGGAAATACATCTGCTAATATTCCATTGAGATCTGTAGGGTTTTATTGAAGGATTTTTGCAAATAGATTATCAGGCCTTGGTTTCAATGTCTTAGTGTGAAAGTTTTGCTAAAACTGCCACCCTTTCCCACACCCTTCCATGGGTGATTCTGCTGATATTTGAAATATGGCTGGAATGGCACCCAACATCATAGCAACATGCAAACCATTCAGTTGATAAGCTGACAGGTGGATATAGTTATGTTCCTTTAATATTATACTACCAAGTTGGCATTCTATAATCTTGTGACTATTTTACTGTAAGTTTCTTTAAGTTGTATCTCATCATTGTATCATTATCTACTTTGCAAATGAGACATATATTGTTAACTGTCACAATAATATGAAGAAAAAAATGAACAAATAGAGAGTTGATGGACAGGAAAAGGTATGAGTTTGAGTTTTAATTAGAAAGTCTCATGTGTTGATTGTATCTTTCACTGAAGGACTTTTTCATGGTTTTTCAGATTTTCAGATTTAACATTTGTTACACAGGATGCTCAGTGGTACAAGCAAGCAAGCAAGCAGGAACTGTGCTTATTGAGAGCAAAATTTTGTTGGTGTCTCTGTACTTGAGCAACTCTTCTTTTTCTCCATTGCCTTTGTTTCTATTCCCCCCTCAGCTTCTCTGGACCCTTAATTATAGAATTCATAGAATCTATTTGGGCCACTTTGAGTCTCCCATGAGCAACAGTAACATTAGCAAGTTTCTTTTGGACCTACCTCCAAGCTCAATTGTGAATTGTGTTTCTGTGTATTATTCTGACTTGAGAAAGTCTTATTGAGATGAATGGGATGTTTGTTAAAGCACTTCCCTTTGGGACACCGTGAAAAGAGATTGATCCTAAATAATAAGAACTTGTATAATCAAGTGTATTGTGATGAAGAGACAGATAATATTAACACACAACAACTCTGCTCTTCCTCTGGGGGTGAAGAGGGAGTATCTTGCCACTAGTAGAGATTTATTCATCCTTTCTGACTTGTATGATGTAGACTGGGATAAGAAGTTTCCAAGTAAGTGAGTTTATGCTCACATTATTGGAAAATAACCTTTCTGGAAGAATTAAATCAGTTGAGAACAAGACAGAAGTTTAACTCATTAAAATAAATTATAATTTGAAGTTGAATGGTAGAATGTATGTCCTAGGTTATCCGCCCACCCCCTCACGCCCTATGAAAATAAAAGGGAAATTGTGGGCTCAGATTTGGGACTCTTGTACAACCCACTGTTTTACTCTGGCTTAGTACCAAGTTTCACTCTGCACAGAAGCTGTAGAACTCTCTGCCCCAGTTTCTTGGTTCTGAATGAGATCAGCAACACTTTTGAATATAATTGCCTGTCTTGGTGGAAGTAGTGGGTAGATTAATCAGCTCCTTAAGTTTGTAGAGGAACAGTTTTAAATAAAAGAGATTAATTTCATTTGTAAAACAACCACTTGTTGGTGGTAATTGCCTTTGAATCTATCCCTGGCTCATGATGCATAGCTGAAATGCTGCCCAGTCCTGCACAATCCCCATGATTTATTGCATATCATACTGACTGTGATCCCTAGGGTTTCCACTGTCTAATTTTCAGAACTAGATGGCCAGGCCTTTCTTCCTAGTCTGTCTAGTGTGGAAGTTCTGCTGAAACCTGTTCAGAATCAGATTCAAGTCACTGACACAAGTTGGTCCCAGCTCAGAGTGACCCACCATCATGTATCCAAGGCTGTAAATCATAAGAGAAAGGGGCTTCCTGTACACCCTGTCTGTCTCTCAGAAAGCTGCTGGTGGACTCGAGCCTCTAGAGACACATGGCCTTTGGGTTAGCAGTACAACTCACCATGGATTATGCTGTAGGAAGAGACAATCCATTATTTGCCAGACAAGTGGTGATTATGCTTGAGGTGGACCGACTGGAAGGATGGAAGGTGAAATTTTTTTTTCCACTGAACAAACGTAAGCCTTAAAAGAACTATAAAACGGAGTGAAAATAGGATGTGTAGAGTCTACTTAAGAACCCCAGGGAACCTTACAACTCTACATTGTTGTTGTTGTTATGTGCCATTGAGTCACCCGTGACTTAAGTTGTTATGTGCCTTCAAGTCGCCTGTAGCTCATAGTGACCCTGTGTACTATATCTTTGAAGTCTGCCTTGCCCTGAGCCAATCTCACTGACTCCATCACACCTCCTCCCATTGTCCTAGTTACTGCATCAGTCCATCTCTTGTGGAAGCTTCCTCTCTTGGATTGTCTTTCCACCCTTCTAAACATGATGTTCTTCTTCAAGGATTATTCCCTCTTGGCCACATGTCTTAAGTATATGAGACAAAACTTAAAAATCCTAGTCTCCAAGGAGAAATTTGGTTTCACCCCTCTCCAAGACAGACCAATTTGTTTTCTTGGCAATCATTGTTATGTTTAAGATTCCACAGGCATCAATTCTTCTTCTATCGTCCTTAGTCATTATCTAGCTCTCTAATGTATAGCAAGTAATTGTGAAGACCACGGACTGAATCAGGTGCACCTTAGTCTCTGGAGTGACATTGTTGCTTCTCAGTACTCTGGAAAGGTACCTGACAACAGATTTACCTAATTCAATTCACTTTTTGATTTCCTAACTGCTGGTGCAGAGAGTGTTGATTGTGGACCAGAGCAAGCTGTAATTGTTTACAACCTCAATCTCTTCTCCATTCATCATGCTGCTGCCAGTTGGCCCAGTGGGAAGAATCTATATTGAAAATTACAGTCCTTGACATTCTGCAGAAAGCACTTCAGGTCCTCCTCAATTTCAGCAAGCAAGGTTGTGTCATCTGCATAACATAGGTCGCTGATGAGTCTTCTTACAACAGCTCTAAACCCTGCCCTATCCAGAGCCAGTCTCACTGAATCTGATAAACCTAATCCCATTGCCCCAGTTATCATGTTATATATAGGATTTTCTTTTCTTCTGCCCTCTCTGTTCTGTGCAAGGAAGTTGGGGTGGCAGAGTTGACAGGGAAGTGCACAACTAACCCAAATACCGCATCACACTACTGCTATGAATCCTCTAACAGCTCTGTGGGAGAAAGATGTACAATTACCTCCCATGTGGTTTGTGGCATAGAAATGTAGTGGAAAGGTTTGGCTAAGTGTCAGCTGACAATGAGTTTGAGTTTTGAGTCCTGTGTAAAGAGGCATCATTGAGAGAGTTAGACCATTTTGTGGTCCATGATGTCTGTGTTTCTTTTGGTGGAGACAGCTGCCTTCTTGGTCTCAAATCCTCTCTTTGGCATTCTTAGGAATTTCCTCAGAAGGTATCCCTTCATCCTGGACACAGCCCAGAGGCTGTGTATATACTGAGTATATCTTGGAGCTTATGCTTTCGTCTGAGCTGAGAGCTTGTTTCCTGCTGGTTTTTATGTGATTTCCCTTCTTCACTCTTCCTGTGGCTTTTCATACTCTATCAATCATCTTCCTTCACATCCTTGAGGCAGCAAAGTAGACCCCAGAGCTAGACTGCCCGGTCCACATTCTGGCTCGACCACTTAGTAGCAGGCTCTTCATAAGCAAGTTCCTCAATGTATCTGTGTAAAACCTAGCTAATAACAATACCTACGTTATCCAAGTGTTATTAGATGACTGCTAATTGATTTTGACTGATTTTAACTCCATGTGACAGAGTGCTCTGCCTCTTAAGATATTCTTAGACACACTAATATATGGAAATCACTTAGAACAGGAGCTGAACAAAATAGATACTCAATACCTGAGTTGTTGTTGTTGTTGTTATGTGGTGTTGAGTCCACAACTCATAGCAACCGTATGCATAACTCTAAACCCTGCTCTATTCTGAGCCAATCTCACTGTCTCTTACACATATACCCTCATTACCCCAGTTATTGTGTCAATCCATCTCATCTAGGGTCCTCTCCTGCACTGTCCCCTGATCCTTCCAAACATGATGTCCTCCTCCAAGGAGTGGTCCCTCCTAGCAACATGCCCAAAGTATGCGAAACAGAGTCTCAAAATATTTGCCTCCAAGGAGTATCTTGGTTTCACCTCTGCAGGATGGACCTGTCTGTTCTCTCAGCAGTCCACAATTTTCGGTACATGTAGATAGACAATACATTGATTAGTTTTGTCTAGGGACTTTCTTGTGCTCTGGTGGCCTAGTGGTAAGAAATTTCACTGCAAACCCAAAGGTACACAGTGTGAATTCACCAGCTGCCCTGTGGAAGAAAGATGGGCAATCTCCTCTTGTGTTACTTACTGACTCTGAAAACCCACTAGAGGGTCATTTATGAGTCAGTTCCAAGTTGACAGTACAGAACAACAAAAACAGGGGCTTTACATTACAATTAGTTGTTATTTATAATTAAATTACATTAGTCAACTGATTTTTCTGGATATGGGCCTACATTTATATGCATCAATGGCAATACTTATAATTCACTGAGTTAAACAAGTGTATTAAAATTCCCTTGCATGTTAGAACCCAAGAACACTCAAACCCCTTGTTTTGTGTGTCTCCTTAAGAAACAGAGTTAAAATATTTCAACAGACAGGTTCATGAGGTGAACAATAACTTCACAGAGATTTTCAGCATTTAGCCAAAGGCAACATCCACAAAACCTTACAGGGGTAAGCTATAAGGATTAATGGAAATGAGAATTACAGGAAGAAAATGGGACAAGTGTAATTGCATTGTTAGCGTACAAATTAATGTTATAAATCAACATGGACATGAGTGTTCAAATGAAAAACCATTTGCTTTCTAAACCTTCACTCAAATGACAAAAAAAGAAAAATATTGCTCATGTATATGGTCTTTATTCAGACACCAACTAATTTTCGAATTCCTTTTTAGAAGTTCATGTCTGTTATACTAGGTCTGATTTTGCAACTTACCAAATATGTAATCATAAGGAAACACTGAAACTCTTAACATCTTTGATTTCCTCCTCTACAATACAGAGATACTGTGCCTGCTGTTTGGTTTATAATTAGGGTAAAATATGTTACTACAGGTAAGCCATTTAGCTCAGTCCCTGGTGAAAGCGTGTCTTCTGTACATTTCAGTTCTCCTGCAAGCTTACACTATAAACAATTCCTATCCCATTTAAACGGCAGCTCTTGGAGTAGTGCAATAAAGTGGGCTTGGTTGACTATCTTTTTATCTCTGTATCTCTTTGTCTATCCATTCTCTCTCTCTTTCTCTCTCTCTCTCTCTCTCTCTCTCCTTTTCTCTCTCTCTCCCTATCTCTCTCTCATTTCCCCTCCCCTCCACCTATCCCTCCCCTCCCCTCCCCATCTGCCTCCCCTCCCCCTCCCTTTCCCCCCTCTGCCTCCACCTTCTATATGTAATCTATATGGAGTCTCACTGCTAACTCAAGGCAACACCTTTCCGGTGGTTCAAATCCACCAGTAGCTCTGCAAGAGAAAGATGGACAGTATCCTGCTCTATGACAGTATAGGCCTTGGTTTAGCACTGAGCTGTTTCTCAGTTCCATAAGAGCTAGAAGTGGCAGCTGTATTAAACCAATATATTCTAAGATATGATAGAGTTTTCACCTCTGAAAACTCACTGGAGCGTCAGTTCTTAGCTGATTCCAACTCAGTAGCAACAAGGAGGATGATACCTATGTCTGTATCACTTCTATTTGCATTATCATCATGATGATACCGTTAACGAACTTGTGAGCCAGAAATGCATAGCCATGTGTCAAAGATGTAAGTAGAAGCGAAATGACTAAAACCGGTGGATTAGATGCTAGCAGTTATTACCTCTCCTCCAATTTTATCTGGGAGATTCCCTGAATGTGTGTTGCATCTATCAGTGACCAAGTCTATGACTCTTTAGAAAAGAAACTGTGGAGGAGAGCAGGTGCGGTCTTGTCTTCCTGGCCACGCTGTTTGCCAACACTTGATCCTGCACAACCCGCCTCCCAGGCATGTGGTTACAGCAGGCAGCTCTTTCAGGAGGTGGCCCCAGGACACACCAGTAGTATTTTGCAAGAAGGATCCTGGGCCTTGCCTGTGGAGCAGAGAATGTGATCCCCAGCAGGGAGCCAAACCGCAAGCATGTGAGCAGGACCTCGAGCTTGGTTTCTGCCCAAGTTCACGGAGGAGAGAGGAAAAAGACAGAGGACCTTTGTGAGAGTGAGCAAGCTCACATGCAGAGACAATTCCACACCGCGCAGTGAGATGGTCTGCTTACGCCCAGAAGGGGTGAAACGCAATGGCATTTGTTTCTGGTTTACCTTGAAGCGTCTCTAATAGAAGGGTAACGGATGTATTCAGTGCCTGTGGGTTAGGTGACATCAAATCAACTATGACTCATAACGACTCTGGATGCAACAGATTGGAACCATATTATACCCTGCACCGTTCTCACAGTCTCCACCTTTCTCAGGTCCACTGTCGCAGTCACTGTGTCACTTCATCTTGGTTAGGGTCTTCCTTTCATTCTCTGGCCCTCTACTTTGCCCAGCGGGATGCTTTTTGTCCAAGGATTGCCCTCTCCCTACAGCATGCCAAAGTATGTGAGATAAAGCTACACCATCTCCACCTCTCAAGTAGCACTGTGCTAGTACTTCCTTTGAGCCAACGACTAGCTCTGGAATATTAAGCAAACCACTGGAACTCGGGAATTCTTAGTTACTTCTGTGACATTGATGTGTCAAATGGTGGACAGTGTTGGGTGGAGCTCCCCTATTAAAACAAACTTGGAAGCAGGAGTGACATCCACTTTCAAAATAACTTGCCTCTGGAAACCCTATGAACCTGGAGAAAGGAAGAAAGTTATACAAGTGTCCAGGTCTTTCATTCATAGGGTCACTATGAGTTGCCCTCGAATCGATGGCACTTAACAACAGTAGCTAATCCACGGGAGAAGGATTGACGATGCCCTCCTTTGTGAGTTACTGCTTCTGAAAACCCACCGGAGGGTCAGCTATGGGTCAGTTCTGACTCGATGGTATTCAACACCAATAACAATATGTTATAGTATCTAGAACATAGTTGATGCTTGATTAGTGTTTGTTGTAAATACGATCGTAATCAGTACGATCATCTTCACTCGTGGAGCCACGTGTTTAGCTATGTCTCATTATTCTGATTAATCAATGGGGCACCCCTTGTGAAAGATTTGACTCAGCAAGATCTGATTAGCAAGACCTTCCTCGTGACACCTCTTCATCTTCTCAGAGTTCACTATTCTAATTGTACCTAAGGGTTTGGGATTGATGTAATCCAGAGGTTCAGCCTTTCTACGCTGGGAGAGGGGATGTCAGTTCGCTTTGTTCATTAGCACTGCTGTATCAGTTGCTACCACAGGGTGGCACTGTTGAAAGGGGATGCTGCATTGCACAGTGGAGGCTGGTACCCTATCCTGTAGGGGCTTTTTGTGCCCCTGATCATGATACAGGTCCAGTGATGTCTACTCCTTTGGGCTCCAATTTGTCACCTTCTTTCATCATGCTCACATGCTAAAATCTCTAGTCTCCGTAGCATGCAACCAAGAAAGGGTAACAGGTCTTACTCAGAGTTTACTTCCTTCTACTGCCAGTCAGATTCATCCTCCCCCATGTAACCTATCAAGTCTTTCCACACTTAATACAGTCTTCCTTTTGGACCCTGGAACACTGGTGAGCTATTCTTTAAGGAGGTGTGTTGCTAACCCAAATAGCACTCCTGCTTGGTAATTCAAATCTCTCAACAGCTCCCCAAAAGAAAGAGGAATAATATCCTCCTGTGTGATTTTTGGCCTTGGAAACCCACTGGAGGGCCAATCTACGAGCGGGTTTAAACTTCACAGTAATAACATGTTCTTGTTGTTATGTGCTATTGGGTCGCTTGCAACCCATAGCGACCCTATGTACAATAGCCCTGGAAACTGCTCTATCCTGTGCCAACCTTATTGTCTGTGACACACCTATGCTTATTATTACCCCAGTCACTGAGTCTATCCATCTTATTGAGGGTCTGCCTCTCTTGTACTGTCCCCCCACCCTTGCAAGCATGATGTCTCTCTCCACAGACTGGTTCCTCCTTGCTACTGCCCAAAGTATGTCAGACAAAGTCTCAGAATCCTTGCCTCCAATGACATAGAGATGATAGATAGATAGATAGATAGATAGATAGATAGATAGATAGATATGATATATATAAATCACTGATAGTTGATAAAACAGCTAATAGCTGATGAGATAGATAGATAGATAGAGCTGATAGATATAAATGCAGATATAGATATATATAGAGAGAGAGATAGACAGACAGATAGATGTTAGATAGAGATAGGGGGGAAAGAGAGAGAGAGAGAGAGATTTGAATGGTGAATTTTTATGAAGCTTAGCTGAATCTGCCCCAGTCTAACAAAGAGGTGTTAACAACATTGAGGACCTTACAGATTCCAATTCAGGATTTAAAAAAAAACCCTGAGCAAAACTGTTAGTACTCTCCAGTGAAGAGTTCTGGATAGCAAGGGACAGTAGGACACACCCATGTTTGTAAGGCCGAACAGGGTCTGTGGATCTTTCCCTGAAGGAATAGATTTCTGTGGGCCTTTTAACTACGTCATGAAAGAAGGGCTGATTTCTTCACCTCAGCCAGCTGAGTGGCTGGAGCTGCTGGTGTCCTGAAGTACGGGAGTGATTAAGTGAGTAATGTATATGAAAATGCTTTCTAAACTAAAGGACGCTACATAAAAATCAGCCATTATGATTCTCATTAAATGGACAGCGATGATTTATGTGCATGGCACGGGCAGGACGAGCACTGATGGACTTCAGGGGATCAGCAGAAAAATGTATGAGATGAAATGCCTTCTCCTGCCTCAGAACGTGCTGGCCAGTTAGCTGCCTTTGCTATAGTTTCAATCTGCTACTTGCTTTTCTCACATTCTCTGTTGTCCTTAGTCATCCATTTTCATAAGAAATTGTCTTGCTCAAGCACCATAAAGGATCCATGAGCTGCACAAAGGATGGTTGCTCAGCAAGTAAGAGGTTGACAGTTTGAATCCACCCAACAGTGTTGAGTTGTGGGTGTTTGGTTTTTGTTTGTTTGTTTGTTTTATTAAATGCTTGACAATCCACTAACATAAACATCAAGGGGGTGGGGACCAAAAATCATGCAGTTTGATTAGAATTTGCATGAAACTTGATTCTGAGATGAAATTAATGAAACAATGAGTTTGGTTTTTATTGCTCTGTGTGTGTGTGTGTGTGTGTGTGTGTGTGTGTGTGTGTTGCAAAAGTCAGAAGCTCCAAAGCATTGTGAAATGGTCAGGCTTCAACTCAGTTCACTCCAAGGAACCAGCCATTTGCCTAATGCAGAAGTTATTGTTGTTTTGTGCCATTGAGTCCAGTAAGACTCATCAGGACCCTATGAATAACAAGTGTGAAACTGTCCCTATCCTGTGTCCTCTGTATTATCTCTGACATGCTAGAATCCACTCCTACAGTCGTTGTTTCAGTCCATCATACCATGGTTTTGTGGTGTTGGCTTACTGGTAAATGCTGTCAAGGTAAAAGCATGTGGTTCAAATCCACACGTGCTATTGCTCCCCTAGAGAAAGAAGGAAAATCTCCCCCCAGGCTACTTCCTGCCTCTGAAGACCCACTGGAGGGCCAGCAATGGGTCCGTCAGTTCCGAGGAGACAGTACACAACGACAACAAGTGAAAGTGAAGGAAACTCTGGTGTAATCAGTACAGGGTTGTGATGCTAATCCAGAGGCCACATGACTCCCACGGTTCAAATTCACCAGTGGCATCATGGGAGAAAGATGGAACCCTGCCGGAGCTGTTTCTCGTTTTGTCAAATATACTTGCTTTTTATAAGAAACAATTCCCACTCCCCCCATATAGCCTAAAGTAAATAATTTGTTTGATACCATTCATTGCCTCTCTGTTAGTTGCTATTGTTTCGCTACTTATAGGAAAAGTATTGTTACCCCTTTTTCTTACCCATATTATCATGCCCAATGCAACAAGGGTTTAGTTCTCCTTATGCTAGATATTATCCAATGGAGGTTGAGAGGTTTCACCATCCTGGCTTCCTTTTACCAAGAGGCACTAGTTGTTAGAAGATGATGTTATGCTGCAAAAAGTAGAGAGAGTGAAAAAGAGGGCAAGTCTTTTGATGAGATAGGTTGACACAGGACAGGGATTGTGAGGATGGTGCAGGACAGGGTAAGGTTTCCATCTGGGCTTCATAGAGTCCCTGTGAATCATAGCCTACTCAATGGCACCTAAAAACAACACGAAGTGAAATATCTCAGCCACAAAAGGACAAATACTGCATTGCACCACTGTTATAAAGCAGATCTGACATAAGGGGTTGGAAGGAGAATAGGATAAGAGTGGATAGATACAAAAAGACAAACACTACAAAGTTGTAGAATGGGACTAACATCAGTGTTGGGATAAGACTGGATAAATGATGTGTACTCCATTGAAACAGATGAGGGAGAGAACAGTTTAGAAGAGATATATGATATGATATTATGGTTATCACAAGAGTCCAGAAAGGTTGCATAGTGGAATGTACTCGGGGTGGAGTTATTGTGTATCAGTGAAGGAATTTTTCTTTTACTTTTCAAGGAGAGAAGTGAACTGGGGGTAGGGGTGGGCAGGGAGAAAAGTGCAACAATGAATGAATGGAAACCCAAAATGTCTGTAAATGTTCATGATAATTAAGAAAATAAAATTTTTAAAAAATTTAAAAAAGAGTGGCTACATAATGACCATTGCATTAGAACAGATAGAGGAAAGAACTGTTTAAAAGGAATATGTGATTAGGCACTACACCTAAAACAATTGCCCAGAATAAGAGATATATTATTACAGAGAGCTTTAGGGGGATGGGAGGAGTTAGATAATTTTGCAACAATGCATGAATATTGAATTTTAAAAAAATTAACTAGGGGAGGGGAAGGGGAGGAAGGAGGGTAAAATATGCAAGAATAAATGAATGGAAATCTAACTTCTCTGTAAATGTTTGTTACAATGACAAAATAAAATTTTATAATAAAACAAAAATCCCTAACATGCTGATTATGAGCTGTGTGATCTTAGCAAAGTTATTCCATGTCTCTGGGCTGTTAAATGGGAAGAATAGCGTATTACTTTCCTGACCACATGAATATAATGGAACACATTCCTTTGGTTAAAGGAGGCATGAGTCCCACTCAGAACATTCTCTGTCTTCTCATGGACCGAGATTCCCTCAGAAACTTTGCAGTTTTTTTACTGGTCATAACTTCAGAGTTTTAGTTACCCCTTTCATAAGCTTCTGTTACTTTTGTTTACACGATTAGTTCCTAAGTTATCAAGGTTTGACTTATGGACAACTCCTATCCTCCCTTTCTTGCTGTTGTGAGGTGCCCGCAAGTCAGAGACGATTCTAGTGACCCTATAAACAACAGTCTGTCCCCTCTTGCATCATCGTCACGATCTTTGTCATGCTCAAGCCCATTGCATTAGGCGCCACATCACTCTGTCTTACTGTGGATCTTCCTCTCTTTGCCAACCCTCTACTTCTCCCAGCATGAGGTCTCTAAGGACTGGCTTCTCCTGAAAATAGACCCTCACTCTGAAACAATTGAACAAACTCACCTTCCAAGAGCTTCTTCATCGGCATCGCCTTCACTTGATGCTCCCGTAGCTTTTAAATTGTTAGAAAGCACACCAGCTCTTTGTAGCACTAAGTCCAGCATCATCAAGTCAATTCTGATGCGTAGCCCTCCATCCACTGGATTTCTGTAACTTCTCCTGGAAGGAGATGGCCCTTCTTTCTCCTTAGAGCAGCTGGTGGATTCAAACTGCTGAACGTCGGATTGACAGTGCAACAAGCAATGCACTAAGTCCCCAGGCATCCTTACAAGCATGAAATCAAGTCTAATTAAGAACTGTAAGCACCTGTATTGTTACAAACCTGAGATTTAAAGCACCCTTAGGAGTGGAGCCTCTGCATAACCAGGTGGTTGCCTGTTCTTGTCCCTCTGACAGCTTCTCAAGTAAATAAGTGGATTTGTGGTCTTGCTGTAGACTTGTTTGGACATAGCAAATAGTTAAAGCACATGGTTAGTAGCTGAATGTTTGGAGACCACCCATCAGCATTTTGGAAGATAGAGCTGGAAATGTCCTTAAGAAAAAAATCATTCCCAGGAAACTCTGAGGAGCAGTTCACTCTGAAACTCAGTAAGTCAAAACTGATTCAACAGCAACCTTGACATATTGATGTGTTGTTCTCCCAATCAAAAGGGAACTCTGGTAGCCTAGCTGTAAGTAATTGTAATGCCAACCCAAATGCACTCAGTTTGAATCCACCAGTTGCTCCATAGGACAGATGGACAATCTCTCTTCTCCTGTGAGATTTACAGCGTCTGGAAACCTGCCGGAGAGTCAGTTATGTGTCAGTTCTGAACTGCCAACCAAAAGGTTAGTGGTGTGAATCCACCAGGAGCTCTGCAGGAGAAAGATGGGCAGTCTCCTCCCTCGTAACTTTGTAGCCTCTATAATCTGAAGGACTTGACTCAAGGGCATTGGGTTGAGGGTTTTTGGTGGTCCACTAGTGTTACTGCTGTTATGTACAATCAAGTCAGACCGGCCCATAGCTGACCCTCGGGCAAGCTTTCCAAGATACTTACTCTTATGGGAGAAGATTGGCCATCCTTCTCCCACAAGCAGCTGGTGGATTCGAACTGTGTGCCTTGAGTTTGCAGCACAGATTATTTCCTCGAAGCCACCAGAGCTCCCAGCACCACCACCAGTGCTGTTCTTACAACTAATTAATCATGATTTACTTCTGTTTGTCTGCTTTTTCCTGCTAGCCATTGCTTCTGATTATTCCAACAAACCTGACAGCTGAGTGCTTTTAGCTTTTCTGTGTAGGGCAGGAGACAAAGACTCATTATAGGGTAATAACTCCTCACATCTTAATAAGTGCAGCAGTCTCATTGGACCCCATGTCTCTGGTTTCAAAATCTGCAGCTTTTTGAGCTTCCCAATAACTACCTGTAGGACAGCTTCATAGCATTTCCAAGTCTTAATGGGTGCAGACTATGAGTTCTTGTCTCCCAAACATCAGCTGATGGGTTTGAACTCCCAACCTTTTGGTTAGCAGGTGAAATGCCTTGCCTGCTGCACCATCATAGCTCCCCCTTCTTTTTTTCCATGGCTGCTCTGTACTGAGCATGTGTTGGCCTCTGAGCCAGCCGTCTTGCAAGTTACTCCATTTTGCTGGTGAGGACAATAAAGCTTAGAGAGAGACATTAGGTAAGTCCGCCAGGGCACCCTGCCAATAAGTGTTCTCAAATCCAATGTCAGATGACCTCCCTCTCACTTCCTCCCTGCCTTCTGCTTTGTGAATGAATCAGTCAGTGAATGGGTCACCTTCTGCCTTCCTCTTCTCCACTATTTGCTCCTTTTATTCTCTCCCTTAAATAAGAAAATGAGGGGGGGGGAAAGCAAGTAACGACAATTTTATTTTTAGAATTAAAACTTGAATACATATTGGAGGGGGGGAAAAAACCCCCAAAACAACCCCCACCAAAGGAAAACACCACCATGCAAAGAAAACCAAAGCACCCTAAGCACCTTCCCCACCCAGAGGGAGCAGGGAGCCGCCTCCCTTCCCTTGAATCCCCCCTTCTTTCTTTCCCTGCCCTTGTCCTCCCTGCCAAGAATCACATTCTTTCACCACCTCCTCCAGCACAAACTCCCTTCGGGGGTCCGAGCTTCCCTGCTGTGGCACTTGGCACAACGTGAGACACACACATTTGCAAAACTAATCAAGTGTGGCCAGGACAGGGAGTCCCAGCGCCTGTTGAGGGAGGCAGGGGAGGCTACAGCGGCAAATTCCCTGCCTCTGGCCCTGGCAGTGGGGGTGGGCGGGCTCCTGCCTGGGCTGCACCCCAGCTGCCCCTCTGCTGCGAGTGGGAAGCAACAGAGATCTTAGCAATGGAAAGTGCCACTGGACACCCCAGGCAGGCGGTGGCATGTGCGGGGCCACCTCTGGGAGACTTTCCTTCTAAGCCAAAGTTCAGCTGAAGGGCAGTGTCCGAGCCAGGGAGTCATGCGGCTCTCATGTTGGTTAGTGTGTCACTTTGAACAGCTCTTATCTGATATTAGTATGACTAGCCTAGTGCTGACAGCATGGGACAGATTATAGGGGCCATGTGACGATTATTTAAGGCACCAGTGAGTACACAGGGTGGCTTCCATTAACTCCTTCTTTACCTGTCCACTGTGGATCTGCCCAGTGAAGAGTCTGAATAAGGAGGACAAATATGAAAGAAATACCACCAAACTCCAAGAGGTCCTATTGGTCCCCATTCGGGTGGCTTCTCAGCAGCCATTTATTTTTGTCCCCAAACCTCGAGTGGTATATATCTCTCCGGGCTTAAAAAAAAAAAAATCAATAGTGATGGCTGTTCATATTTCAAAAGCTTTCTTTCCTTACACCTTGTCCCGATAAAACTCTATGCTTTTTTTTTTCTCTTTTTCTTTTCTTTTTTGTGGTGGTAGTGGTGGTTGTTAAGGTTGATCTTTAAGATATTAGAGAATGCATTGAGGGCCTCGCTGGAGAAATGGTCCTTCGCTGTCGTTTTTAAATGTCAGTGGTGAGAAGGCGTTACTCTCCACAGCATGACTGGCATCGCGGAAGGTGCAAAGCAAAGCTAAGAAATGCTATTATTTATTATTTATATGTTGCCCCGGTGTACGTGGAATGGCATCGTGTCAGACAGCTGTACAAGGCTGCCACCCAAAAATCAAAACACAGCTTCTCAGGTAGAAGAGGAGAGTGGGCTTTGTCCTTCCGGCAGAAGACAAGGCCTTTGCCTTTGAAAAGAAAATTTAAACCTGATTTAGGTAATTGAAATAAGTAAAATGGAGTTTCTGGGTGGAATTTCTTTCTCTCTCTCTCTCTCTCGTGTGTGTGTGTGGGGGGTGGAGAGACATTTTCTTTTGCTCTAGGTAAACCATTCATTACACAGTGAATTAGTTTGCCATTTAACATTTCCTACATAAGTTGTTCTGTAACCTTGATATCTACCCATGAGCATTCTCTCCATTTCTTCCTGGATTGTCCTGCTTCCATCTGTCCATCTGTCCAGTTTTCTTGTTTCTCATTGTATTATTGACATTACTTTTTTTATTTATTAATTTGAATGACATTTACAGAGATTTCGGATTTCCTTTCATTCATTGTTGCACTTTTCTCTCTGCCCACCCCAACCCCACCAGCATTCTCTTTGAAAAGTAAAAGAAAAATTCCATCGTTGGTATACAATCCCCCCACAACCCCCGACCCCCACCCCGAGTATACTCCACTCTGCAGCCTTCATACCAGACTCATGGTAATCATAATGCCCTATAATACATTGCTTTTGAGTCTATTCCAATTCGGGGCTATAGAGCAACAACTAACTAGTAATGATCAAAAACATCACTTCATTTATCTGTTGACTGTAACTGTCTCCTTTAGTGACATGTCTGTCCATGTTCTTTACTCATTTTTTAGTTAACTATTATATTCTGACATTGTTGAGATACCGACATGTTCTATACACATTCGAGATTAAACCCTTGTCAGATCTTCTGTTGCCCACATTTCCCTCTTTCCTATAGGTTCTTCACTTATTCTTTTGGTAAATCTTTCGATGAACCTATGTACTTAATTTTTAGAAGATCCCAGTTATTTAGTTTGTCTGCTAGTAGTTATCTTCTATTGTCTATTTTCAATTTATTTATGTCATAAGTTAGTCTCTATCTTTGTCCCTATGTTACTTTGAAGTAAAGTTAATAGTTTAAGGTTGAATATCTGGACTTTGAATTCAATTTAAATCCATTTTTATGTATTGTATGGTCCTGTTTGATTTTTCTACAAATAGATATGCATTTTTCTCAGCACTATTTGTTGAAGACAGAGCTCTGGTGGCTGAGTGATAAGAAGTTGTATTACTAACTCGTGCATGCTGCTAGAACCAACCAGTTCCTTCAAAGGAGAAAGATGGGCAATCCCCTCCCATCTGATAGAGCTTCTGAAAAGCTGCTGGCAGGTCAGCTATGAGTTGGTTCCAACTGCATGGCACATAACAACAGCAACAACAATTTGTTAAAGAGACTATTTCTTCCCTTGACCCCACTGAATGTGGTAAAAGTCCAACTGTCTATGAAAAGTTCCTCCTCTTATTATGATAACTGGGTGGGTTTACCCCACGGTTTTTTATTCTAACCTATTGCTCTGTTTGCTACCTTGGCCTAGTGGAAAGGAAATTATGCTACCAAGCCAAAGGTGGGTGATTTTTATCTGTGGCCCTGGGCCGGGTTCAAATTGTTTTCCTGTCAAACATTCTTCTAGGTGGTATAGCACTGGCCTGTGCGTTGCTGTGCAAAGGTAACTCATGGTTGCTGTGATGCTGAATACTGTGAGAGTGATGTGCCAATTGTGGTAATGGGCACCCATGGTGGACAGTGTTTGCTGGAGCTTCCCAACTAAAACAAGCCTGGAAGCAGTAGCGGATCCACTTCCAAAATGGCTTGCCTCCGGAAACTCTATGTACGAACAGTGGTCAGGCTATTCGTTCATAGGGTCGCTATGAGTCGTCTACCACTCGACGGCACCAAACAACAACAAAAACATTGCTCTGTTTGTTTGTCATTGTACCAATAGCAGGCTCCTTTGGTTACCTTTAATCCATAGGAAGTTAGGAGATTGAGAAATATGAAGCTCCCAATTTTGTCCTTCTTCAGTAATATTTTAGATAACAAGTGCCTCTTTCTATAATGAAGGTGCCTAGTGGCACAATTTGTAAAACACTCAATTACAAACTGAGTGTCTGAGGTTTCAAACCCACCAGCTCCCCCATGAAAGAAAGATGTAGTAGTGTGTTTATATAAACGTTTACTTTCTTGGAGACTCTCTGGGTCAGGTTTGCTCTGTCCCTATGGGGTAACTATGAGTTAAAACAAACTAGACAACAAGAGATCTGAGAATTTTGGTTTGGTTTCGTCTCACATAAAATTGGATATTGGGGGGTTTCTGTTTGTTTTATTAATGATTAATGGATCAGCATTTGTTTAATGGAGGAATACTGACACTTTCAGGCCATGGTCTTCACAATTACTTGCTATGCATCAGAAAACTGGACAAAGACTTGGGATGATAAAAGGAGAATTGATGCCTTTCAGCTGTGGTGCTGGAGAAGAGTACTGAATGTATCTCAGACTGCCAGGAGAACAAACAGGTTTGTCCTAGGGAGGGTGAAACCAGGCTGGTCCTTGGAGACAAGGATTCTGAAGCTTCATCTGACGTACTTTGAACATGTTGGAAGATGGGATCAGTTCTTGGATATGGACATCATGCCTGGGAGAGTAGAGGGACAGTGCAAAAGATCAAGACCCTCAATAAGATAGATTGAGTCAGTGACTGGGTTAACAGGGTAGATGTGTCAGAGATAGTGAGGTTGGCACAGGATAGCGCAGGGTTTAGGGCTTTTATATCTAGGGTCACTATGAGTCCCAAACAACTTGAAAACATGTAAAAACAACAACAACACTGACACTTCCACAATGTTAAGTCTACCAGTCCATATGTGATAAGTTTTTCCACGTATCCATACATTGTTATGAGTCATACATACTCGACTTGATGGTGTGTGACAACAACAATAATGTACGTCTTTAGGTTTCTTGTCAGTAGAGTTTCCCTGTAAAGGTACTTTTCCTTGTAAAGCCTTTTATGTCCCTGATTAGGTTTATATTTAAGTAATTTGTCCTTTGGAAGACTACTGAAAATGCTACAATATTCTTCACTTCCGTTTCTATGTTATTCTTGTTGAGCCTGTAACTCATAGTGACTCTGTGTACAATCATTCTGAACCCTGCCCCATCCTGAGCCAATCTCAGTATGAAAGAATCCATCACGTTTTTCTTCTTCGAGCTTACACTCTGCCACTTTTTTCTATCAATTCCAATAGATTTCTTCTGATCCTCCTCCTCCCCCAAATTATAGGATCATATCATCTGCATATGAGGAGCATTGTACTTCTCTCTTATCAGTTCATTATTGTTGCTAGATGCCATTGAGTATGACTCATGATGACCCTATGAAAATAAATCTGAACACTGGCTTATCCTGTGCCATCCTTATCATTCTGATATACTTGAGTCCATTGTTGCAGTTACTATATTAATCCATCTGGTTGAGTGGCTTCTCTCTTTCACCTACCCTCCACTTTTCCAACCATGATCTGTTTCCAAGTAATGACCTCTTCCTACAATATTCCCCAAGTATATAAGATGAACCTTTGTTGTATTTGCTTCCAAGGAACATTCTGTTTGCACATTCTATTGTTACTTTGGCAGTGTATGGAATATTCAGGACTCTTTTCCAACACCAAAACTAAAGGCATCAATTATGTTCTGTCATTCTTCTTCATTGTCCAATTTTCTGATGCTTAAGCAAATGATTAAAAAGAACATGTCCTGAATCAGGTGCACCTTGGTCATCAAACTGACATCATTGCTCTTCAGTAATTTAGAGAGTTTTCTGACTGCAGAATTTTCCTTTGCAATATGTCTACTAATCTCCTGACTGCTTGTACCAATAATATTGATTATGGATCCAAACAAGATGAAATCATCAACAATTTCAATATTTTCCCCATGTTTCATTATATTGCCTATTGGTCCAGTGGTAATGATTTTTGTTTTCCGTGTTTTTCTTTATTTTATTTTAGTTTGCATAGAAAACTAGTACACATTGCATTTCATTCACATACGTTGTGTTTCACGCATTCCTTCATTCACGTTGATACATGATCATTCCTATACCTCATGTTTTATAAAATTAATCACCATTGATCTATGCTCACCTTTGTCCTTTCTTTTCAGATCCTCACTGGATCTTTCCTGATTTCTTCATCTCCTCCTTCCACCCACCAAAGTCTGTGACCCTATGATTCCCCCCTTCCTACCCTTAGCCCTGCTGTTTCCTTCCCTTTCTTGGTGTTGAGATGTAACTCATACTGATGGCCATAGTCTTCAATCTTCTGCAGAAAGCACTTCAAGTTCTCCTCACTTGCAGTGTGTATAGTTCTATCATTTGTCTAACACAGGTTGTTGCTAAGTCCTGCTCAGATCCTGATACCACATTCTTCTTCACAGAAACCAATTTCTCAAATGATTTGCTCACAAAACAGATATGAAGAAAAGATTCAATCCTGATGCACAACTTTCATAATTTTAAACCATGTTCTGTTCAGACAACAGCCTGTTGGTATAAGTATGCTTTTTGCATGAGCACAGTTAGGTGTTCTGGAATTCCTAGTCTTCTCAAGGTCAGCCATAGTTTATTATAATGCATACAGTCAAATGTTTTTTCCATAATCAATTAAGCACAAATAGACATTCTTCTGGGATTTTCTACTTTTAACTAGGATCCATCTGGTATCAGCAATGACATCCCTGGCTCCATGGCCTCTTCTAAATCCAGCTTGAACTTCTGGTAGCTCTCTGCTGATGTACTGTTCTTGTCATGTTTCGATGATCTCCAGCAATATTTTGCTTTTGTGTGATATTAATAATATTGCTAAAAATGCCCACATTCCGGTTAATTACCTTTCTTGGGAAGGGGAACAAATATGGATCTCTTCTAGTCAGTCAATCAGACAGCTGTCCTCTGAATTTTCTAGCATTGACTGGTGAGCACATTAAGTGTCAATTGATATCTCATTGATTCCCCCCGGGCTTTATTTTTTGACAATACTTTGACTGCAGCTTCAGCTTCTTCCTTTGTTACCATTGGCTCTTGTTCACATGGTACTTCCTGAAATATTTCAATGTTGACCAAGTCTTTTTGGTACAGTGACTTTGTATATTCCATCCATCATCTTTTAATGCTTCTTTTAATCCAGGGATCATTAAAAAAAAATTCCCATAGCTGTGTGTTTTTGTTGTTGTTGTACGCCATCAAGTTGGAACTTACCCATAGCTGACCCTTCAGGGTGTTTTCTTGGGAATTTTAATCACACAAGAGGAGTTTTCCCATCTTTCTCTCATGGAGCAGCTGGTGAATTTGAACCATATATCTTTGGGACGACAGCAGCTTTAACACTAGGCCTTTTCTGTTGCTGTTGCTGTGTACCATTGAATCAGAACCGACCCATAGCTGACCCTCCAGTGGATTTTCAGAGACAGTTAATCACATAAGAAGAGATTGCCCATTCTCCTGTGGAGCAGATGATGGACTCCAATCACGTGCCTTTGGGATTGCAGCACAGCTTCATCCCACTAGGCCACCAGGCCACTTGTAGCCCTTTCTTTCTTTCTTTCTTTCTTTCTTTCTTTCTTTCTTTCTTTCTTTCTTTCTTTCTTTCTTTCTTTCTTTCTTTCCTTTCTTTCTTTCTTTCTTTCTTTCTTTCTTTCTTTCTTTCTTTCTTTCTTTCTTTCTTTCTTTCTTTCTTTCTTTTTCCTTCTTGATATGGCTTGAATTTTCAGTTCAATATTTCCGTTTCAATACTTGGAAAAGTGATAAAAATAAGCATCCTTTACTAATCTCTGTTGTGAAAAGAAATGTTTTCCCTTCTCTCTCCTTTGAGAATAATTTTGGCTTCTGGTTTTACATATTGTGGTTGTTGTTAGGTGCCACCAATTTGACTATGACTTAAAGCAGTCCTATGAACATTAGCCCTAAGCATTGTCCTATCCTGAGCCAATATCCTCATTTCTGATACATCTGCTTCCTTTACCATTGTCACTGTGTTAATTCATCTACTCTGAGATCGTCTTCCTCTTCTGCACTGACCCTCTACACTTTGAAGCACCATGTCCTTCTCCAAGGACAAGTCCCTCCTGGCAACATGCCCAAAGTATATGAGATGGAGTTTCAAAATCCTTGCCTACAAGGAACAAACTGATTTCACCCTCTCCAGAACAGACCTGTTTGCTCTCTTGGCCATCCATGGTATGTTTAATACTCTTCTCTAGTGCCACAATCAAAGGTATTTAATTTCTTTTTTCATCCTTATATACCTTTAATTATACTGAGAGATTTTTCTTTGCTTCTATTTTCATTAATGTTTTTAATTAAGAAAGGGTGTGCATTTCCTTTAATAATATCATCTTTTTGTTTGCTTGTTTTATTTATTGTGTTTCTGCCCAATCAATTCAATATATATGCATTTTTACAAACTATGTAGCCATTTTATACATTTGTTTCTTGTTTATAGTATATGGATTATAAATATGTGGATTATTTATGTAGATACCTTATATGCAAAAATATGGTTGATAGTGAACTTTATCAATTGGCGTTCTAATCTTGAACCACCCTTGTGTCCTTGGTATGAATGTCATCTGATTGTAGTATATTACTTTTTGATAGCTTAATAGCTAGAATTTTGTCTAGAATTATTGTTTTTATGTATATATTCATGTTGTTTTCTTGTTTTTTGCTTTTTTTGGTAGTATCTTTGGTTATAAAATCATGGTTAAGCTGACTTCACAGAATGAATTAACAATTCCTTATTTTTCTACATTCTGAAATAATTTAAGTAAAATTTCTGTAAGTTTTTCTCAGAATGTTTGGCAGAATTTTCCAAGTAATCTATCTGGGCAGGGATTTTGTTGTGAGAAGTTGGGTTTTTAAATGGTCTTTTCATTTTATTCTTTTGTTATGCATGTACATATATTTTTTTGTATGTTTTTGTTTAGGTAGATACTATGTTTCTGGAAATTTTTTCCATTTTTTTCTATAACTTTAATTTATTATAGTACAATTAATATTCTGTTTGAGTGCCCATTGTCACATGACATCATCTACCAGACTCATAAGGTGCTGAAATATAAATATGTTCAACATGATAGCCTAGAATAACAAACAAGGAAGCAAACTCATAGGAAATGTTAGACAACAGCTTTGTTTTAAAGATTTCCTTGGTGAATTTTGGTCTCACTAATATTCAGTCATAAAATGTGATAATAACAATACCTTCCTCATGTGCTATTTAGGAGGATTAAATGAGAAGACTCTTATAAAATCATAGCCCGAGGCACAGCGTGTGTTCAATATAAGGTGGCAGGTGTTGTTCCCGTTATTATTATTCTTGTTATTGTTTTCAGGCACATATTCTTGCAGCAGAAGGCAGCAGTATTCAAACTATGACTTGAAATGTTGACATTTCCCAAATGATTTCAAACTTGGGGCCAAAATGTCATTGAGGGAAAAGCCATCTCCTCCCTCTGCCTATAATGCATGCCACATTTCTTCCCCTCAGTAGAGGACCTGCTGTTGCTTTTGTCATTGACATTCAGTAGTGTTCATACTTTGCAATGACAACAGTACCATTTCCAGCAAAGGAATAAGATGCAGGGCATGCTTTCAAAAGTTCGAAGCAGGAAGTGAGTGAGGTCAGGTCGAAGGCGTGGGGAGAAGAAGGAGTGCAGCCAGAACAGTGTTTTAGAAATATCACTGGTATGAAGTTGATGAGGGTTTACACTAGGACACATATGGCAGTACAGTAGGAATGGAGGAAAGAATTTAAAACTAATGACTCTTAGAGATTGGGTGGATTTAGACAGTAAAAAAAAAAAAAAGAACAAAATAAAACAAAAGGATAAAGCTCTTTACCATCATTTTGATGGAGAAGCCATCATGGTGTCAGTAGGATATTACAGCTCAATTCATATGTTTTGTGTTTCCTCTGGATTTTGAGGCTGATGGGGACCATCAGAACTATACCACTTATCACTGATATTTCAAAACCAACAGGATTGCTGCCATTGAACTTATTTTAACAGAGTTTTCTGACTACAGAACAGGAACATGGCTTTGACAATCTCTTATCAACAAATTAGGCAATGCAAACTCCAACAGAACATGGCTCTGTACAGAGCTTGGAAGATGAGCCTTCAGCTGGGGAACACTGCACTATAACAATGTTCTCCAGCCTACCAACAATCAAGCTGGTGCAGGACCGAGAAATGTTTGGTTGTATTCATGAGAAATCTGAGCCAACCTGATAACACTAGCAATGGTGAAGTGATGGTCGTAAAACCCCATGAAGCAATGGGTCCATCCTAGAAAAGTGAGAAGAGCAAACAAGAAGAACTGAGAGTAGAATTACTGGATACAGCAGCATTTAAGGATGGAAAGTAGAGAAATGGCTCTTGAGAGGGAGAAAACCAGAAAAAGGCACTTCATACCAGGTTGCACTTTGTAAGTGCAATTGATTTTTTTTTAAAGGATTTAGCATACACATTTAATAACTGCACCTAAAACCAAATTTAAGAGGGTCAGGGAAAAATTTAAACATGCACAGTTAAATCCACTCCCTTACTAGGAGGTACTTAATGTTTTAGGTTTGAAATTTTATGAGAACTGCCTTAACTACAGTTTTTATTATCATTATTATTACTTTTTTATTGTATTTTTCCTTGTATGTTTCACTATGGGTAGCAAGCATACCCAACGATGTCAGACTAGAGACTAAGGTGTGCCTAATCTAGCCCATGGTCTTTGCAGTTACTTACTATGCATCGGATACCTGGACAATGACTAAGAATGACAGAAGAAAAGTAAATGCCTTCAAATTGTGGTGCTGGAGAAGAGTCGTGAATATACTATGGACTGCCAAAAACATAAATAGGTCTGTCTTCAAGAGAGTGAAACCAAGTTTCTCTTTGGAGGCTAGGATTTTGAAGCCCTGTCTCACATACTTTGGGCATGTGGCGAGGAAAGACCGGTTGCTGGAGAAGGATATCATGCTTGGAAGTGCGCAAGAGGAAGACCCCCGAATGAGATGGATTGATACAGTCACTGGGGCAATGAGGGTTGTTATGTCAAATTAGTGAGACTGGCTCAGGACAGCACAGGCTTCAGAACTGCTGTACAAAGGGTCGCTATGAGTCGCAGGCTACTCTATGGTACATAACAACAACAAGCAGTTTAAACTGACCCCACCCCCACCCCCGCTTTTTGCCTGTAAACTAAAAGCAAAGGATAAAGTGAAACATGAAGCATGGTTCTCCTCACCTGTCTCACCTCTTCCAAGGAAAACTAGACCTGTAACACCTTTTATTTGAGTCGTGGACTATGTTTGAATCAGTTCTCCTTTGTTACTGAACCTAACGTCTTTTCTCCCATCATCCTCAAAATTTGTTCCCTTCACTGCTTTTCCACATTCATTTATGAAAATGTTTGTCCTAAATCTTTTTTATTTTGAGTGGCGCTTATAAACTAGCGTCTAGCACGGAGCAGATGTATTCATTTAATAGTTTGCTTTGATGGCTCCTTTAAGAGGGCTTTCACATCTTTATATTTTACCATTGGGTTTGGAATTTTATGCGCCTTTAACAGGTGTATTACCTTCATCAGATGTTTTCATTTTAAGCTGTTGACTTATAAACACATGGCCTGCGGGGTTTGGTGTTCAGAAAATTTATTCGCTCACAGATTTATTCTGCTATTCATTTTTTTTTATTTAGTGTCAGCCTATACCAAGAACTTCAGGTTGATTGATAATGACAGGTCAATTGGTAAGAGTGACTTTTTCTACAACTGAGCTAATTGTCTCCTCTAGTTTACAATGGGCCAGTGAAAGATCACTTGCAGTGAGAGGGTTTTTAAAAAGTTAATTAAAACCAAAATGCTTTCAGGCCTATATTTATTTCTCTGTGTTTGCAATTTGGGGGAAAAATTGTAATTGCACATTTCTTTGGAGAACAAGTACGAGTTTGTTTTCTGAAGCTTTTTAATGGTGTAACCAGTGCCTGCTTCTGAAAAGATAATGTGCTTTATTGGAAACTAATGTGTTCTGATGTTATACACCATAATAAACCTATCAACTTTCTGTATAAGAGAGGAAAGAAGTGAGAAACTGCCCTCCTTCTCTTTGATGGAGCAAAGGAGATGGTGCCGACAAGTCTCAAATGAAAACAGCTTGAGGAACAGGTGGTAAAAATGGTTAATATGCCAGGCTGCTAATCACAAGGTTGATGGATGGAATCAACCCAGAGGTGCCTTTGAAGAAAATCCTGGCAATCTTCTGAAAACAAACAAACAAAAAACAAAAACAAAAAAAACCCCAGCAAACTGAAAAATCCTATTGGATCACAGTTCTTCTGGGCTGTACATGGGGTCATCAAGAGTTAGAGTTTACTCAATGGCCATTGACTATGACAAGCACCTACATCCACTCAATCATTTGAGGATGGTGGCAAGAAAGTATATCCTGCTTGGGCTTAGTTCTGCAGGGCTGTTCGAGTGTGTCCCAGAGCCACATGTTTGGCATCTTGTTAAAAGAAATTGGATAAAAGATGTTTTCCTTTAGAACCTTGGACACCTACTATGATTATAAATTGACCAACCATTCTTCCAAACTGTGATGATTTGCCCTCAAAAAGAGTGGAGGGACTCATAGGTGGAGTTGTTGTTACATACACTTGAATTGGAACAGACTCCTAGCCGACCCGCCAGTGGGCTTTCAAAGACTATCAATCTCATAAGAGCAGATTACAGCAAGTGGATTCAAACCACCAGCCTTTGCATTTACAGCATAACTTCTTACTTGCTAGCCACTAGGGCTGCATCATAGGAGGAGCAGGTGCATGCAGTTGCCTACTGAGAGAAGGGGATCAAGAGCTTTAACACTAGTCTGTCCTCCAACCTGTTTTCTAGCATTAGATGAAGGCGATGGTCAAGCCAATGCACTGTGTTTGTCTTCGTCATAAAGTCACTGCGAATGATTCTCCACGGTTCGCTCGTATTTCTACCCTTCTCCAGGGGAGGCCAGGACTGAGCTAGCATTTGAATTGTGTTGGTATGCTGGACTCAGAACAGCCGTCCTTCCTTAGAAGATGACTTTTCCACCCTTGGGATGAAATTTACTGACTTCGTAGGTTGGCAATTGTGGTTTTCCTAAAGAAAACAAGGCGACTTCAACAAAATAAGATTTTGCAAAACAAGAGTGAGAATAGGAAGAAGATGCTGAGGACAGGCATAGCATTAAAGGAAAAGAGATTTTTTTTTTTTTCTCTCTCCAAGGGAGCAAGAAAAACACGTGATGCCTATCTCCTTTCCCCATCTCGATAGGTCACATGAAACTTTTACTTCCACGCAATTGGAACATTTTTGAAATCTGTTTCTAAATATATGCAGATCAGGTTACACTCCATTCCCTTATTTTTGTTCTGACAGCTCTTTGATGGCACTCCCCCCCCCCCTTTTCTGGAAGTCATTTCATTTTCTTTTACATTTAGTGTATTTGTTGGCATGAATTTCCCTCCACTGATCTGGGAGGTCTTTTCTAGGGGAGTCCAGATCTTGTTTCTTTTTTTTTTTATGTCCACTTTCACCCTCCGGTTATTTCCCAGGGATCATTCTCATATGAGGCACACGTCTGTCGAATGAATGATGAGGTGAACATAGACCGGAGTGAGCTCATGAAGAAGTTACACAAGGTACAAGTAACGCCATAGAATTGTTTTCACACACATGACTTGAGTATGTGACCATTTTCCTTAGTCCCCTCTGCTGATCTCAATGCCATTTAAGACCCTGAAACAATCCCAGAAAGCTCAATTTTCCCATCTCCTCAGTGTCTCCAACAGTCCTCCTCTAACACCTGAAACTGTGGTAGACTCAGTTGCTAGGGACCTTTGATATTCTTTTGCCAAAACAAATCAATATGCTGGTGACTCTACTATTTCAAGGGGAGGGGAGAATAACTCAGGGTTGAACAGCACCAGAAGGAGTTAAAAGCAGCCAAGAAAATGAAAACCAAAACTCTTGGGGAAAGTCAGGAACTGCAAAATGCAATGGTTGGCTGATAAAATGTCTACTTCAGTTTCGGCCAACTTCCTTGAACCTTGCCCCGCTGAGGTGGCCCCCGGTTGAAGTGGCAAAGAGGTGTCAGTGATAAATCACCCTGCCATGAAACAGCACAAACTTTAGTAAATTACAAGTGGAAGTCAGAGTGGGTGCAATAATGGTGGAGCTGGGGCTGGCCAGCAGATCTCTGGTGAGGTTGAATATTTATCCCTTCTTAGCCATGGGATGCTGCCTTCTGTTCATTCATAGATGGAAAATGAGTTGGGTGTTTTTCATTGAAGCATTCCATTGTATCCGTAAGGAATAAAATAACAAAAACACAGAGCGAAGGTGCCAGCAGCACCCTTTGCCTCAGGCCCAGGGAGTTAGAACCTTAGACACAGGCTTCTGGTGTCCACTGTTTTTCTTCGTGTTGCTATTAACATTGGAAGGGGGGGAGGGGTGAGGAATCAAAGGGAAAAGAAATGACCTTAACTAATAAAGCTAATCTTCTTAAAACATGACAGAGGTGTTTTGTTTTTGTTTTTGTTTTTAATTATGCTTACGTATTGTATGAGGACATCTGTTCCAGGACAGCATTAGGAGAGAGAGAGGAGGAAGAGTCCTTAAAAGCTGATAGAAATTCTAAACACAGCCGAATGTGTACCTGCATATGTTGGCAGAAGAGTGAAGTTGTCTTGGAAATGCTTCTGCTGTGATGGGATGTGGAGGGTTCCCGTATTCTGTGGAATACCAAAACTTAAGCAGTATACTTTGCCCCAGCTGGAAAGAATTCTTCCCTGTGTGCCAAACACCCAGTCTGTTAGTGGCCTGCTTCTGACACATTTCTCCCTGGCCCCGAAGAATCTGAGTGTGTGTGTGTGTGTAGCATTTCCCCTACTAGACTAGACATTTAAGAAGGGCAACATCCAAAGCTGATTCTCTGGCCTGCCTGCTCTGTCCAATGTCTTGTGTGATTAGCTTGTTGAATGACAGTCAGTCAATTTCGACTCAGTGATCCTGTATGATAGAGTGAAATTGTCCCGTAGGGTTTGGATGCTGTGATCGCTGCAAAAGCAGATCACCTGGTCTTCCAAGTGCTGACCTTTCATTCAGCAGCTGAGAGCTTAATCACTGCCCTGCCAGGACTCCTGGGTAGGAGCGTGTGTTGGTATAGTCTGTAAAGGGGTCCATTGCTAATCCAAGGGCTGCAAGTTCCCCTTGGAGCTGCTTTTCAACCACACCAGAAAGTTAGGAAGTCTTCTCCCACCATGAATTCCGGCTTTGGAAACTCGATGATGGTCACTTTGAGTTGGGGCTGCCTTGATGACAATGAGCTTTTTCTCAGTGGCTATTCAATAAATATGTATGGAGGGAATGGATGATTTCATTCTCGGACAATTGGGCGTGACTTGAACACATCGGATGTGCTCCCTAATATTTTCAGCATGAAATTTGTGAGCCAGGAGGAGGCCTTCTGTTTAGGTGAGTGACATATTTTGTTTGAAATCACATATTTATTATTGTTATTTTTCCTTTAGACCCAAACTTTCTTATCAAATTGGAGTTCAAATAACCTTTCTCCCTGCTAATCCCCCAAATAGGCACCTGCACCACCAAGCTGGCTTTCTGAAGTCCCAGCACCCCCTAGAATGAAAACCAGGCTCGGCCCACACAAGTGAGCTCAGCTGGTTGACCCCTCCCATTCTACCTGCCTGGGCTTGATGGGGTCTGAACGCTTACAGACAGTTCTATTGTCGCCAGTGAAATGTCAAGAAAATGGTGTTCCGTGTGCCCCAGGGGTTTACATCAGGAACCACATGGCACCCTGGTGTCTGCTATGCGGTGTGTTTGTCAGCAACAGGGCAGCCAAATCCAGCCCCACACAGGCTCAGACCGAGGGCTGGAGATGCCAGAAGAAACAGACATTTCAATTACAAGGTGTTTCCTCTATTTCTTCTCTTTGTTTGGACTCTGTTGGGAGTTGAAGAATTCCTTCTCATTCAGTTCCTTATACATGCTCCACCTCTCATTTCTCACCACCTCCCCCATACACACACACACACACACACACACACACACACACACACAGAGCCTGGTTATCTGAGGACAAGAGTGTGGTTGTTTATCATTTTCCCAGAGTACAAAGTCTTAAAGAGTTCAATTGTGAATGTAATCTGAAGAATCAAAGTCAGTCTCACTTATCAGAAGAATGGGATGAATGTGAGGGAGGAGGATTGTTTTTGCTGCCCTGTACTTACTCCTTTCCCTTTAAGAAGGGTGGTAGGATGGATGAGTGGGTGGTGTTGGGGGGGGTACTCCATTGTCCTTTCAGTAGAAGAAGCCCAAGTTTTCTCTGACTCTTTGCTGTTTTACTTCATAGAAAACCCCAGTCTGGGTCCAGTAGCTGGATTGTCCTCTTAGTGATTGATTTCTGGCTGGGACAAGGTCCCCATTGCTGGAACTGGCTTGAAGACTGGGAGGAACTTCTTTGTTCCAGCCAAGTAAGAACTTCAGCCTGACCTAACTGTAATCATTACTACTGCAGGGAAATCAGGAAGGTAGCCCTGTGGAAAGAGAATTCTGGAAGCTAAATAGAGTAAGGGAGACCGTGGAACAATTTCTGGTTTTCTCATTTCTGAGGAAGGGACAATGTGTCAGGATTAGAGGGAAGGAAAGAGATAAATGAGGGTGGAAATAGGAAGAAACAAGAGGAATCATTTCCATTTTCTTCAAACACAAGTTTAAGCTGCCAGTGAAAAAAATCAAAACTCAGGTTTGTTGAAAGACAATCTAGAGTGAGAGGGTCATGATGTGTCTACTGTAATCCAATTACCTATGAGCAATTTTTCATTTGTGCCACGATTGATACCATTTCTGATCTTAGTAACTTAGTGATATTGTTGTTGTGTGCCATAGAGTCACCTGAGACTCATAGTGACCCTACATAAGTTATCTCTGAATGCGGCCCTATAATGAGCTAATCTCCTCATCTCTTACAGACCTAATCCCATTTATCCAATCACTAAATCAATCCATCTCATCCTTCATTTCTTGCGCTGTCCCACCACTCTTCCAAGCATGATGTCCTTCTCCAAGGACTAGCCCCTCCTGGCCACATGCTCAAAGTGAGACAGAGCTTCACAATCCATACCTCCAGGGAGCAGCTTGATTTCACGCTCTCCAGGGCAGACTGGTTTATTCTCCTAGCAGTCCACGATATGTTCAACACTCTTCTCCAGCACCACAACTCAAAGACATAGATTTTTCTTCAATCATACTTAGCCACTGACCAGCTTTCTGATGCATAGCATGTAATTGTGAAAATCATGGCCTGGATTAAGTGCACATTAGTCTCCAGATTACATTTTTGCTCTTCAATACTCTAGAGAGATCCTTGACAGAAGACTTGCCCAATGCGATTGTGGAACTAAGTGGAAGTTAACAATCTCGATTTCTTCTCCATCTATCATGAAGTTGTCAATTTGTCCAGTGGTGAGAATCTTTGTTTTCTTGATGCTGAGCTTCAATCGATAGTAAAGACTACAGTCCTTGACCTGCTGAAGCATACACTTCATGTGTCCTCCTCTGTTTAAGCAGGCTAGGTTATGTGATCTGCATAGCACAGGCTGTTGATGAGTCTTCCTCCAATCCTGATGCCCCAATTCTTCTCATAAAGGATGGCAAAGTGAAGTCTTGACGATGGAATACGCAAAGCAGCATGATGAACTAATACAGATATTACTTTGGTTCTTTTTTATGTCATTTAAAAATGCGAGATCCTTGTAGCCAGAGGTTCCTATTCTTGGTTAGAAACTTGGTGGATGACTGACTTTGTTACCTGCCATTCCAGAATATTGTCCATGGCATATACTTTTCTGTGTTTGATCTTACCATTATATTTATGATGCTTCTTTGAACATCCTATGCTTTATCTTTTTAAATCAATAGATGAATTTTGACAGATCATGATGAAACTCCTTGATGCATACCACTCTTCTGGTTCAGTTAAAAATTACAGCCTCTATAGTGGTTTCATTTAGAGTTGATCCTGTGTGTATTTCAAAGTTGAAACAGGGCACAGACCTTCTTTTTGCCTTGCCTCCACCGCTGGTAATTCTGGCCTCCTTACTCTTGTTGACGACCTCAGCTTCTGTTATATCTTCTTAGCAGGGCCCTTTATTAGCCAGAATCTTACATGCTGACTCAATTCTTCCAGGCAGACCTAAATTTCAGGCACTTTTTACTTGCCTTCCATTTACTCTCTTTTTGTGTGCTTTCCTAAACTACTTTATCAAGACATAAAAAAGGGAGAACATTCTGTCAATAACAATATTTTATCTGGAACTCCTGACCAATTAGTATAAGGGCCATCACTCAAATCCTATTTTCTATCAGGGAAGAGGGGAGACTTTTATAAGAAATGGCTGAATTGAAGAGAGAGAGTAGCCATTCATTTCTTAGAAACTTCAGAGAGTGGGCAAAAACTGAGGTACCTCTCAAGAGAATTCACAGTTCGCCTCATTTTCAAAAGATAAAAAAAAATTCCTCTTGTTTTATTCAATGAAAAGAGATCTTTCAATGCCCAAAATTTCATCCTAAAGCACAATGCCCTCTAAGTGGTATAGGATCATTGAACAGTACACTGATTTGGGACCATAATGATGTTCTATTGTCATCTCTCTATAAATGGGGCAGCTATGACCAGGCAGCATTCCATGAACTATCCAAAGCCATACACCTCACACTTGAGAGTCAGGCTATGGATCCAGGGTTTCAAGCTCAAAAATCAACTTTTCTCTCTATTTTTTTATTTTCTACTAGTTTGCTTGGTGCCACAGTTAACACTCTAAGAAATTAAAAGACGTATTGCAATGACAAAGTGTGCTGTTAGGGACCTCTCCAAAGTACTGAAGAGTAATGCTGTCACTATGAAGACTAAGGTGTGCCTGATACAGGCCATGGTCTTTGCAATCACTTGTTATGCATCAGAGAGTTGGACAATGACTAGGGAGGATAGAGGAGAATTGATGCCTTTGGGCTGTGCTGCTGGAAAAGAGTACTGAGTGTACTATGGACTGCTAAGAACACAAATAGATTTGTCCTGGAGAGGGATAAACCAGGATGCTCCTTGGAGGCAAGGATTCTGAGGCTTCGTCTGACATACTTTGGACAGGTTGTAAGGAGGGACCAGTCCTTGGAGAGTGACATCATGCTAGGGAGGGTGGAGCTACAGCGCAGGAAGGAAGACCCTCTATGAGGTGGATTGATTTAGCGACTGGGGTAATCAGGATGGGTGTGTTGAGACAGTGCAATTGGCACAGGACAGAGCACGGTTTAGAGCTGTTGTACATAGGGTCGCTATGAGTCATAAGTGACTCGACGGCACCTAACAATATCAACAACTAGTTTATTTACAGAATTTGAATATATTGTTTTCAAGAATAAATTCTTTCAATTTCCCTCATTGCCCCACCCAAAAAATTGTACAACCCCCATGATTAATCCCCCCTCCCTGTGTACATCCTCATTTTGGATCTTTATACTCATTCTACAGTAAAGATTTTCTACAATATTTATCCTTGTGGGACAGAGTTAGTTCACTCAGCATAATGCTCCCCAATCCCTCTCAAGTTAGGTAGTAATTTACAAATTCATCACTCTTGCATGCTGCATAGTATTGCATTGTGTGAATATACCATACTTTCTCAATCTATTTGTTTGTGGTTGGACGTTTACGATGGTGAATAATGCTGCTATGAACATTGGTGTACAAATCTCCATTTGTGCCTAGTTCTCAGGGTACATTCCAAATAGTGGAATAGCTGGGTCATATGGATTTTTAATGTTCATCTTTCTGAGGAGGTGCCAAACTGCCTTCCAGAATGGTTATACCATTTGACAATCCCACCAACAATGTATAAGAGTTCCTTTCTCACCACATCCTCTCCAGCATTTATTACTTGCTGTTAAACTTTGCCAATGTTTCTGGAGTGAGATAGTATCTCATTGTGGTTTTGATTTGCATCTCTCTTATTGCCAGTGATTTTGAGCATTTCTTCATGTGCCTGTTTGCCATTCAAATATCTTCCTTTGTGAAAATTCTTTCTATGTCTTTTGCCCACTTTGTAATTGTGTTATCACTATTTTTCTTGTGAAGGCCCAGAAGTATTCTGTAAACTTTTGTTATAAGACTCTTCTCTGAGATGGTATTACCAAATATTTGTTCCCCAGTTTGTAGTTTTTCTTTTCACCCTGTTGGAACAAGTGTTTGATGTACACATGAATTTAATCTTTAGAAGGTTCCATGCATTAGTTTTATCCTCTTTAGATTGTGTGTTTGTATTTGGCAGTGTCTTTCTTGAAGCAATCTTTGATAGTGTAGTATATTACATATGTTGTTGTTGTTGTTATGTGCCGTCGAGTAGCTTGCGACTCATAGGGACCCTATGTACAACAGCCCTAAACTCTGCTCTGTCCTGTGCCAATCATACTGTCTCTGACACTCCCATCCCGATTTCCCAGTCACTGAATCAATCCACCTCATAGAAGGCCTTCCCCTCCTGCGCTGTCTCTCCACCCTCCCAAGCATGATGTCCTTCTCCAAGGACCGGTCTCTCCTCACAACATGTCCAAAGTATGTTAGATGGAGCCTCAGAATCTTTGCCTCCAGATTGCATCTAACTGTCTATGGGAGAAAGAAAAGGTAGCCTGCTCCAAGGAAGCTTTTCTGACTTAGAAACGCAGTAACTGACACAGTAACTGGGGCAATGAGGGTAGATGTGTCAGTGAGACTGGTTCAGGACAGGGCAAGATTCAGAGCTTTGTACATAGAAGATCACTTGGAAATGATTTGGCCATATTTCAGGTTTCATTTGGTTTTGTGTTCTGGTGGGTTTTGTATAGCAAAGACGGAGCTCTGGTGGCTTAGTTTAATGACTTGCACTGCCATCCAAAGGCACGTGGTTTGAATCCACCAACATCTCCTTGAAAGATGGACAGTCTCTTTCTGTGCAATGTACTGCCTCTGGAAACCTGCTGAGGATCAGCCAAGTTAATTCTGCCCCCACGGTATACAACGACATAATGGAGGAGCTCTGGTGTTGCAGTAATTAAGTACTTACTGCTACTGTGTGTGGCTGGATTCTGAACTGGCTCGTTGCTTACCTGCCAGAGGACTTTTAGCAGCAGTAAATCACACAGGGGGAGGTCATTCATTTTTCTCCCTTAGAGATCTGATGAATTAACACTACACACCTTTCATTTCGTAGTGCAGCTTCATACCCACTACTAGGTCATCAGAGCTCCATAAGTATTAGACTAAATAAAAGGTTAGTGGTCTGAACTCACCAGAACAAAAGTTGTGTTTAGTCTGTTTCTGTAAAGACTATAGACCTTGAAAGACCTACTCTGTCCTATGGTGTCTCTATGGGTCAGAATCGATTTGTTGGTGATGGATTTTGGTATGATTTCATAGAGTTAGCAATGTGTTTCTGGTGCAGTAGATTAATTGTTCCAAATGTTTTTCCAAGCTATTGACTTTGACTATCATCACATGGCTGTGTGGAATTTTTGCTAATAATGTGAAGGACTCAAATAACACCCTTTTTGGTGAGAACAAAAATTTATAGACTACTAATGAAGGGATTTTACTACTAAGGGAAATTGCTGCAGAAGGTCAAGCACTTTAGTCTTCAATATGGATTGAAGCTTAACATTAAGAAGGCAAAGATTCTCACCACTGGGCCAATTAGCAACACTATGATAGATGGAGAAGAGATTGAGTTTGTCAACCGTTACAGCTTGCTTGGCTCCACCATCAACATTCTTGGCATCAGCAGTCAGGATATCAAAAGAAGAATTGCACTTGAAAATCTGCTGTCAGAGACCTCTCCAGAGTATTGAGAAGAACAATGTAAATTTAGAAACTAAGGTGCACGCCTGATTCAGGACATAATCTTCACCATTACTTGCTCTGACTGAGAGAGCTGGACAATGACTAAGGATGTCGAAAGAGTTGATGCCTTTGAGTTGTGGTACTGGAGATGAGACTTTAATATCTCATGGAATGCCAAGAAAACAAATAGGTCTCTCTTGGAGAAGGTGAAACCAAGATGCTCCTTGGAGACTAGGATTTTGAAGCTCTGTCTCACATACTTTGGGAACATGGCCAGGAAGGACCAGTCTTTGAAGAAGGACATCATGCTTAGAAGGGTACAGGGACAGCACAGGAGAGGAAGACCCTGGATGAGACAGATTGACACAGTAACTGGGGCAATGAGGGTAGATGTGTCAGTGAGACTGGTTCAGGATGGGGCAAGCTTCAGAGCTTTGTACATAGAGTCAGTATGAGTCACAGGTGACTCCATGGCCCATAACAACAACAAAAACCACAACACCCAAACATCATTAACATAATTAACATCACATGCAAACAAAATGCTGCTGAAGATCATTTAAAAATGGCTAGAACTGCATTGAAACAGATGAAGGAGAGAACTATTTAAAACCTATACCAAGTCCAAGAGGCTGTTGTCCGAATGGAGCAAGGGAACACTACATGGTTTAAAATTAGGAAAGGTGTGCATCAATCAGGGTTGTATCTTTTCTCCATATTTATTTAGTCTGTTTGCTGAGAAGATTTTTCAAGAAGCTGGAAGAATGTGACACCAGGATTGGAGGAAGGCTATTGAATGACCTTTATTATAGAGATGATACAATCTTGCTCACTGAAAGTGACAAGAACTTGAAACACTTACTGCAGAAGATCAAAAACTGTTGCCTTCTATATAGATTTCATCTCAATGTCAAAAAAATAAAAATCCTACCCATTGGACCAATAGGCAACATCACAATATATGGAAGAAAGATTTAAACTTTCAACAACTTCATGTTACTTGTATCCACAATCAGTACCCTTGATACTAGCAATCAGGAGATTATGAAATAGATTCCCCTGGTGAAGTCTAAAGTCAGGGACCTCTCCAAATTCTTAAGAAGCAATGAAGTCAGTTTGAGGATTAAAGTGTGCATGATTCAGGCCATAGTCTTTTCAGTCACTTGCTATGCATATGAGAGGTAGATCAATGACTGAGGATGACAGAAGAAGACCAGATGCCTCTGAGCTGTGGTGCTGGAGATGGGTATTAAATATACAAAAGACTGCTAAGAGAATAAACAGGTTGGTTCTGGAGAGGGTGAAAGCAGGCTGCTCTTTGAAGGCAAGGAGTCTGAAGCTCCATCTGACAGACATTGGCATATTGCGAGGAGGGACCAGTCCTTGGAGAGGAACATCATTCTTGGAAAGGTGGAGAGACAGCACAGGAGAGGAAGATCCTGGATGAGATAGATTGACTCAGTCACTGAGGTAATGAGAGTGGGTATGTCAGAGATGATGTAGTTGGCTCAAGATATAGCAGGGTTCAGAGCTGTTGTACATAGGGTCGTTATGAGTCACAAGTGACTCGATGGCACATAAGAACAACATTAGTCATACTCAATGGAGCCTAACACCAACAACCTAACAACAAAAACCATCCAACCCTGACAGAGAATATAGCTGCCAGCAAGAAAGAAAAAACAATAAGTAAAGCTCAGGTCCTCCGTAGCATGAAACTTCTATGTAAGAGACAGACCAAGATGGAGATGCTCAGAGAGCAGAGGTGGTAGATGGGGGTGAACTGGAGCTGTCACCCAGGGAGCCATTTCCACGGTCCTTTGCCCAGGAGGATAGAAGTGTAGATAGAAGTACCAAGAGAGCAGTGTAACACTGGAGTGACATAAGGCTAAAGGTGAAAGTGTCTGCAAGCATTTCTAAGAAGTTCTCCTGACTGGAAAAAAAAAAAAAAGAGTGTGTCAGGGATGTGTCCTTTATTCACACCTTTTCAACCCATGTATGGAACAGATCATTGAGGAAGCTAGAATTTATGAAGAACAATGTGGCATCAGGATTGGAGGTAGACTCATCAACAAACTGAAGTATGCAGATGGCACAACCTTGCTTGCCAAATCTGAGGAGGACTTGAATTATTTACTGCAGAAGGTCAAGGACTGCATTCTTAAATATGGATTACATCTTAACATCAAGGAAACAGAAATTCTCACCACAGGGCCAGCTGGCAGCACCATGATAAATGGAGAAGAGATTGGGATTGTTAACAATTTCATATTGCTTGGATCCACAATCAACACTCTTGGCATTAACAGCCAGGAAATCAAATGTCAGGTTGCTTTAGAAAAGTCTACTGTCACAGTCCTCTTAAAAATGCTAAAGAGAGAAGAAAAATATAAAAAATCAAGGTTTCTTTAAAAAAAAATCAGTCATCAAACTTAATTTTGGATGTAAAACAGAGAAACATGTCCTCAGATGCAAAATGTCTAGTAAATTGTTTAATTCCTAAAAAAACCCGAAAACAACCAAAAAGAATCCCCACCAAAAAATGTAAGCAACAAAAATGTCAGTCTAGAGATGAAAGTATGCCTAATCCAGGCCATGATCTTCTCAGTTGCTTTCCATGCATCTGAGAGCTGAGCAGTACTTAAAAGAAGTGTTGCCTTTGAATCGTGGTGCTGGAGAAGAGTGTTGAACATACACTATGGACTACTAAGAGAACAAACAGGTCTGTCCTGTAAAAGGTGGAGCTGGGTTGCGCTTTGGAGGCAAGGATTTTGAAACTCTGTCTCACATACTTTGGGCATGTTGGCAGTAGGGAATAGCAATTGAATATACTACATGGAAGGATAAATAAAGGGTCAGCACAGGAGAGGAAGACCTTGGACGATATGGAGAGACTGTGACATCCAGAGCAAGTGGATTAGAGACAGTGATATTGGCTCAAGATAGGACAAGTTTCTGAGTTATTGTTCATAGGATCATTATAGGTTGTAGTTGACTTGACGGCACACAACAACAACAACAACAACCCGATTTGTAACCTAGTAACTTCACTGATGAACACCATTTTGCAAATATTGTCTTTGAGTTCTATGGGGCCATTCCAACAGATTGGTGGGTGTAGTAGTAGAACAGGAAGAGCCCTCTGCTGGTTGGTTGATGATAGAATTGAGGGGGGGAAAGTGTAGGATCCTGGCAGCTGATCTCCTAGGAATCACTTTTGTGCTGTTGATGTTGTGAATGGGGACTCTTCCCTTTTTTGGAGTTAACAGAGGCCAGATGTCATCACGACCATGTCAATCACTTTCTTTTTATTATACTTAGTAAAGTTGAAACTAAATAGAAGGAAGATATTAAGAGTGTCACCTCAAGGAGTTTTTGCTTGTCTGTTGTTTTGGGGTACTCTCTCCTTCTGAGACAAAATGTATTCAAAGGAAGCAATAATTCATAGGTTCAAAAATGCAGATTGATACATAATTAGGTGTTGCTGTTTGAGACAATGATTAAAGAAAGCAGTCATTATTGACCATGTTAGCTTATAGTTTACAAAACAGATGAGCCCTTCAGCCAGTCACAAAGTACTAATAGAATAGAGGTATGCAGAAAGGCCAATACAAGACAGAAAATTAGATTCACAATACAATCTGTGAAATGGGCTTAGCAAATACCAGACACACAGGTGGTCTACTCACTTCCTTTGTTCA
>NW_006400001.1:2607291-2704581 GCF_000299155.1 Elephantulus edwardii
GATTCTCAATTCGATTCCATTGATCTATGTGAATGTATCTTTTCAAACAGTAAATTTCTGAATGGTGGTGTTGGGTGCAGTATATTCTGATTTACAGCCACTCACAAGACTAGCAGAACCATCCCATAGAATTGCATTGGCTGCACTTTTTAATGGGAGCAGATCACTAGTTCTTTTCTTCTGTGGAGTTCCTAGTGAATTTGAACCTACCTCTTATCAGCCAGGTATTTAACCTGCATCACTGGGGTCCCGAGTTCCTGGTAATCATGATGACATAGGTTAGAAGAGGCAAGAGATGGTGCAATCTATTTGCTAACTCCTGTGTAGAGATAAAAAAGTCTTTGTAGTCATGGATTCCTGTTTCTGTAGTGTTGCTGTTAGCTGCTGTTGACGTGATTCCAAATCATGATGATCCCATGTGCTCATGATAGAACTGTTCTCTAAGATTTTTGCATGTTGAGGTCTCAGAAGCAGATTTCCGGACATTTCTTCCAACACCTCTCTGGATGGGTTCTAACTGCCAGGCTTTCAGCCAGGAACTGGACTTTTAATTGTACCATCCATTTACCTTTAGAAGATAAACACAAATGAGCTCCACCTTATGCCGTAAAGAGTTATTATTAAGAGGTATAAAATAAAATCTGCCTTGAATTTTTTTTTTTTCATTTACTCTCCTTCCTAAAACTATTACTTTCTCCAGTCTCTGAGATGTATTGGTCAGGCAGTAAATATTTGTTGAATAAGTGAAACACATAGTGGAGTTAACTGTGGCCTGAAAGAGGTTAAATGCCAGAGTTCTAGAAGCTGCAATCATCCAGTTCATGCTGGGACCAGAACCTGGGAATTATATATTACGGTATTTCTCAATACACAAACCGCCCTCTCCTATAAAATTGGTATCAGCAGGGCCCTATATTTCCTGCTACACACATTTGCTGTAAGTCATAACATTAATTAACAGGAAAAATTTATTGTTAGAAAAAAGACTAGAGATCTAATTTACTAGCTTTTGATGTATTTGAGTCTCTTACCCAACTCTGTCCTATCAGATATAGTAGGAAGATTTTCTGTGCAGAAAACACATTGATATTTTATTTTCGTTCCAGTAACACATCCATGAGATTGTAAGATATTTGAGATCAGGGACTTCATTCATTCTTTCAGTTCTAACCCTCTAAATGAATATTTATTAACCACCTATCTTGTGTGCCATTCTTTTAAGAAAAGATGAGCATACAAACAGGATGTGGTTACTAATCTCCAGGAGCACAGAATATTGGAGAGACTATGACTGAACTGAATCCAGTTTCAAGTTCTGCCCTTTTACAATGTAATGGGCTCAAGTGTGTCAGAGATTGTAAGGATGACAGAGGACAGGACAGGGTTAGATCTGATATCAGGTTCAACACACAGGGGCCATCTGAGTCATACCCGACTCCATGACACCTAACAAAAAAACCATCAGACTGTGGTTTAGTGGGTCTATTTAGTTGTATTAAGAAAATCTACTGTCAGGAACCTCTCCAGAGTGCAAAAGAGCAATCTAGAGACTAAGGTACCTGTTCCAGGCCATGATCTTCGCATTTATTTGCTATGCATCACAGATCTGGACAATGACCAAGAATAATAGAAGAATAATTAATGCCTTTGATTTGTGGTGCTGGAGAAGAGTATTGAACATATCATGGACTGACAAACAGGTCTGTTCAGGACAAAGTGAAATCATATTGCTCCTAAGAGACAAGGATTTTGAAGCTCAGTCTCGCCTATTTTGGGTATGTTGCCAGAAGGTACTAGTCCTTGGAGAAGATCATCATGTTTGGAAGAGTGGAGGGACAGCACAAGAAAGGAAGGCCCTTTATTATAAAATAAATTGACACAGTTTCTGGGGTAATGGGAGAAGGTGTGTCAGAGACAGTGAGACTGGCGCAAGATAGAACTATTGTGCATAGATTCACTATGAGCTGCACGTGACATGACAGCACATAACAACAAAACAGCATTGCTCAAAATGTCTTTTCTAGGTCTTTGTTTTTGACTTTGACACATGCCTGGGTGGAAACCTACAAACAGGGTATGTTAGCATGTCTACCAGGAGAGTGGTTAGTATTACCATTCCACCAAGTTTAAATTGATCAGTTTCAACAACAGAGATCAGGGAATCTCAGTGTCATCAAGAAATAGGAAGAGGAGAATGCAGTGTGAATCCTTTGCTAAAGACCAGAGGTTCCAACATATCAGGAGCAGTGAAGAATTAGAGACCTAACGTGAAAGAGGACTGACCTGGAACAACTGTCCCGTGGCGTCTGAGCTTAATGCTTTACCCAGGCTTGCTGGGGGACTGGGGAAAGAGATGCCTTCATTGACAGGGCTAAGAGAACTTTGTAACACTGGCCTAAAGCTGATAGACTGAAGGCTGAAGGGACTGTGAGTACACTTCTGAAGCAGTCATGACTGAAAAGTTGTATCTTGCTCCCATTATGAATTGTAGTCTGTTAACTTCCCTAATAAACCTCAGAATCATGCATATGGTTTTGTGAAGTCTGTGTAGCTACTGCAACAAATTTTAGAATCAGTACAATAGTAGAATTGCTGTTGACTTTAGTAGAAAAGTAGTGTAGAAGTGTAGAGGACATGTCTGCCTTCAGCAGATTTCAGACCCTATATTTAGTCTAAAGAGGTGTGAGAGAGTGTGGAGGGCATGTGTGAGCCCATGGGAATTGGTTTTGTGTTGTGGATGTTGATGGGCACAGTTCCCCATTGTGGATTTAGAAGAGGTCATATATGGCCGTTTCTATGACACCTATGCTCTTTTTACATAAATTTTGGGTATATCATAAAGAAGAGCCAGACCTTAAGGTATGACATTATGATAGGTAAAGAAGAGGTTTGTCAAAAGAAAACTGTCAAGGAAATGCACTGGCACAATGACATCAAGAACGGCAGACTGTGAGAAAGAAGGGGAAGGGTCCTGCAAGGTTTCATTCTGCTGTATGAAGGTCTGAAGGTTTGCTATGAGTTGGAGTCTACTCAATGGCCCCCATCCACAACATTGTGTAGTGATTACTAAGTGCATTTGAAAAATGTACTGTCAGGGACCTCTGCAGAGTACTGGAAAGCAATGGTGCCAGTCTAGAGATTAAGGTGCACCTAATCTAGGCCTTAATCTCTGCAATTGCTTTTTATGCTCCAGAAATGTGAACAATAACTAAGAATGAAAGAAGAATGAATGTCTTTGAGTTGTGGTTCTGGAGAAGAATCTTGAGCATTCCATGGACTGCCAAGAAAACAAATAGCTCTGTCTTAGATAGGGTGAAACCAAGTTTCTCATTGGAGGCTAGGACTTTGAAGCTTTATCTCACATGCTTTGGGCACATGGACATGAGAGACTGATCCTTGGAGAAGGACATCACGCTTGGAATGGTGGGGGGACAGCACAGCAGACGAAGACCCCAAATGAGACGGATTGACACAGTAACTGCGACAATTAGGGTAGATGTCTTGGAATTAGTGACACTGGCTCAGGACAGGGCAGGGTTCAAAGCTGCTGTCCATATGCTTTCTGTGAGTTGCAGGAGGCTTGATGACATATAACAACAAAAACAACAACTAAGTATTCCTGAATGTTGCTGTTCTCATTCTTTATATACTGAACATAGAATTAACAGATAGGTTGTGTTGCTCCTGCCTGTACCAGTTGATCTATCATGACTACTTGAGTTCACTTTGGGGAAACAATTTCTGAGGTCATGGCAGATTGTAGGACAAAGGGTGACCATCAGTGAGTCATGCTTGTCCATGAGCAAAAGAACATGAGTGAGAAGATATGTGCCAACAATAAAGTGCTGGTCTTTGTACCAAAATGTGCCTTTGGGAATACTCCATGGCACATTCCCCTAGTTCTGATTCAACAGATCATATGGGGTTTGTTGGGGTTTTTTTGTCTTCACATGCAGGAGCCCTAAATGTCATACTTAGTTTTTTGATGTTTTTTTTTTATGTTTAAGGGTTTTTGTTTTGTTTTGTTTTGTTGTTTTACTTTATTACTAAATTCAATGAAAATTCACAGAGACTTTGGATTTTCATTCATTCACTGTTGCACTTTTCTCCCCTCACAACCCTCCCCCACCCCTGTACACTACCCTCTTGGAAAAGTAAAATAAAAATTCTTTCATTTCCAATCTCTCCCCCAGGTCCACTCCACTATGCAGCCTTCGCTCTGGACTCCTGTTATGACAAAAATACCTAATCACATATCCCTATTAAACAGTTTTCTCCCTCATCTGTTTCAATGCAGAATACATTTTTAAACCCACCTTCTCATTCTCCTCCCAACCCCGATGTCAGTTCTGTTTTACAACAGTGGCACCATGCAGTATTTGTCCTTTTTTGATTGAGATACCTCATTCAGCATAATGTTCTGTTCTTAAAAGATGATATAAGCACTATTAGACAGAAGTTTCATGCTCCATGAATTAAAGAACTAGCGCAAGGAAACTCTTCAAGAATTTAATGACGATTTCTAGAATTGATTTAAAAACTCATATTGATGGTAACTAGAATTCCTGTGCTACTTTGTAGTTTACAAAGCACTTTCTCAAATTGAAAATTACCTAACTATCTATGAGTGGAGTATTGGCTAAGTAAATCAGTGCACTTCTACGCCATGGAATACTAGATAGCTATAAAATAGAACTAAGTATGTCTCTGTTCACTGACACATCATAATGCTGATGATAAGTTTAACAAATGAAAATTTCAGATAAGTTTATTGTATGTGTTAGCTCTTTTTGAAAAATTTGTTTCCAGAGACACGTATATGTATGTGAACATAATATGAAAAGGAAGAGTGATATTTCTTTGAGGAAATATTAGCAATGTTTGTCACTGTGTATTGTTGTACGGGGGGTTTATAACCATCTTCTTTTTTAACTTTTATATTTGCTTCCAAGATGGCTTACAATCTGGGAAGTCCAATGAGTGGTTCCTTACCTGTCCTATAGGGACAAAGTTGAACTGATTTATTAGTAACAGAGTTAATCTTGATGAGAACTGTTTAAGGTATTTAAGGTTAGTTGTTGTTGATGTTGTTATGTGCTGTCGAGTCACCTGTGAGTCATAGCGACCCTATGTACAACAGCCTTAAACCGTGCTCTATCCTATGCCAACCTTATTGTCTCCAACGCACCTACCCCATAACTCAAGTCACTGAATCAATCCATCTCGAGTGTCTTCCTCTTTTGCACTGCCCCTTCACCCTCCCAAGCATGACATCTCTCTCCAAGGATTGGTCTCTCCTTGAAACATTTTCAAATTATGTCAGATGAAACTTCAGAAACCTTGCCTCCAAGGATCAGTCTGGTTTCACCCTCTCTAGGATGAATCTGTTTGTTCTCCTAGCAGTCCGTGGTAGATTCAATACTCTTCTCCATCACCACAGCTCAAAGACACCAATTCTCCTTCTATCCACCATAGACATTGTCCAGCTTTCTGATGCATAGCAAGTAATTACAAAGACCATGGCCTGAATCAGGTGTACCTTAGTCTCTAGACGGACATCGTTGCTCTTCAGTACTTTGGAGAAGTCTCTGACAGCAGAATTTCCCAGTGCAATTTGTCTTTAATTTGCTGGTTGCTGGTACCAAGAGTGTTAATTGTGGAGCCACGAAAACTGAATCTAATAATCTCAATCTCTTCATCATATGTCATGATGCTGCCAATTGTCCCAGTGGTGAGAATCTTTCTTTTTCTTGATGTTGAGCTTCAATCCATATTTAAGGCTTCAGTTCTTACCCCTCTGCAGCAAGGTTAGTAGATGAACATTTTAACCACAATACTACCCGGGCTCTATAATTACGTTCTTGTTATTAGGTGTCGTTGAGTTGGTTCCTACTCATGTGACCTTTTGTACCACAGAATGAAAAGCTACCCAATCTTGTGTCATCCTCACAATCACTGCTATGCTATGCCTATTGTTATATTTACTATGTCACAGTATCTCATCAAGAATCTTTCTGTTTGGATTTGTTGTTTTTGTTGTTGACTGAGTATGAAGTCCCCCAGGAACTGATTTCTTTCTCTGGACATCCTATTAACCTAAATTAATTGTTGAATAATCTTCGTAATCTAATGAGTTGCTCTTAATTTTTCTTAGCTCATTATTACTTTTCCCATACACACACACACACACACACACACACACAGAGAGATATGCAAGATCTTATTTTTACAATCTAATTTTCATTTCCAACAGAGCCTGGATATGTAGTAGCTGCTTTTCCATCAGGATAAAATTTTATTTCATTTCATTTTTACTCTTGGATCTTTTTCTCAAGTGACTGTGGAAACTCTTAGAACTATTGGGATATTTAGCAAGATTCATGAATGTTTATGAATGTTATAATTTTCTTGAGTAATTAGAACTTCAGTAATTTATAAGGCTTCATTTAGTAATGGTAGCAATATATAGCTGTTATGAATTGATTAGAAGTACATGCTATTTATCAATAATGCAAGATATTTAAGTCTGCATTTTTGGTAGCTGTGCTCACCTTTTAATACTGAGATCTTGAGAAACAACATTTTACACCAGCATTAATGTCTAGTAGGCATTCAACAGGGGTAATGTTAACGGCAATCCTAGGCACCTTTGCCAGGTACAGGCCTTGCTAGCCTGCCATTAGAACTTCTGTTTAGTAACAGTGTTGTTGTTGTGTGCCTTCTAGTCAACTAAAACTCAAAGCAATCTTATGACCCTCTTCAGGATCTCTACCAATTGCAATAATACAAAAAATATCTCTTTTCTTTTCATACAAAATTTTAAAGATTATTATGCTGTCAAGCCGGAAAACATTTTGGAGGTGGCATACGTATGAAAAATGACTTTGCAAAACTGCCAGGGTCATAAAGTCTGAAACTCTTATCTGTGAGCAAGTCTGTGTCCTCTACTGGATTTAAAGATGCTTACGTGCTAATCAAATTATTATCTTTCTAGTGCCTAATAGTATGCCTTTAATGCTGTAGATAATAAATACCTGTCTGAGGAATAAATATATGAATTTGTGCCTGTGTGGTTGACTTACAGGTAAGGCTAGGGGACATGTATATCAAGTACCCTAGTTGTTAAATGTCATTGGATGTCTATGATTTATAGTGATCCTATAAACAACAGATCTGAATTTAACTCTGTCTTGCATCATCCTCATGGTATCTGTTATGATCAAGCCCATTGTGATAGTCACTGTGCCAAGCCATCTGTTTGAGAGTCTTCCTCCCCTTCTTAGAATCTCTATCTTTCTCTGCATAATATTTTTCTCCAAGAACTGATTCCTTCTGAAAGTATAGCTAAAGTAAGTGAGAGAGAGTGTCACCATTCTTGCCTCTAAGGAGCACTCTGGCTATACTTCCTTCAAGACAGATTTGTTTATTCTTTTGGCAACCATGTTATTGTTGTTGTTGTTATGTGCATAGCAACCCTATATACAAGAGCTCTGAACCCTGCCGTATCTTGTTCCAACCTCACTGTCTGTGACACATCTACTCCCATTACCCCAATCACTGAATTGATTCATCTCAAGTGTCTTCCTCTCCTGTGCTGTCCCTCCACTCTCCCAAACACAATGTGCCTCTCCAAGGACTTGTCCTTCCTTGCAACATGCCCAAAGTGCTGCTTCCAAGGAGGAGTCCAGTTTCATTCTCTCCAGGACAAATCTGTTTGTTCTCCTAGAAGTCCATGGTATATTCAACACTCTTCTCCACAGCACCACAGCTCAGAGGCATCAATTATCTATCATCCCTAGTCACTGGCCAGCTCTCTGATTCATAGCGTACAATTGTGAACACTACGGCCTGGATCAGGTGCACCTTAGTCTCCAGCCTAAGTCGTTGCTCTTCAGTACTGTGGAGAGGTCCCTGACAGCTGACTTTCCCAATGAAATCCATCTCTTGATTTCCTGGCTGCTGGTACAAAGAGGGTTGATTGTTGAGCCAAGTAAACTAGAACTGATGGCTATCTCAGTTTCTTCACCATCCATACTGATGCTGTCAATTGGTCCAGTGGTGAGAATATTTATTTTCTTGATGTTGAGCTTCAATCCGTATTGAAGGCTGCAGTCGTTGAACTTCTACAGCAATTTCCCATAGTAGTAAAATCAGGTCCTCCTCAGCTTTAGCAAGCAAAGTTGAATCATCTGCATAACACAGGTTGTTGAATCTTCCACCAGTCCTGATGATGCATTCCTCCTCGTACAGCCCAGCATCTCGGATGATCTATTCTGCATATAGATTGAAGAATTATGGAGACAGAATACATCCCTGGCAGACACCCTTCCCGATTTTGAACCATGCAGTGTCTCCTTGCTCTGTTCTGATGACTGCCTCTTGATCGACTTAAGCTTCGCATAAGCACAATCAAATGTTCTGCATTTCCCATTCTTCTCAGAGTCAGCCACAGCTTGTTGTGATCCACAGTCAAAAGCCTTTGCATAGTCAATGAAGCACAGATAGACATTCTTGTGGTATTCTCTGCTTTCTGCCAAGATCCATCTAACATTAGCTATAATATCCTTAGTACCATGGCCTCTTCTAAATCAGGCCTGCGTGTTGCTCCAGTTGTTTTTAAATAATTTTCAGCAGAATCTTGCTTCCATGTGATATTAATGATATTGTATCACAGTCCATAGAGTATTCAAATTCTTTGCTTTTGCCACAATTCAAAAGAATTTATGCTTCTCTGATTCCGTATTTATAGTCCAACGTTCAGATGCATAGGAAACAATTGAAATGTAATAATTTGCATCAGGTACACCTTAATCTTTAAAGTGATATCCTTACTCTTTAAAAGATTAGAGAAATATTTGATGTCAGATTTTCCAAATCCAAAATATCTTTTGATTTACTTACTGCTGCCCTTATGGGTGTCCATGGGTGAAGAGGACTTGAATTGCTTATTTCCTAAGATCAAACACTGTGGTCTTCCATATGAATTGCATTTCAACATCAAGAAGACATATCAGAAAAATCTCACCACTGGACCAAAAGGCAACATCAAGATAGTTGCAGAAAAATTGAAACTGTCAACAACTTTATCTTACTTGGGTCTACAATAAATACATTTGCTGCCAGCATTTGGAAGATCAGAAGGCTTATTACACTAGGAAAGTCTATAATCAGAGAACTCTCTAAATTATTGAGGAGAAATGATGGGAGTTTGAGGACTAAGGTGAGTTTGATCTGGGCCATGGTCTTTTTCAATCTTTTACTATGTTTCTGAGAGCTAGAAAGAACAAGGAATAAGGATGACAGAAGAATTGTTGCTTTTGAACTATGAGATGTTGAAAAACAGTTCTGAATATCCCATAGACTACCAAAAGAACAAACAGATACGTCTTGGACAAAGTGCAGCCAGAGTGCTTTTTGGAGGCAAAGATGATAAAGCTTCATCTCATATACTTTGGGCATGTTGCTAGGTGAGCCTATTCCTTGGAGAGGGACAGCAAGCTTTGAAATGTGGAGGCATGGTAAAGGAGAGAAAGACCCTCAACCAGGTGAATTGACACAACGACTGCAGCAGTGAGCTTAAGTGTGCCAGAGATTGTTAGGATGGCAAAGGATAGGAAGGGATTCAGGGTCACCATAAGCTGTACTCAGTTCAGCAGCACCTAACAACAACAATCATAGGTGTTACATGTGGATACAAATAAAAGGAAATTCTTGACAACCTCAATCTCTTCTTCATCTATCATGAGTGGCATTCATTTCCTCAACAACGTTCCTCCAGAAACTCTATGAATTTTAATAAATGTTAATAATTGTAGAGGGGCTTCAGGCCTTTTGTTCATAGAATTGTTATGAGTTGTGCTCGACTCAAAGGCCGTCAACAACAACATCATGATGTTTTCTCCTGATTTACTTTTCAGTGGGAAGAGGTTCTTTCTATTTTACGTATGGTTAATATGAGAAGGATCTGACTCCATAATACAGAATTGTTGTTGTAATGTATTCCCAAGTTGACTGTAAATCATAACAACACTATGAAGAATGGATCTGAACCTTGCTCTGCCCTGTGCCTTCTTCACCATTTCCAACAAGCCTGAGCCCATTGTTACTGAGGCCATGTCAATCAATTTTGTTGTAGGTCTTCCTCTCTTATATTGAACCTCCACTTTTCTAAGCATGATGTCCTTCTCCAAGGATTAGCCACTCCTTACAACATGTCCTAAATATATGGGAAAGAATTTTATTATCCTTGCCTCCAAAAAGCACCCAGGTTTTCACTTTCTCCAAGACAAACATGTTTTTTCTCTTGGCAATCCATGGAATATTCAGTACTCTTCTCCAACACCACAACTCAGTTGTCCATTCTTCTGTCTTCTTTAGTCATTGCCCAACTTTCAGATTCATAGTAAGCAGTTGAGAAGATCATTACTTGGATTAGATAACCCTTTGTTTTTAAACTGGCATAATTGCTCTTTAGTACTTTAGAGACGTCCTTAAAAGCATAGTTTCTCAACACAAATTATCTTTGGATTTCTTGAGTGGTGGTTTCAAGAGTGTTGCTTATAAATTCAAGTAGGATGAAATAGTTGAGAACTCGAATCTTTTCTCTGTCTAGCTTGATGTTCCCTATTGGCCCAACATTGGAGACTTGTTTTCTTGATATTGAGATGTAACCCATATTGAAGGCCTTGATCTTCTGTAGCAAACACTTTAAGTCCTCTTCACCTTCAGCAAGCAAGTTACTGTTGTCTGTATAACGTAGGCTGTTGATGAGCCTTCCTCCAATCCTGATGCCACACTCTTGATAAAATCTGACTAATTGAATTATTTGCTCAATATACAGATTGAATAGGTAAGAGGACGGAATAAAGCTTTAATGTACACTTTTGTTGCTTTTAAACCATGTAATATTCTCTTGTTCTGTTAATATCTATGTATAGGTTTCTGGGGTTCCTATTCTTCTCAATATTATTTCTGAGAGGACAGGCCTGGAAATATACTCCCCTCTAAAAAAAATTTAAATAAAATTCTGTCCATTCTTACAACACCACTATTCTTTTACTGTGTTTGATTCCCAACATAATATACCATATGATTATCTGATTCAAGATGGCCAAAGCTGGTCCATTTCATCTCACTAATGTATAGTATGTCAATGTTTATGCATTCCATTTCATTTTTCAGAATTGTGAGTTTTCCAATATTCAAACTACATACATTCCATGTTCCAATTATTAAATGATGTTTGTCATTATTTGTCCTCATTTCAGGTCACTTTCAATCTGGGCTCTATCACTGCTACTTTAACTATCCGTGTTCCTCTACTATCCATGTTCATAGGGTTTTCAGAGGCCTGATAGTTAAAAAGTGAATGGCCAATACTGCTTCCAAGTCTGTCTTAATCTGGAAGTTCTACTAAAACCTGTCCACCCTTGTGGCATTTGACAAACCAGTGATGTAACTTTCAGTAACACAGCAACCCGCAAGTTATCTCAGTACTGCAAATTGACAGACAAGTGTTATATCAGTTAGGAGAACATTATTCTCCCCAAACACAATAAACTTGTTATTTACTTTGTAACTCTAATAGCAAATTAGCCTTCATACCAGGCCCGAGAGCCGCATATCTCCATACATATTAAATTCCTATTCAATCTGTATGCTGAGAAAATTATTTGAGAAGTCAGACTCTATGAAGAAGAATATGATTAGAGGTTAGAGAATAATCAACCTGTGTCATGCAGATGACACAACCTTGTATGTTGAAAGTGAGAAAGACTTGAAACACTTATTGCAGATGATCAAAGAATACAGCCTTCAATATGAATTGAATCTCAATTTCAAGAATATAAAAATTTTTACCATTGGACCTATAGAAAGCATTGTGATAGATGGAGAAAAGGTTGAAACTGTCAACAACTTCATCTTGGACCCACTATTAACAGCCTTGGTACCAGCAATCGGGAAATAAGAAGACTTATTGAACTGGGAAAATCAACAGTTAGGGGCCTTTCCAAATTATTGAGGAATAGTGATGTCAGTTTGAGGACTAAGGTGTGTCTGACTCAGGCCATGATGTTTCAGACCACTTTCTATCCATCTGAGACCTGGACAATGAATAAGCATGACAGAAGAAGAATTGATGCCTTTGAGCTGTGGTATTGGAGAAGAATACTGAATATCCCATGGACTTAAAAAAAAAACCCAAAAACCACACAAACAAATATGTCTTGGAGTGGGTGCTGCAAGAGTGCTCTTTGGAGGCAAAGGTGATGAGGCTTTGCTTCACATACTTCAGACATGTTGCTAGGAAAGGTTATTACTTGGAGAAGGATATGATTCTGGGAAAGTTGGAGAGTCAGCGAAGGAGAGGAAGACCCTTGACCAGGTGGATTGACATGGTGACTGCTGCAATGAGCTCAGAAAGTATGAAGATGGTGCAGGATAGGAAAGGATTCAGATCTGGTGTTCATAGGGTAGCTATGTTTTGTACTCAACTTGACAGCACCTAACAGCAACAACATTCCTACAAGCCTGATGACAATGTACTTAGGATTGCTATAAAGCAGACTTCAACTCTACTGCAATTACATATCTGCATAAAATTACAAATACACATACACTATTGTTATTATTTATTGTTGTTGTTTTTATGTACTGTTGAGTCAACTATGACTTAGCGACTCTATGCACAATAGCTCCTTACCCATTATTGTGTCAATCCAACTCATGTGGATTCTTCCTCTCTTGTTCTGTCCCTTGACCCTTCCAAGAATTATGGCCAGATATGTGAGATGAAGTATCAAAATACTTACCTTCAACTAGAAGCTTGATTTCACCCTATTCAGGGTAGGTTTTTGTTCTCTTGGCAGGCCCTGGTGTGTTCAATACTTTTCTCCTGCACCACAAATTAAAGGTATCAACTCTTCTTCTGTCATCCTTGGTCCAGCTCTCTGATGCATAGCAAGTTATTGTGAAAGCTATGGCCTGATCAGACATACCTTAGTCTTTAAACTTACATCCTTGCTCTTCAGCATTCTGGAGAGGTCTCTGACAGCAGATTTTCCTCATGTAATTAGGATTTTGAGTCTATAATAATTTATTATCCTCTCTTATATCATTTTTATACACTAACTGAATATTTTTAAAGCCTAGAACAACTGTTGGCATAGTTTAATCTTATAAATACTTATTAAAAGGAAAATAATCTATATATGAATAATGAATTCAACTCAGAAGAGGTTATTTGTTCTTTCTCTAAATTATCGCAGCATCCTTTACAAGTTGGTATGGGCTATTGAGTCGGTTGCAACTCAGAGTAATTCTATATACAATAGACTGAAGTACTGTAGCAGTCTTGTGCCATCCTCATAATTGCTGTGTTTGGGACCCTTCTTATAGCCCCCGGATCAATCTATCTCATTGAGGTTCTTCCTTTTCTGTGATGACCTCCTCCTACATTGCTTCCTCCAAAATATTGCTAATGAATTGCTCATTTATCTTCTTAGTAACTAGGTTATAAATGTCCCCAAGGCTGCATTTTATTTTTATCCCCCTCTTCATTGTAACCTCTCTGAGATTAGTAGCATATCATAAGGAAGGTGCTCAGTTTTTGTTTGGCGGAAGGATGGATGCCAAAGGCAATGCATACATAGTCATCTCCCTGTTGCACAGTGTTATCTTAAAAGTCAATGCTTTGTATGGATACCAAATAATATGTAAAAAAAAATACCCTTCTTGCCTCTGCATAGCAATACATATCTATCATTCATTTATAATGCTGTTGTTGATTGTTGTCGAGTTGAGCACAACTCATAGCAACATTATGAACAAAAGACCTGAAGCCTTTCTATAACTATCTTTGTTTCCCAAAGTTCATAGTTTTCAAAGGCATGTTGTTTAGGAAATAGATGTCACTCCTGCTTCCAAACCTGTCTTAAACTTGGAACTCCACCAAACACTATTCACTATGGGTGACTGTTGTGGCACAAAGCTCAGCATCACAGCAACCCCAGGTTACCTCAGGTCAGCATATTGATAGAAGAGGGCTGTACCACTTAGAAAAATGTTCCTCAAAAATATAATAACAATCGACTTTTAAAAACAAAGGCATGTTATAATATATTAATTACATCATTCAGATAGCATTTTAGGGCTTATAGATATAATTGTGAGAAAAAAAGTCAATAACTACTCTTGTTTTCTTGACGCTTACATTCAAAAAACACCTTCCTTAAGCCTCATTTTAGCTACATTTCCTGATCACTGAGATCCCTAAATTTCTTTTTAAATATATAATGATGAGATTTTTTTTCTTGGTATTTCAACATTTGATGTTAAAATCCTTTAAAAAAAATACCCACAATTATCGAATATCTGTAACCTTTCCTTTCTGAGCACTTGTGGAACCTTTTAGGAACATGGTGACATCGAGCAGGATGGATGACTGTTTGAGAATGTTATCATTTTCTTTAGTAGTTAGAAATAGTCATTAGGGAAAAACGTCAGGTTGGGAAGATAGATGAAGAGAGTAAGACCCTCAATGAGATTGGATTAACATAGTGACTGTAACAATGGGCTTGATCAGGACAGGGATCGGGGCACAGTATAGAACAAAATTCTGATCTATTTTTCATAGGTCGCTATGAGTCATAGTTGACTCAAAAGCACACAACAAGTGGGTGATATTGGAAAAACCCAGTTATTTATAGATAGGGTAAGGTAATAGCACCTGAAGATCTTTCATGTTCCTTAGGTTGTTGATAACTTTAATTTAGGTCTTCAGATGGTTTTCTTTAGCTACCAGCTGGACTTGCTAACTCTCTACTCCACCCACAGACTCACCTGAAACATTTTACCCTTTTGAAATTGGGTCAGATAATTAATCTCTGTGGACCTCAAGGAAAGGAAATACTACTACTGTCTTCACAGAGTATATAATTGTTATGGATTCAATTATGTTATCCAAAAAGACACAGGAAGATTTATAAGATTGGGGAAAGACATGATAAAGTCTGAATACCTGGTACTTTCAGGTGTCTCTCTTTCCTCTCTGCTTCACTCTAGAGTGTGTGTGTGTGTGTGTGTGTGTGTGTGTGTGTGAAGATACCATTAATATTGGATTACTACCTACAATAATAACATCAACATAGAGAGAGATCAGCTGGCCCAGTGGACAGAAAGCGATGCTATCAAGCCAAAGGTGGGTGACTTTTAATCCGCAGCCCTCCGGCCTGTCTTTTATTGTTTTTGTTCAAACATTTCTCTGGGTCGTAAAACCCTGGTGTACAAGTTGCTGTACAGTGGTAACTTGTGGTTGTTGTGAGGCTGAACACTGTGACACTGATGTGTCAAATGCGTCAATGGTTGGTTACCCAATGCAGACAGTGTGGGGTGGAGTTCCCCGACTAAAACAAGCTTGGAAGGAGGAGTGGCATCCACTTCCGTAATAGCTTGCCTCAGGAAACCCTATGAACCTGGAGAGAGGATGAAAGACACACTAGTGTTGAGGACTCTTTTTCATTCCATAGGGTCGCTATGAGTCGCCTGTGACTCAATGGCACTTAACAACAACCTACTTTATGAGGGAGCTCTGGTGGCCTAGTGGTAAGAAGCTGCACTGTATTATTAAAGGCATGTAGTTGCCTTTATTCACTATTTGCCTCTAATCCACCAGTTCCTTCCACAGGAGAAATATAGGTAGCCTTCACCCCTACAATCTACTGCCTTTGAAAACCCACCATAGGGTCAGCTATGGGATCTGACTTAAGGGCATACAACAACAACAGCACTGCTCTGTTAGTTCTTTTAACTGTTGTTGTTGTTGTTGTTATTTGCCGTCGAGTCGCTTGTGACTCATAGCGACCCTATGTACAACAGCCCTAAACTCCACTCTGTCCTGTGCCAATAGCACTGTCTCTGATACTTCCATTACAATTATCCCAGTCACTGAATCAATCCACCTCATAGAGGGCCTTCCTCTCCTGTGCTGTCCCTCCACCCTCCCAAGCATGATGTCCCTCTCTAAGGACCGGTCTCTCCTCACAACATGTCCAAAGTATGTTAGACGGAGCCTCAGAATCTTTGCCTCCAAGGAGCCACCTGGTTTAACCCTTTCCAGGACAAATCTGTTTGTTTTCCTAGCAGTCCATGGTATTCTCAATACTCTTCTCCAGCACCACAGCTCAAAGGCATCAATTCTCCTTCTATCCTCCCTGGTCATTGTCCAACTCTCTGATGCATAACAAGTGATTGCGAAGACCATGGCCTGCATCAGACACACCTTAGTCTCCAGAGAGACACCACTGCTCTTCGGTACTTTGGAGAGGTCCCTAACAGCAGACTTTCCCATGGCAATGCGCCTTTTAATTTCCTGGCTGCTGGTGCCAAGACTGTTGACTATGGAGTCAAGCAAACTAAAGCTGTATACAATCTCAGTGTCTTCACCATCCATCCTGATGCTGCCGATTGGTCCAGTGGTGAGAATCTTTGTCTTCTTGACATTGAGCCTCAATCCATATTGCAGGCTGCAGTCCTTGACACTCTGCAGCAGGCGCTTCCAAATCTCTTCAGTTTGAGCAATCAGGGTTGTGTCATCCGCATAACGCAGATTGTTGATAAATCGTCCACCAAGCTTGACCCCACATTTCTCCTCATAGAGCCCAGCCTCCCGGATAATCTGTTCTGCATATAGGTTGAAAAGGTATGGAGATAGGATGCATCCCTGGCGTACGCCTTGGTTCAGGAGGAGATTGCCCCTCCTTCTCCAGCAGTGCATCTGGTGGATTTGAACCGTGCACCTCCAGGATTGCAGTGCAGCTTCTTGCCACTAGGCCACCAGAACTCCCTAAAAATATTTTAACTGATAGCAGATTAAAATATCATATTCTCAAACAAAGTCACACCCAAAGGTAACGGGCATTCAGATTTCTAGGTATCTTTCTTTTTGGTGAACAAAATGCAATCTAGAACAATCACATTCCCATGAGGACAGTGTGATCATTTATTATTTTATGAGGACTGAGGGAGATTGAGTGCCTTGACCCATTTTAAAGAATTATGGAATGTCAGAGAACTGTTCGTTAAAGCAAACTGTTAACACACTCAGTTGTTAATGGCAAAATTAGAGGCTACCAAGAGGTGCCTCAGAAGAATGAGCTGGTGATTTCCCTTATTGGGATTGGTTTGATGGCAACTGGTAATAAGGGGTGGGGGAGGGAAGACTAAATGGTTGATGGTTCAAATCCACCAGCTGCTTTGCTCCTTTTAAGAGTTGCAGCCTCAAAAGCCTGATGGAGGGTTGTCGTGAGTTGGAAAGGACTCGATAGTGGTGGATTTGGTGTTGGCTTGATAAGAAGGAAGTGTCAGTGATAAGTCATGCGTCCACGTCCTGTGTTTCCCGCTAGCACCCCCATCCTCAAGCCAGAGGAATCCTTGTACTCCTTTCCAGCCAAGCATGCCTCCTGGCAGCTCTTTGTTCCGGATCCTGAGCTTTTATTGGAGAGCCCATGAATGGATGGACAATGTTCTGGCAAACCACCTCTCAGTCTTCTTTTATTTGTGTGCTGGCACCCAAACAGGATTACCCAATAATACACCAAACTAGTGTTCAGGGCATCCAGTAAAGCAGGGCACCAACACAGAGCTATCTCTTTTTTTTTTTATTTTTTAAAGATAACTACACTTGATGTTCCAAGCTAATTACTAGCACAATAAGTAACCTTTATCAAACTTTTCTTTGCATATTTAATTTAGTTATAAGCATAGTTTTGTTTTGAATTGAATATGAAGAAAGGAGCTTCTAGAATGAACTCTTCACAGGTCATGGCTGGCATGTTCATTCGCGACTGTCCAGAAGATTAGTGGTATACCAGTAACCAGAAAATGGATTCTGATTCCTAGAGACAACATAGAAATTAGAGAAGTGCTAATTTCAATGGCTAATTGATCAAAAGCAGGTCATCAGTACATGTCTTCTGAGGTGTTTATGAATGGGCTCAAACTTCTAACATTTTGATTACTTGCCAAGTGTGTTAACCATTTAGACCCCGGATATAAATACTTCATTTTATGCTCTCTCTTCTGCCCTCTGAGTCAGAGTTGTTGTAAATCCTAATACCCTCATCTTTAATGATGATCCCATTTGAGATCAGCTACCACTTTTATGCCAAGGGTGTATGTTTCGTACAGGATATGTCGTCTTTCCACCTCTTTTGAGACAGAAAAGAAATTAAACAATCAAAGAAAGTTAAGACAAAGACTATTTTTGCCTTGAGGGAGGATCGATTCCAAGCCACATTGACATGGCCAAGAAGCAGGGAGACAAACTAAAAGGATCGCTGCCTTCCTCTGGAGCTACCAGACAGAAAACATCCCCTGGAGATGCCACCTTGAATTTAGAAAACTAAACTATGAGAACTTAGTTTTAGCCACCTATTTATGCTGTCAGTATTGATTCCATCTGACCATCAATTTTCACCACTGACCTGATAGGCAATGTCACGATAGATAGGAGGAGAAAAGTTCAAAAGTGTCAACAAATTCAATTTACATGGATCCACAATCAACGTCCTTGGTACCAGCAGTCAGATCAAGAGGTATAGTATGTTGGGGAAAATCTGCAGTCAACCTCTTCAAATTGTTGAGGAGCAATGATGTCAGTTTGAAGACTAAGATGTGTCCTTATTCAAACCATGTTCTTTTTCAGTTACTTGCTGTGCAGCTAATAGCTGCACAATGGATAAAGGAGTCAGAGAACTGATGACTTTGAACCTATGATTAACCCCGTCTTTCCCCTTCTCCCCCCCGTTTCCATTTTATCCTCTGCATAATTTTAATTGTTGTATTTCCACTGAGTGGGTGTCTGATACTCTATGAACTCTTAGACCATAAATTATCTGCAGAAATTTACAAAAATCTTATGCAATGGCAGCATCTAAAGTGATGCTTTGTAGTCTTGTGGAACTTAATAAATACTTGATGACTGATAAATGTTGGCTATTTCTCATTTTTTTTTCTACCCTTATAGTTGTTTGCATATCTTCATGACACACACACACACACACACACACACCCCAGCAGTGACACGGAATTCTGAAGTCTTTTAGCACCATTTTTATATTTCATTTTAATTGACCTTACATATCTTTGAAAGATAAAGGGAGAATGATCCATTGGTATTTACGAGGCAGAGTTCATGTAAGGGGGAAGGAAGCGCGTTCTGAGCCCTTTGAGACATCTAAAGTTACAGTCTGAGACTATAAATAACAACTGTCGACATGAATTGAAGAGGTGGATTCTTTGTGGATAATTTTCCAGGCAGTGTGATATTTTCCTGACTGCTCTTCATTCAAGGGGTGCTGGAAATGTGTCCTCAAGAATCCATATATTCTTTTTCTATGTATCCTCAGGGACCACCACCACTTGATGGCCAACCAGTCTTCAGGTGACCCAGATACTTGGAATTTTTTTCTTTTTTCTAATTTGCTTCAAGACCTGAGCTACAAAGTTCTCAAAGCCCACATTTTCTGTAAAGACATTTTTCAGTGGAATTTGTTTCATTTGTGTTTTCGAATCCAGACTCTCCACACTTGGTTTGCAAGGCTGTAAACTGCACAAAAGGGGATTGTGCGTATTTCTCCTGTGGAGCCACAGCTGAACTTGAACTTCCTTTGAGTTAGCAGTGCAGCTCATTGCAGATCTGGAGAGATGATAGATAGATAGGTAGATAGATAGATAGGTAGGTAGATAGATAGATAGATAGATAGATAGATGGATAGATAGATAGATAATAGAGATAGATGCTAGATAGAGCTAGAGATAAATATATATAGATAGAATATAGAGAGATATATAGTTGTACTGTGTCTTTAAGTCTTAACTGACTCATAGCTGACCTTCCTGGGGGTTTTAAGGGACAGTAAATCATAAGTTACATGGGAGGCGATGGTCCATCCTTCTCCCAGGGAGCAGCTAATGGATTCAAATTATATGCCTTTGGAATTGCAGTACAACTTTTTACCTCTAGGCCACCAGATACATATCTCAAAGGAAATTTGAAAAATGCCTGTTTACTCCCATTCTTTGAAGACTGGCACCACAGTTAATTTTTAATCACCCCTCCCATCTCATCCTTCTATTTAGTCCACATGGCCAAGGACAGACTGTAAAATATGCATTGGAAGTTGATTCTGCACCTTATGTCTTAACATAAGTCAAAGGTAAAGTCTATTGAGCTTTATTCTAAAGTAAGGTAAACATCTTGTCTAACCTTCAAGGTATAGACTGGCAAAGCATATTTATGGCAAAGAAACCATCTTTACAATAACTTTTTTCTCTCGTCTATGCTTTCAATTTCTGGTGAGACTTTATGTCCCATGTTTTGGGCATGTTATCCAGAGCCAGTTCCTGGAGAAAGACACCATGCTTGGAAAAGTTGAGGGTCAGTAAAAGAGGAAGTTCCTCGAGAACGTGGATTGACACAATGACTACAGCAAAGATGTTGATAACCGCAGAGATTGTGAGGATGACATGGGAACAGGCAGGGTTCCATTCTTTTGTGCCTGGGGTCTCTGTGAGTGGGCGCTGACTTGAAACCTAATAGCAGTATGTTCAAGAGGAGTCTTAATTCCATGTGGAAGAGAGATATTATAATAACAGGCTCCTGCTTCAAGCACAGTCTTCAATGGTCTGGATTCGATGAACATTTCTAAACTAACTCTAGAGTATGATCTGCAAAGAAAAGTGCTTCCTTTCCTTTCCAATGACATGGAAGCTCAGCATCACAGACACTCACACTGACTCCTTGCGACAGGTGCAGGATTCTGCATAAGGGCAATGTTTCTACCTGATTTTTGTGAATTTTAATTGACATAGAGTCTAGAATTAGATGTGTTCATCTCTGGCAATGTAGTGCTAAGAAGCTGGACAACAATCCCAAAGGCACATGGTTTGAATTCACCAACTGCTCCACGGGAGAGGGATGGACAATCTCCTCTCCTGTGATTTACTGCCTCTGAGAACCCGCTGGAGAGTCAGCTGTGGGTTGGTTCCAATTTGGCTGCTAACAGCAGCTACTGAACGTGAAGCAGTCGTTTCTTTCTGCTTTGGGAGTGACTTCCAGATGTGTAACTTACAGGACTGCTGAGTGCACATAAACCTGTTCTTTGTCTGCCTAGCCTAGTGGTTTAGAGTGAAATGTTTGAGTTCAGACAGGACTGGGTTCAAGTGTCTGGTCTCCCACATACTGGCTTATGTCTTTAGAAAAGTTACTTAACTTTTCTCTAAGCTTCAGCGTACTTATCCCTCGAATCAGCATAATAAGAACATAATAATAACAGTACTTAGTCCTCCTGGTAGTCTGAGGATTAGATGAGATAATCCACATAGCTGCGCAGCACTGGGTTTGGCACACGGAAAGCATCCACTGAAGCCTGCACGTGACTTCTCTTTCTGCTCTTGTGTTTCTTCCAGTTCAAAGGTCCACGAGCTCTGAAGTTCACCGAACTAGAGGGAATGCCCTGTGCTGTGAAATTTGGAGGAGGATGGGGGGAGAAGGGGAGATCTTGTTTCCTTTGCCATTCTTTGGGCTTGTTTATCACAGTGGTAGGTTACTATGGTAACTTACAGGATTAAGATGGCATTATTAAGTTAAGCATTCAGTGAACACCTCAGGAAAGCAAAGCCATAACATGTATGCATGCCATAAGTCGTTTTCATATGAAAGGGGAATTTGAAGGCTGAGGAGGGCATTGGAAGTAGCCTGCTTCCTCTTCTCTGGGTTTCCCCCACTTTTCTCAGAGAAACAAGTTCACACGTTGAAATGACAATGATCTCATGTCTGAGCTTGGTGGTCCATGCCATAAAGTTTTCAATAGTTATAGCCTGCATTTCCAAATGGGACGCTTGTCTTGATCTACCAGGGAATGTAGTTTTCCAAAATAGATTCTGAAGCAGAAAAGAACTCCAAGTGTTTAATTCTTCTTCTTCTTCTTTTTCTTCTTCTTCTTTTTTTTTTTTTTCCCTGAGCAGGGCTGACCTCTTTTCATGCCACTTACTGTGAATTAAAGCTGCAAGGGAGAACTAGTTCGGGCATGTGGTACAGCACTTAGCACCACTGCTGCCAGGGAACCAGATTTGTGTTTCTAAGGAGATACAACAAAAAGGAGAATGCTTTACGAGCCAGCGGCTGTCAGAGTGTAAAAGTATCCATGTGCGGAAAGGAAACTAGAGGCTGAATTGAGGAATCTCGTGCACATGTTACAGGGTGCCCTTCTGCTAGCAGTCCTTAAATTCAAAAGCAAACAGTCATGGACACAAAGGAGTTCAGTACATCTCAGCTGATGTCCAGGCTCAGCCTCAGACTGGATATGATTGGTATTGACCTGCTCTGTGCATGTGATTTTTCAGACGGTCTGATTGTTGTCTGTCTTTCTGTTGGGTTGTACGAGGAACAGAGGACAGAGAGTGCATGACATGTTCGAGCTGAGGTTTGGACAGACTCTTGACAACCTATTTGGAATCAGCCTGAGACAGCACACCCTCTCGTCCTTCCAAATGGAGCAGCTGAACGCAGCTCTCTCTTCCACCAGTGCCTGTCACACTTGCCTCAGCCAGTTTGAAAATGTGTGGTCAGTTGTTAGCATGGAAAGATGTCCGGAACAGGTTCATTGGCTAAAGGAGCATCACAGGACAGAAGTCACAGGGAGGGAGCACCAAGGAAAAATTACAGTACTGCTATATTTACTTAGTGCTGCTGCATCAGTGTTTTATTTTCCACACTTGGAAAGGGAAGCACCTGTCTCGCCTGCTGATGTCAGAGAGCTCCCTCGAGACTCAGGGCTGTTGGAAAGCACATGATACTGTACATATTTGCTCTTACGTCCATATCTGGCTAAGATTGGGTTTCAGAATTGTACCCTCCGGCAGAGTTCATTGAGCAGTGACTCCCAGGTGCCCTCTCACGTCATTCTGCCCTTGTGAATTAAAAAGTCTCATGCTTAAGCCCCCACTGTGAACACTCCCTCCACTTGCGGTACCAGTATTTACACAGCAGTGAGATGAATGACACGAGTCCTGGATGATCATCTATGGATCCTGTTTTGAAAGTGAGTACCAAGAGGTGGTCTCAGGACCTCGGAGCTAGTAGGCTGCTGAAGTTTCGGAGTCTGTGACATTTCCAATGAGCAGAATTACAGTGATCGAGGGATTAGATTTGGAGGTTTTGTGTGAAGACTGTTTAAGAGGCAGGAAGAGAGAAAAGAGAAAGATTAGAGAGATTAGCATGTTCAGCTCTGTCTTTTGGGTGTTTTTAAGCTGGAAGTTTGCCAATGTGGAAAAATGGTTGTAGAGTGAATGCAATGCCTAATTTGGAAATATCTAAAATATCTAATATTATGAGCATGCATTTCATGGGACTTATTGTATCTTTCTTTAATTCCAAGAGTTGTGTAATCCACTGTTTCAGTTCTTTGGAAAGAATGTTAAGGGAATTGTAAGGGCCACTGCATTGTCTAACTCTAGAGGGCGCTGTCCGTGTCACAGTCAAGGATTTCTCTTGACTATCTGTGCTCCTCTAGGATGCCAGATGCTTTCTCTGTGACTCTGATATTTCCCACAAATAGAATTGTTCTAAACAGTTGCAGAAAGCTTGTTCTTAGTGAAAATGCTCATTATTTTAATAGGACCATGGATCCGAATTTTAATGCTGTTACCAACTTGCAAATTATATGGTTGTTATATAAAATAGGGGGATAGGGAGCCTCTCAGAATGTAACTTCCATCCTTGGGTCACATCAATTCAATGCCCTATCAGGGACAGGATGCCAGATTCCTAATCCCCAGCTTTCCCACGATACACACCTTCAACTAATTAATATTTGGAAGGCTGCTTGGTAGCGCTTCCTCAAATCCTAAAAGTAGAGTAAATAGGATGGGCTAAGACCCCTTGGTTCATCTAATCTTTCCCCCTGTGTAGGATTTTTCTCTGAACCATTTAATGTGTTATAATGTATGATTGCAATTAATTAGTTTTCTGTAAAGTACTGCACTCCTTAACATGAACTGAACTAGAAATAAATATATTACCATGAATTAAGATTTTATTAGTTGTGAAGAAGCGTTGGATGAAGGCACCTATGTGAAATTCGAAGTACAGGCGTCAAATTGAATTAATGCCAGCACTGCCTTGAGATTAATTTGAGTATCAAATAAGAAATAGTATACCATAACATAACCGTGTCTACTGAATCATTTTTGGCATCCAAAACTAAAGCGACATTATAGATGCAACAAGAGGCTTCCCCCACCCCCCCCACCCCCCCGGAAGAGAGAGAGATGGGTGCATTTTGTAATTAAAGTGAATGTTACTCTCTGAAAAATGTTTCAAGTCTCCGGAAGAGTCTTTGCGAGAACATTGCTTCCCTGTAAATATCTTGGATTTTCTATACCTTGGGACTCTAATCTTCTGCATCCTATTAGAGTTTTAGAATATGGCCAGCTCTATTTTTCACCCTTCAAATTCTGTAGTACTAGCAAAACCTCATTTTATAAACCGTATGTTAAGCTTATATCTTGTTATTATGTATGATGTTGTCGTTGTTTATCATCGAGTCTGAACTGACCCATAGCTGACCTTCTGGCAGGTTTTCAGAAGCTGTTATTCACACAGGAGGAGATTGCCCACCTTTCTCCTGCTGAGCAGCTGGTGGCCTTGAACTTTTATGACTGCAGTGCAACCTCTTGCTGGTTGATATTGTTGTTGTGCACTATAGAATCGGAACCGATCCATAGCTGACGCTCTAGTGGATTTTCAGAGGCAGTTAATCACCTAGGAGGAGATTTCCCATCCTTCTCCAGAAGAGCAGCTGGTGGCCTTGAACTGTGTGTCTTCAGGATTGCAGTGCAGCTTCTTACCAATAGGGCACATGCTTTTAAAATTATTTATATGTTTTTAAAGTGCACCAGGTGTTGAAAGGATGTAAGGGGTTGCCTCAGGAGTATTTTGGAAGAGATTCCTGATACTGTAGAAAACCTGGTTGCACAATGGTTAGGACTCACTAACCCCTCCAAAGCAGACAAGACTTAACAATCTGACCTTGTAAAGATGACAGATGAAGAATCACGATAAAGCAATTCTACTATTATTGCCTAGCAGAAAAAAGCTGCACTGCAATCCCCAAGGCACACATTTCGAGGCCACCAGCTGCTCCACAGGAGAACGATGGACAGTCTCCTCCCATGAGATTAAAACTGCCTTTGAAAACCCTCCAAAGGGGTCAGCTATGGGTTGGTTCTGACTTTATGGTACACCACCACAACCACAACAACTATGTCTTAGAGGGTTACCACGACTCAGTTAACTAGATAGCACACAACAGCTTGACTATTTCTTTTTTTCATTGCCATTTGAGGCAAAGTTTACAAAGCAAATTGGTTTTTCACTCAACAATTTAGACATGGTTTGCCTACTGCAGAAATTACAATACTCACATTGTAATCACACCTTTTCCAATTCCTTACTGTGATTCTTGTTTCCATTAGTCCTCCTGTCCTACATCTGCTTTTTTCTGAGATTTAGCCCTGAACAAATGCTTGCCTGTGTGTCTTGTATGATAGATTGCTTTCAGGACTGAGCAATTCCCGGATGTTATTGTTCACCACATAGATGTGTCTACTGTTTGAATGAAAGCTGAGCTTCCAGGAAGAGTTTGGTTCTGGGCTTAAAGGTAACTAATTGCCATAGATGTGGTGGCTCTACCAGTGTCTAGTGGACCAATACGCTTGACCATTTTTTTTATGATTTAGAGTTTTGTCCCACAATTTTGTTCCATTCTGTCCTTGATCTTCTTCCATGATCCCACTTAAATCAATCATCAAAGCCTGTTAGGCAACATCTAGTTCTTCTGGTCTCCAGATTGTGGAGATTAATGTTTTCATAGGCAGTTGGTTCTAAGAAGCTCTGGTGGCCTAGTGGCAAGAAGCTGCACTGCAATTCCTAAGACATGTGGTTCAAGTCTACCAGCTGCTGGGTGGATGAAAGATGGGCACTCTTCTCCTGTGTCATTTTCTGCCTCTATATAACCTCCTAGAGAGTCAGCTATGAGTTGGATCTGACTCAATGGCATACATCAACAACCACAAGTCTTTTAGACTAGTTGCTCAATGCATCTTTGCTTTTTCTTCACTCATCTTTGTTCAACAGCTTGACATTGTAGGAGAAGCAGGTTATACTATGCATACTGTAAAGCTGTAAAAGCCGAATGACATCAACTTTCATATAGTAGAAGCTTGTACTCCTAAGAATCGGCATTCTTACTTCTTTTGATTCTGAAATTCACTGATTCTGTACAGTATTGGCTTTTAGTGCATGTAAAATACCATGGCTTAAAAGGTAAATGTGAAACTGTAGACCAGCACTCTTCAATATGAATATTATGTGTGCCACATATAATTTTAATTTTTTTATTAACCACATTATAAAAAGCAGCCACATTTTAAAAAAAAGTCATTTTAACCTTGGCACTATCTTTTATACAATTTAAGAGATGCACACTAAATGCTATTTAAAATGTAATTGTTGAAAACTTATTGGTAAGTTATTTTCCTTTTTGATATATGACTTTGAAACTTCATGTATATGTTTATAGCATATTTTACATTTCAAGTGTTCAGAAGCTACAGGTGCCTGGTGACTGTAATGGACCCATTACAATAAACAACACAGCTTTAGATTTACATATTTGTCAGTCTTCTATTAAACAGGAAAAAAAATATTTGCAAGTTAAAAATATCTCTTAAATATCTAAATATAACCTGATCTTTATATCATCCTGACAATTTGAAAAGCAATTTTATGATTGATCACAAATTGGTGAGGAGAGTGTGAATGGTCTAAGACAATTTATTTGATTAGAGGCCACTGGTGGCAAAATCGACTTTATATTGAATTGCTTTGCTCCTGTGGCTTTGTTTTCCGTTTCTCTCTATGTGCTGGCATATCAGATATTATCATTTTAAAATACCAGTGGATAGCTTTCAGTTCTCTTTTCATTTGCAAACTTCCAATAGCTCCTCAGTATTCATGCCCCATATAGATAGCTTACTTCTCGACAGAGAAATTCTTGAAAGATTTTTGGCTTTTTTAAAAGACTTTGGTCAGCATTCTAGAAACAAACAAACAAACAAACAAAAATGCATTCTGCCTATTTGTTCAGGTTTCTTTACAGGTATAGCCAAGTTAGGAACAAGCAGCACTTGGTGTACTTACAGATTATGCAGTTGACTCTGTGGGCACACATGTAGAAAGAATGACGAGAGAGAGAGTGAGAGTGAGAGAGAGAGAGAGAGAGAGAGAGAGAGAGAGAAAGAGAAGAGGAGAGGAGAGGAGAGGAAGAGAGAGGAGGAGGAGAAGAAGGAAGGAAGGAAGGAAGGAAGGAAGGAAGGAAGAAAAAAACAAAACATCTACTTTGATTCTAGATCTTTCTAATGTTACTTGTGCTAAACTCAGCCTCCATAATCATGTGCAAATACGAGCTCACACACAACTCTTTTAATTTTGACACAACCTATGTAAAGTAAGGAGTCATATTGCCATTTTTCTAGGTGAGAGACCTGCGGGTCAGATATCTTAGGGAACTCACGCTGTAGCACATTGATAATACACAGCAAGTCCAGGTTCTCTCACTCAGAAGCTGACTCTTGAAAGACGAAGGCCATATTTTCAAACCCGGTCAATGAGGGACTTCAGTAATTAACATCAAACAAGATGAAAGTAGCGAAGTTTTCAAGTTGGGAGCTACCTTGATTTCATTCATTCAAGAAATACAGAGAGTGAACACCTAATCCTACTCTATCATTTTGACAACAGAGAAAAATAAATCTGGAGAGGTGAAGTGGATTTGTCCAAGGTCAAAGAAACAAACTTGACCTCAGGTCAAGTTCTTTGATTTCAGCGCTGTTGCTTTTCAGCTACTGACTTTACTGACTTCTTTCAAAAGGTAAATTGGATACTGTAGATCTTTATGAGTTTTATTGTTTGTATGTTTGGTTTTTGATACTGATTCATGGATACCCAGCTGTGTCTTAGAGAACTGTTCTATGGTACCACCAGGTACCTGTGGTTACTGAATACCTGAAATGCAAAATATGCTGGATGCTGTATAGAAATGTAAAATATGCTATAATCTAAATGAACATCAAAATGCTAAAGGTTTTGAGAGCAGTTGTCCAGGTCTGTCTGTCTCAGCATCTCTGATTGAGTTTGAACTATCAACCTTCCAGCTAATAGTAAATTGTTTAACACATTGCTGCAAATGGTGGCAAGTGTATTTCTAAGCACAGTCGTCAATTTTAAAAGTGTGCGACAATGTGTTAACCATATATAACAGAGATTCCCCCCCCCATTTTTATTGTGATTTTAATGGCAATTTACAGAACGGTTGGGGTTTCATTCATTCATTGTTGCACATTTGTCAGAATTGTGTTGCTTATTGTTAGATGCTGTTGAGTCAAGTATGTCTCATAGTGAACCTGTGACCAGCAAATCTGAACACTGTCCTGTCCAGAGCCATTCTATAGTCTCTGTTAGGCTTGAGCCCATTGGCACTGCTACTTGCCAATCCATTTTGTCCGAGGTCTTCCTCTCTTTCTCTGACTTCTCACTTTTTCCAGTGTACTGTCTTTTTGCAAATGTTGGCCCCTCCTTCTCCACCCTGGTTTCTAAGGACCACCTCAGTCGTGCTCCCTCCAGGACTGACTTGGCTTCTCTGTGTTTGTTCTTTGGAAGTGCACAGAATAGATATTCAGTAGTTTTCATCTCCACAATCCAAAAACATCGATGCTGTAGAAGTTAGGAAACTTTAAAAAGTAAAAATACAGAAAGATTCCTTGCTGCTTTTTCATCTTTCCCAGTATTTTCTGCTATTATTGAAATAAAATAGGGATACTGAGTAGTGCCCACAGAGTTAATGTTTGGTTCAAGAAACTTTCCCTTACTGAATATACCCACATATGTCATTTCTTATAATTAGTGAGAGGACAAATGGCTTTCTGGAACTCCTTCTCTCTAATGTTGTTGTGTGCTGTGGAGTCAGAACCGACCCATAGCTGACTCTCTGGCAGGTTTTCAGAGGCAGGTAATCACAAGGGAGGAGATTGCCCATCCTTCTCCCCCAGAGCAGCTGGTGGTCTCGAACCACTTGCCTTCAGGATTATACAGTTCAGCTTCTTGCCACTAGGCCACCAGAGCTCCTTCTTCTCTCTTATATTGTCCCTATTATACCACCACCAACCAGGGCTACATTTGCCTTGACATCTAACAGCACACATTTGGTGTGACTGTTTCTGAACTTTATGTAAATAAAATCATAAAGTATCTGTGTGTGTTTGTGTGTGTGTGTGAGAGAATGAGAGAGAGACTTCTTGCACACCACACTAAAATTGTCAAATTCTTCTTTGAATTTTTGGTGTCTGACAGTAGAGTAATCCTTCTCGTTGCTGCATTTGGTGATATGTTTGAAGTAGAAGGGCCCTAACCACCACACAATTGTAGGAAATTAATAGGCTATTTGCAGATTACTTCTTTTTATTGTGCTTTGAGTTAAAGTTTACAGAGCAATTGGTATCCCATTCAATCATTTATACAGATTATGTTCACGTTATTATTTAAATGGTTTTCTCCAGAAATGATGAGCCATGGCTTCAGTTGATTCCCCCTCAAACAGAGTAACAAGGCTGAAATATTCCCATAAGACTCTGGCGCTGGTGTCTGGTGCTAGCTGGCACACCTCAGAGATAGCACTGCATAGCACCTCCTGTTAGACCTTGCGGTCTTGCATTTTTTATACAGTATGTGACACTGGGCAATGCCTTGGAGAAGACAAAGAACACACATGCTCAAAATACCTGCTGGGCAGCGGCGAGCTGGAGTTCCCACTCCGTAACTTTGTGGGGCTGTGCAAAAGGTTAGGTGCAGCCTATTTTTAGGCGCTCTGTGTGGAAAGGATCTACTAAGATGGGTGCAAGAAATTTACACCTCATAAGTTGTCAGAGATTTTTGTTTGGAAACAAGGTACGAGGAGAATCCGTTCCGATCTTCTGGCTTGGAGCAAAGTCCAGGTTGGGCTCTTTAAGGAAGAATAGAACCTTTGGTTGGTTTCAAAGGAAAATCTCTTATAAACCTCCTTTTTCAGATGGTATCATGGGCCCAGATTTCAGGCTTTCATATGCCACTTTTCTTGTTTTGTCATTTTCTTTGACTGCAGGGAAAAAAAAATTGAAGTGAAATCTGTCATGCTAGTAAATACTGCTAGTGAATGAACGACATTGTAGAAGAAGAAATTGCTGGTAGGTTATCCTCACTAAGGTTAATATTTACTAGATCTTACTTTACTTACTCGTGGGACTGTGTGGTACCCTCTCCCAATTTTCTGTTAGAGAATTTAGTGTGTCTTCTGCTGTTCGCTTGGTTTTGGGGGAAAAAGAACCCCTTAAGTTAGGTGGCATTTGAAGAGGCTAAACACAAATCTCCCTCCTGCTAAACAGGGATGTATCTGCAAAGAAAACAGCTAAATGCTGGCTCCAGAAGATGCCTCAATTCTCTGTCCTGTGCTGGGGCCTGCGTCGAATACATTTGCTAGTAATAGCAAGAGCTATTCTTTCAGGCATAAGACCTTTCCTATTTCCTCCCTATGTATAGTAATTTAACTGATATCCTTCAAATCCAAAACAGAATAGGGCCCTGCTAACCAAATCTACTGAAACTTTTATTTGCCGGCTGGAAGCTCTGATATTAACAGCGTAAACATTTTCTTTAAGATCTTGTTATCCGAGACATCATAGACCTTATTCCTACTTACAAAGTCCTGAACTTAACCATCACCCTCCTTCCCTAAATCTCTTTTTTTCTGAGCAATAGTATTACTTAACTGCTGTGACTAAATTTCATGTTCGCGTGTTCTCTTGCACCCACATGCAGACATAAATAAACAGTAACTAGCCTATCAGATGTGTGTGTTCTTCACTCTTACCGAGCAAAGCAAGGGCTTGGCTTTACAAAATAATGCGTGGCTCTTAGCAAAGATTGAGAGTGACAGTGTATTGTTTCTCTGGAGCAACTGTTTGAGTTTTCTCAAAATCCTAGGTGCCTAGAAGCAGTTCATCTTACAGTCAAAATATGTGGTTGACGGAATTCTGTGTCACAAGCTCTCCCAGGTTTCTTTTCTGAAATATCTAAGAGACTAAGTACTGGTATTGTAAGGAAAGTGAGGAAGCCAGGCACATTCTTGCGTGTCATCCCTGTTTTCCAGAGCTTTTGTGTCATGAAGCCACAGGTGGGATTCACTTTGCGCAAGGAAGGCTCCCTGTGTTGCCTGTCTCTGGCCAAGCAAGCTCATCCTTGCTTGTGCGAGGTGGTCAGGATCTTAGGTAGAATTGAATCTGGCCAATTCATTGATCAGATCAGGAAACCGAGCTTGGAATCATTAAGCCAACCTACCCAAGCTGAATTACTCCTTGTTTCAGAGCTGAATGGAAACCTAATGTCTTCCTCCCATTCTTTTTCTTAGACCTGGGGTTGACTCAAGATCTGATAAGTCACTAGACCACTTAGATTCTTACTCTCATATCTTTAAGTCCCAGGTTAGTCTCAGTGTTAACCTCCTTATCCTTTGGGTTTTTTTTTAAATGAAAATTTTAAATGATCCCACATAATGATCCTTCAACTGTGAGCAGAGTATGCATTACAAAAGGCCTAGGGAAATGTGTGGAAGCCTAATAAGGCTTCCATTGCTTTGAATGTAGTCCACTTTTTACTGGGAAGAAATCAGGCTGCTTCTCCACTGATGGTTTGGAACCTTCAATGAATTTCTTGCCTAAGGGCAGAGATGCAATATGACAGCCTTTGGAAGGTCAATTTCCCCTTTAGGAAGAGGTCATTGTCCAGAAATTCACTTGCAATTCACTCTTCTGGTGCTCAGACAGGTTTTCACTTGATCACATCAATTTCTGTTGTCCACTGTAAAAGCCATGTATTTAGCAGGTCATTTCTTAACCCTTCTTTCTCAAAGTTCAAAAAACCGTTGTTGTTGAGTCAGAACCAAAAAACAGCTGAGTTTCTGTGGCTATAAATTGCATGAGAGGAGACTGTCCCTCTTTCTTCCTTGGAGCCCATGGGGGATCGAATTCTAGAGAGGCACAGCCGCGGTGCTTATTTGAGGCCACTGGAATCACTCCTTGAGAAATTTCCTTCAGAGTTTTTTTCATGCTACATTCTCTAGGAATTTAGTATTTTCTTTTCCTTGAATGTGCTTCCAAACTCTATTAGATGCTAGACGGGAAGTAAAAGTCTGTATAACAAATATACACTCTTCCAGAAGTGACTGAAATCCCTTTAACCCTGCTGCGGGTTATTGAATTTTTGAAGGAGAAAGTTAGCTTAATCTTAATCAATGCAACTTCAAGTTGAGGAAGGGAGTGAAGGTGACAGAGGCAACTGGGGGTCAGCTGTGTGGACCCACCCCTGGGGCACGTTCATGGCAGGAAGTAACTTCTCTTCTCCTAGAATTCAGTGGTTTTTGCGTAGGTTCCATGTAGCAGCTCTGTGCAGCATTTCTCAACAGCCTTAACAACCTATGTAAAGTAGCTGTTACACTAGACGTGACAGACAGGTAGAGCTTCCTCTTCAATATGTAGTGAATATTTGAGACTTAAATGGAATATAAGAGATGATTTCTATGTGGCACACTCCCTATGTGTCCAAAAATGCATAGCTATACCTTTGAGTCTCTCTAGTTTTCCCCCCAAAATGAATATTCACTCTTCCACTTCTTAGTGCACAGATTTTGCCGTGTTTATCCCAGAAATTTGGGGGGGGGGAAAGCCTCATAAAGCACATATGCAAACACACAAGAAGATTAAAAAGTAATTCTAGTACCACCAACCACTATGCATCTCTTACTATCCCCTTTCTTTTTGAAAGTATTTGTATATATTTACATGTGAACTTGATTTGGTTGTAATTTTTTCAAGTCTCATTTAAAACCAGATTTATTTTTTAAAAATATTTTGTTGTGATTTTAATGAAAATTTACAGAAAGGTTGGATTTTCATTCATTCGTTGTTGCACGTTTTCCTACCTTGCCACCCCCACCTTGAACATTTCCCCATTGCCCTATGAAATAGATACTTCGAGTGGTTTTTAGTGATAGAGTCAAATACATTTACATCATTAAAATCTAGTTAACTAGGCCACTAATGTGGGCATTTTACATTGTTTCCAGGTTCTTATCAATAATAAAAATAATGTGGCATTCACTATTCTCATTCCCATAATTCTTGAACAATGCTTCCTCTTATGTTTTAAGGATGAATTTGCAGAAATATAATTTCTATAATCCATTTTAAAAGTTTTTTATAAATACTGCCCACTTGCCACTAAGAAAATTGTGCCCATTTATAATCCTACCAGCAATATTAGACATCTATATTATGATTGAAGTGCTAAATGTGGAGGTAGATTCCAGAAGTGGTCTCCTTAGTTAAGAAAGTATCTTCCCAAATCCTATGCCTAGCTAAATCAGCAAATATATCATAAGCTACAAATTGTCTTAAAATCTACCTTTGACCTCAAACTAATTGCTTTTTAAAATAAAATTTAAGTTTATTTCTGCTCCCAACACCTGATAATTTTTTTTAATATATATTTTAGTCCTGCTAGATAAAGGAAAAGATCAAAGCTCTGAAAAAAAATTACAGTGCAAATAGAGGCAAAATAATAAAAATATCCTTCAAAGGCAGCTTGTTTTGTGGGGTTAACAAAATAAGAGGTAAAGTGGAAGGGAACCCACAAAATAAAAAATAACCCACAATTATTCCATTCTTCTGTTCTGAGACTAGTTGAAAGAAAAAACAGGTCTCTTCAATCAAGAAAATTCAGGTGATTTAACCCAAGCCTTAAAAATAATTATCAGAGCCGCTATGGGACCACTATCTATTTTTCTTTCAATTTACCAAATTACATTCCTTTGTTTCTCTGATTCTGGGTGGCTTCAGTTAGTGGGATATCATATTTTTAAGTTTTAGTAGCCCTTGATTTTTTTTTAATGGTGTTATATTTAATGAATCATGAAGGTCTTTCTCTTCCATTTCAGTTAAAAAAAAATTGCTAAACAATCTTTAAACATTTCCTGTCTAAATAATCAATAGCTCACTGCATTATAGATGAATTAATGTGAAATAAGTAAGGTAAACGAAAATGTTTGTAGATGTACACACAGCAGGCAAAATCAGATTTTAGGCATTTTTTTATTCTCTCTTATCTGCATGCCTCATAAACATAATTCTTGCTTTATAGTTAGATTACTCCAATCGACAGCAACTCAAGATTAATTTTCATATCATTTTCCTGTCTTAAGATGAAAAATGTCAAGAGCAGATTTTGAGATCTTAGTGAAAATACAGACTGTCTTGCGTTCATGGGGATGATTTGCAGAAGGTCTTACTGGGGCTGAGAGATGGGGTGCTAAGATAGTCTCCGTACTCAATTAAAATAAAATAACACACTGGAGCATTAAAGTTGTCTGCTGACTTCTTTCTCTGTTTCACTAAATGTGTTTGGTAACCCTGATTTCATCAGGATTGATGAAATCTTATTTAAAACAGAATTCAGTTTTAGGGTATTTCCAAAGTAGGGAGTCTGGTACCCTGCCCTGCTATCAACAGCCCTGCTTATGGCTGGAATAGCCTCCATTTTAAACATATTCCAGAGACTTAAAGCAAATCTGTAGACACGAAACTGGACAACAAAGATCAATGAGCTTCTCTAAGAATTAAAAGCTATTTGGAATTGAGTGCCTGTTAGTGATGATTAACTTTGAAGATATGAGCAATTCCAAACAGATCCATTTCTTCTTCTGGAAGAATTCTCTAGGCAAGCTGCTTCCAGCGAATGCCTGCTTTAGTTATATCTTGGGTATAAAATTGCTTAGGAGGAGGTAGGGGAATCTTTGTTATGCCTTTGTTTTGGGGAATGGTTATTACTCTTATGCAGAAAACTTTAGGTCTTTCAATATGAGCTTTCAGGAATCTCTCTGGTCTTTTCAGCTGCTCTCTCCACAGTATTTCTGCCTTATTTTCCTCAGTTGTAAAATGGATACCCTGGATAATCTTTACCAGGTAGTTTTGAGGCTTAAATGGGGCAACATACCCTATATGACATATCAATTCCAATGTCTAGCCAGTGCAATTTCCTCTTCACATAGTAACCTCGAAAAAATATCGAGCCTCAAGTGTTTTTATATTAAAAACAAGCATGCAGAGGGATCCTATGCTAGCCACTTATCTAAATTCTCTCTAGCATATAGTACTGTAATAACATCCAAATCAATTGTCTTTACAGATTTATAGTCTTGGATAATTGAGCTCAATTGTGTTTATGTTTTAAAAAGTGGACAGTTATCTTGAATGCGTAAAGTAGACAAAGTAATTTGGAGCAGGGTTGGGGGAGAGAAGATCAAGTACTCTGTACTTAGTCAAATATTTGTGTTGTAGGTTTGAATTATTCTTTTAAGCCTCCTGTCCTTTCACCACCCTCTGTTCTTATCAAATCTAGGAAAGATTCTTCTCCCTTCACCAGTGGGAAAGCCTTGGGAAAGTTTAACACAACTGCTGAGAGAAAGGAGTCCATTGGGTGGAAAATAGGCTGGGTAGATATGAGACATTGTGGGTACTCAATAAATGTTAATAAATACCTCTTTCCATTGTTGAAATGAAATAGGATTGATTTAAGTATGAACTGCAATGGTCAGTAAAAGAACCTTGTACCTAAGCAGGTGTGTTTTAAGGAGGAAAAGTAGAATCTCCGTGTTGAGTAAAAGAACACTGTTTTTGTCTTCTAAAATCATCCCCCTTTTCTAAGTGATGTCATCTCCTCATGATTGTGAACTCTCTTGTGTCCTTGTCATATGCCTCCTTGGCAGACCTCAAGATACATTGCTGCACACGTGGTAAGGTTTCGATAGGTGTTGTTGGAAAGTGCATGTTTGGAAATCATAGAGGCAGGGCGGAAGACAGGTTGGTAGGGAGACCTCAGGGAGGAGGGGAGCGGCTCTGTCGTGGCTGAGAGGGATAAATATAGACACTGTCCTGGGAGCCAGGGAAGACCCAGGCTAGTGAGCAACTAATGGTTTACATCCTCCTGAGAAGAAGGGTGGGGGAATAAAAAGAAATTGGATGAGAATATTTAATCTGAAGAGTTAATTAGCCAAATTATAAGACCTCTAATGGAGGCAAGGATTCTGAAGCTTCGTCTGACATACTTTGGACATATTGCAAGGCAGGACCAGTCCTGGGAGAGGGATGTCATACTTGGGAGGGTGGAAGGACAGAATAGGAAAGGAAGACCCTCGATGAGATGGCTTGATTCAGTGACTGGGGTAATAGGGATAGGTGTGTCTGAGACAATAAGATTGGCACAGGTTAGAACAGGGTTTAGTGCTGTTGTCACAGGTGACTCAACAGCATATAGCAACACCAACAACAATGTAGCCCTGTTATAAAGCGGAAATTTTGAGAAAATAAATAGATAATAGAGTGCTCTCCACTACATCTATCTATCTATCTATCTATCTATCTATCTATCTATCTATCTATCTATCTATATCTTAAGAATATATTTCAGTTTTTAATTGCACAGTAATAGATATTTAATGCAAAATTCAACACACTATAGTTTATATTTTTAATTTTAAATTTCAGTTGAACAAAGATCTACAATTCATATTGGTTTTACTGTAAAACCATTCATAGGAATTTTGGTTTGTAATAGTAATTGCCATAGGTTAATTTAATGACTTGTAATATCCAACACCCTCTTATTATATATTACCTTTTCCTTGACTCACATAGTGTAGGTGATAATGTATATAGCTTAGAACATGGTTATACATAAATATTTGAAAGTAGATTTTATATCATGGTAGAAAGATGTGCAATGTCCTTCTATGTGATTTAACCCTACTGGAGGATCAGCCATGACTCTTGAAGGCCATGAGTTGAATCTGAGTTTCTATGTGCATACACATATCTATAACAAACAGCTAACTCCTAAGTAATCCTGCTGTGGGTTAAAGAAACAAAAACAAAACGCAAAAAACCATAACAAAAAACAACCCAGCTCTCTGAAACTGCATTTGGTTTCTGTGAATATGAAGATTTCAGTAAGACAAATTGAATCAGGTGGCAAAAACCAAACAAACCCGCAGACCAGAACATTTCAGTAACAACATTTGGACAGGTGAAAATTTTAAAACCAATAATATGAAATATTCCAGTGAAAAGAACTTCCCTAAAAGGTGTAAATAGAATTTGTTTTTTAAAAATGTATACTTAGGATGTAGTGCCAGCATGCAACAAACTCAATTACAATCAGTTTGTATCAGAGAATATCCACGAGATAGGCTTCATCTAAAATAATTAATAAGCATGGATACTTCTTGGCCAAGCGACGGGTACTATTGCACAGTTGACTGGGTTGAAGGGTAGAGTCAATGACCTTTGCCCTGAATTGTAATAATTTACTGAAATTTTATCTTAAATCAAAATATAATTGGAAAGTAAAACTACTGTTTCTTTGTGGGACACACTGAGTACTGTAACTAATTGCAGGTATAAAAAGGCTTCTTGAGACTTTATTTTACTGTTCTTTCTTGATTTAGAAAATTAACACTTCAGTAATTTTCCATTATTTATAACGGGGGGGGGGAAGTGCTGATGAAATGCATTCAACTAACTCAAAATGTCACAGCCTTTGACCATCACTTTATGTCCACTGATGAGGAACTGTCAGTTTCACTGTATGATCCAGGAATTCACTGGCAACTTGTTGCAAATATCAGGGTAGGCAAATATCTTATTTAAATTATGTTTGAAAGAAGAAACACTCAAGTTTTCTTCCTTTGTTTTAAAGATGTAAGTAGCTTAATAGTAAAAATATGCTAGCAAACCACTCTATTATTTTTTAATAAGATGATCAACAGATGAAACATGAAATTACCCTCAGTCAATTTTAAATTTAAATGCAGTGACCAGGAATTTAAATTAATGGTGCTTAATAAATGTACTTAGATATGCGTTGTTGTTGTTTTTCTCCCCCTCTACAAAAGAAGTTCTTGTCAAGTGAAGGAAGTAAACTAATTGAAAAATATATTGCATTTATAAGTTTTGAAAGTGTATATGCTTTCAAACACGTGTGTATTTGTGTGTGTGTGTGTGTGTGTGTGTGTGTGTGTGTAGGTGTGTGTCTATTTGTTGTTTACTTTTCCCAGGACTTTTCTGGGACATGTTTTCCTGAGGTATCTAGTACCTTAAGTTTGTTATGTATTCAATATATAGTGTCATCATAAAATACTTGCACCTGCTCTTTCATTGTTTCAAGGTAGAAACTGGGAGGGGGAAAAAAATTAAAAGCTCTAGAAATTTTTATTTCTGCCATTAGTGTGTGGATATTTCCCCCCTCACTCCTTTGACTACTTGATTTCCAAGGCAAGCTGCCCACATCAGAGCACTGAGGTTAGGACTCGGTGTTGATTCAAATATGCCCCCTTGGGCAGTAGGAGAGAAAATACTTCACTGCAAAAAAGCAGCCAGAAACTAAGCATGTGTGTCTTTCCAGTCCATGCAATTGTATTAACCAGCACTTGTTTTCTGAGATCCTATGAGGGAAATGGAAATAATTAGCAGGAACCTGAAAGGTTGGTATTTTGCTGCTTCCTCTCCTTATAAGGAGCAAAGCCAACTGCGGGGGGGGGGACACTTTGGGAACTGGCATTCCTTGGGCCACTCGGACAGCTGATTGCTGGGTGGACCAGTGTGTTGATACCTTAACAAATACAGGCTGTGTTGTTGATTAAACAAACCCTAAATGCCCCATTCGCTGCTCTGCCACACTCCCCCAATTAGACAATCTCTCATTTAAAAAAAAATATATATATATATATATATATATATATATATAAATGCATCATGTGATAAGCTCCTGAAATCTTCCAAACCCACTTGGAGATCTGAGAATGTCTGATCCTGGGGGAATACATAAGTATTGGAGCTAAGGGTCTAGTTACTGTGCCACGAGACACAGCGGAGCTTTGCCACTTGCTTGTTGGGGAAGAAAAAAGACATGACAAAAATATTGCAGAGGATTTGAGTGATTCCATGGTCAGGGCTCCATGGAGAGTTTGTGGCATTCGACGCTGGCTCGAATCACAGCTTGCACCTAGATGCCTCCCCAAGTCCAAGTGTGTTCTTTTCTTTTCTTTTTTTCCCCCCTCCCTTCTTTTCGTTTTGTTATGTGTGGTTTTTTTTTTTTTTTTAAAGCGTTACTTCACTGAGGCAGAGGACTGCCTGTGAGTGACGTCACGAGTTTGTGCAGCGAGCTGCACAGGAGAAGGGAGGCTGGGTGAGTGACAGCCCAGCCTACTTTTTAATAGCTTTGTCATGTGACTGGGGACTGTAGTAAGGCAGGTGCCTTCAGTTCACTCTCAGTAAGGGGCTGGTCGCCTGCATGAGTGTGTGCTCTGTGACACTGTGGATCGGAGTTAAAAAAGCTTGACTGGCGTCATTCAGGAGCTGGATGGCGTGGGACATGTGCAACCAGGACTGTGTATGGAGTGACATCGAGGTAAGCCGGGGCTGGGCTGGGCCATGCAGCCAGCCCCGCTGCTGCTTCCCTGGGATGCAATTATTCTTGTAAAGGGAGGGGGAAGGGCTCAGGCGAGTAGGGGAAAAAAAGCCGAAAAAGTAGCCTGAGCAGGAGCCTTTGGAAGGGAATCTCAGTCTTAACTCCACTAAGTTTGCTATTTTAAGGTGGCTCTGAACTGCCTTGAGCAAACCAAGCTGAGCTGCTGTCACCAGTGTCTGGTGCAGTTGCAAACTCTTTCGATGTGCCTTTGGCTTGGTTTCTAGTCATATGCAATATTTATGCTCTCAGATATTGATATGAATCAGAAGCTGAAGTCTTTCCAGGGGAGTTTCGTGGCCTGCTTGGAAATATGCCATCTCTATTTATAAGAAGACGGGGCGGGGGGAATGTATTAAAATGAATGTGTTGAGATGCAGTCCGTTTGACTATAGTCCGGACCCGCCCCCCCTTTTTTCTTCCTTTCCATTCATCAGAGAACTAAAAAAAAAAAAAGGAATCTCAATTCCTGCTGGGATGAATTTGTGTTTGGGTATTTTTCCCCCCTGAGGGTTGCGTTTTCCATAGAACAGAAAACAATGATGATGATTCCTTTAAAACTCCTAGATATGTTGGAGAGATTTGCCCACTCTTCCCCCTCCCCCCCTCCAATATTTCGAAAGGAAGAATGTCTTCCAGAGCAATGCTTGGCTTTCGGTTCTTGCCAGTGGCAGGAAAGGCAATGGTTAAATCTCAGTGTACCACAGAGGGCTGCCGGAGCTGTTGAGAGAATAGAGTTTATGCAGGACTGTGCGTGGAACTGCTTGCTGCTTGTGTAAAAATAGACAGCAATACATCAGTTCCACAGCCTTTGCCGGCTACAATTCATACAGGGGGGAGGAAAGGAAGAAAAAAAAAAAACAGCCCAGCAGTTTCCTTGTAATCTCTGGAGTTTCCAGTGGTTCGCAGGGCCACAGAGGACCTCTGCGTGTTTGCGTTCAGCTCGGTGGAATGTTCTCAGAAAGTTTGGGCAACTTGGGAAAACAAGAGAAACTTTTCTGTGGACTCTGGTGGAAGGGACTCAAATTGAATTGCATGGACGATCCCAGCTGGTGACAATGAACCTGGCAGTGGACACAGCGTGCTTCCTCTGGGTGGCTGGGGGCACGTAGGGTAAGGGGGAGGGTCAAGTGTCACACGTGATCTGATTGAATAAGATGTGCTTGTGGTGCAACAATACACATCTACGCTGAAAATCATCTGGCCAAGGCCGTCTGTGAGAGCCTTTTTCCTGCCTCTCAAGGAGGAGGAGAAAGCGTGGAATCTTAACTCTTTGCTAGGTTTGCCCTCTGTTGCTTCTGCAGATTGTATTTGCAAATTGGAGGGAGGTCTTGTCTTGCCATTTCTTGGTGAATCGGGATAGATACAAACAATCCTTATACCCTGTGGCTGTGAGGAGTCCAGGGTAGGGGGTTATGAGCAGCTCCTAAGTCCTAACTGTCTTTGCAAAGCTTCAGAGTCTGGTTGTCTGACAGACAAAGTGGGTCTGAGCCGCTGTAGTTTCGTTTTTCCACCGTGCATAACTCCTGCTGCTGTGAGGAGTTGATTGAGGAACTGGATCATATGGAAATGTAGAGGATTTATTTGAGTCATTGGAATTCTTGCAGTCATTTTCAGATATGTGTCAGAAGCATGGAGGAGAGTGGATTTATTTTGTGTGTGTGTGAGAGTGTGAGTGTGAGTGTGTGTGCGTGTGTGTGTGTTTTCTTTTTATTCTTTTGAGAGGAGGTCTTGGGCTAATTGTCCAGGCCTGGCGAGGTCTTGGGTTGACTGGCCAGCCGTGGCTTGCACCGTGGGCCAGCTCAGACTTTGAAGCTGTTTCTCTGGCACCGTGGGCAGCGTTCTGCTCCGAGCCCTTCCTTCACAGTCACGGCTCTGGGAATCACCTCCGCCAGCCCGAGACATTCAGAGCAGCAGGTAGCTGAGGCAGCTTTCATTTTTTGAATCATTAATATTTGCTGTCCTCCTAAAATGTATTATGCCCTTTTGCACATAATGACAGGCTAGCACATTGGTTCATAGAAGTCTCTATCGCTAGATTTACTTAGGGTCCTCCATGCTTCGCAGTTTAATGGATGTGCTGGACAATAAGGTTACTAAGATTGATTGAGATCATTCTCCTGACATCCACTCTTAACAGGCGCCTCCACACCCCCTTCCTCTGGCATGCCTACTCCTTTTTTTTTTTTTTAAGAAGTAAAATTCTTTTTTCCTTAATGCAATTTATGTGGCCAGGTCCACTCTTTCTTTTCTCTCTGTTTCCCTCTCTCTCCGTAAAATTTACCATCAATGGCACAAAAACCTCTGAAAGGTTAATGGAGAATTATACTTAATTATAATGATTCATTATCATCAGTGCGGTTAAGCTAATTTATTGTCTGCTCCTTAACTAAGAGAAAAGTCTGTTGGGGTGAAATAACGTACAATAATTAGCCTTTTGTGTTTAGTGACTGCTTTATCCTCTTAAATCTTATTATAAAATTAAGGCTCCGGTTGGTTGTGAAATAGCTGTCATAGTTGCAAAGAGGTGATGGAATGTGTCTCTGTAATTACAGTAAGGCACACCTGTTACAAATGTATAGGGAAACTGTAAATATCAGCATGTCAGATGAGGACAGTTACAGGGCTCGGACTGTTAAATCTGGCATCATCCAAAGGCCAAATATAAATTAATAACAGGAACACTTGCTACTTCTAATGTGTTTTAGATTAGTAGGATAATGCCACAGGATAATGCCACATTCAAAGGCACTGATTTTATTAGTATGTCAACACTGGCAAGAGCCCATGCACTTTATTTCAACCATAGTATGAAAGCAGAGAAGAGAGAAAAGAGAGTGAAGCAGAGAGAGAAGAGGGGAGGAAGGGAGGGAGAGAGAGGTGGGAAAAGAGAGAAAAAAGAAGAGAGGGAGGGAGGAAGAGAGAACAGAGGAAGAGGAGAGGGGAGGAGGAGGAAAAGAAGGAGAGAAAAAGAGAGAGCTAAAGAAAGAGAGAGAAAAGTAGAGAGAAGAGTAGAAAAAGAGATGGAGGAAGAGAGGGATAGGAGGAGAGATGGAGAGAGTGGGAGGGAAAGGAGAGAGGGACAGAGAGGAAGAGACAGAAGAGAAGGAGAAAGAGCTGGAGAAAGTGAGAGGGAAGAGGGAAAGAGAAGAAGGGAGAGAAAGAAAGAAGACAGGAGGGGGGGAAAAGAGAAAAATGGAAAGGATAAATATAAGACTGAAGAAATGGAGAGATAGCAAGAAGGCAGGGATGGAAGGAAGAAAGGATCAAATAGAAAAGAAGAGACAAGAGGGAGGGCAAGAAAGAAGAAAAAGTAGGTGAGGAATAAAAAAGAAAGGAACTAATTTGTAGATTATAGGATAGCCAAATTTAACTAGTTTTTAAATCAGATTATCAGGTCATTTCAATGGTCTTTAGAAGTTATAAATATTTATATGAAAACGAGGAGAGTCTATATCTACCTATCCATCTACACAGAAATAGAAAGAACTCTCTCTCTCTCTCTCTCTCTCTCTCTCTCTCTCTCCCCCTCCCTCCCCCTGGAAGCTCAAAAGATTTTCCACAAACCATACATAGAGCCATTAAAGAGAGAAGTCTTCTATGCCCAGCAGTCTGTGTGGCCCCTCGGCATTCCAGAGCTCCCTATCTCAGTTGAGCTCACCACAACTGGAACTAAAGCCAGATGGAAAGAGTCTGCCTGATCTAGCTAATATTTCTTTCTAGAGGCTGGTATTCTTGTTTGCTTACTTTTCAAGGCACTTTTTCCTCAAAGTGAAACCCCAGCATTGACCTGCACCATTGGCAAAGTTATCCACTATCTCTTAAGGGTCTGCATTGGGGAAGAGTTAAGTGGGTGTCCAAGTTCCTGCAGGAGAAGGCTTAAGGGTATGTGTGATGGCTGGGAGGTGCCAGTCACAATGAAATCTGAACATTGGAGCAGAACAAACCCTTCCCTTTGCACACTTATAAACCTCTCTGGGTATACTGATATGTAGCTTTGGGCTAACTCAGACAATAAAAAGGCAAGGCAAATAAAGCTATAAGGAAAAGAGTATAGGTGCAGAGGATTGCCTTTTAACTTCGTTTTCTGCCTGCTGTCTGAGCCCTCCCTGGGTCCCAATAGTTCCATGGTGGCACAATAGTGACGTCTGGTCCCACCTACCTTCTTTTTGCAAAGGGCTGACTCCATTACCCAGTACATACTCGTCAGCGTGTTGCTTCTCCTCTTGGTGCTGCATATGACCTGTTTAATGTCGCCTGCCAGGATGGCAGGGGTGCTCAAGGAAAAAAAAATCTGCATAAAACTTATTTTATTCAAAATCTAAATGTCAAGGAGGATCTTCAGCTCTCTGCCAAGCTGCCGCCTGGATGTGCACAGCAGCCCTGCTCTGCTCCTGACCTTGGGAGCCAGGGCCAGGAGGGTGCCTTTTCAGTGTGTGCCTGCCAGTTAGAGACCTGGAAGTGCAGGTGGACAAGGGCTCCACTGCTCTGGCATTGCCGACCCGTGCAATGGGAGGTTTCTGCAGTTCTTCACAGCACACAGATCTGCTGCAGAAAGCAACGCAGTGGAAGTGAAGACAGCAAAGCCAGTTCAAGTTTAGGAGACCGCCTTCTCTATTGGTAAGGGATTCCACTTTCTTGGAAAAACCAGTTAGAAGACTCGGCTCCCAGAAAAGAAAGACTTTTGTGGCTGTGGCTGTTTTGTATTGTAAGTCAGACCGATTTGTAACTGGCCCTCCACCAGGTTTTCAGAGGCTGTATCTGGCAGAAGAGGAGATTGCTCATCTTTTCCCTATGAAGCCGCTGGTGGATTTGAACCATATGCCATTGGGTCAGTAGTACGCCTCCTTACCACTAGGCATCCAGAGCTCTCTCTGGGTGATTTCGATGAGAAGCAGCCCCGCCACCACAGCAGAGGGTCAGTAGCTTGAAGTCGACAGCTGCTCCTTTGGTGAATGTTAATTATTAGGTTTTACAGTCTTAGCACTGCAATGAAGCATCAGAAGTGCATCCTGCACCAGAACTAGCTTGGTGACAGTTACTTTGAGGTTTGATATATTGACCATACTCTGTATGCTGCACTTAGCTACTATCTGGGGGATGGAAGTTAGAATCAACTTAGAGGTGCATTAGAAGGAAGACTGGGCAAACTACTTCTGCAAAACCAGCTCTCAGGCACCACCTCTACACTGACACACAGGAGGTGACCATGAGATGAACTTGACTGGATGGCACATAGTTTTTCTTAAATACTTTTAAGTCATTTAAACACTTTAAAGGAAAATGTATATATTTAGTTAACTTAGAGCATACTCTATGCATAGGTAATAGAGGAAAAGCCAAAACCAACCATGTTGTCATGCTGTGGTATTGTGATTTTTCCTGTCCAGGAACCAGGTGATAAAAGTCTTACACCCATATGCTCACACATACATGCAGCTACATACATAGCTTGCACATCACACATAGTGGGAAGTACAGGCATCACATAAGAAAATATGATTTTTGTCCTTCATCTCAAGGAGTTTGCTTTTGACCTATTAGGGAAGTCCAGAGATTTATGAAAAGTCAAGTAAGAGTAAATGATTTAAATAATCATCCAAGAGAACCATAGATGAGTCAAAAGACTTTGCTCCATTAGTTGCTAAATGAATTATAAACATTATAATGGTTAAAAGGCTCACAAGTGGAGATCTGCCTCGTATTGTCCCTGCATTTTATTTTTTTCATTTGGCGAAGGTTGCTTGAGTGCCTTTCATGTATGATGAGAATCCCAAAGTTAAATCAAACTTCTATTTTTACCTCAAAAGGATGATCGCGAAAAGGCAGAGTAAAAAAGAAAAAAGAAAAAAAGTGAATCTGTAGATAGTTAATCATAAAACAATTTGGATATTGGTAAATCCTGTCAAAGAAGTAGATACAGATCTAGGAGTCAATTTCTGTCTAGAAGAAGCAGAGATCATTCATTCTTTGGAGAAGTGACATTTACTCTGAGTTTGGAGGCAGAATTTTGGATCAAAATGTATTCAGTAAGATATCTTTTTGAGGTTAAAACAAACCAGCCCTCTGCTGTGGAGTTAATTCTGAATCATAGCCACCTCTATTGTCTGTAAGTATGATAATAGGAGCAGACACCCTGCTTTTACTCCTGCAGAGCGGCTGGTGGGCTTGAACTGCTGACCTTTCAGCAGCAGTCAACACTCAACCCACTACTCCTTTTGGTGGTAAAGTGACTGAGAAGTTTAGGATGTTTTCCCTGGTGATTAAAGCCCTGGAGACCAGCGTGGCTAGTGTCGTTGAAATTAACCAAGGCTTAATTCCTATCACATGCTATTGTAGTTTAATAAATTCCTGCGGTTAATGAAAGTATTTTTTTTTTCCTTTGCCTCCTGCAGTGTGCTGCTCTGGTTGGGGAAGACCAGCCTCTTTGCCCAGATCTTCCTGAACTTGACCTTTCTGAACTAGACGTGAACGACTTGGATACAGACAGCTTTCTGGGTGGCCTGAAGTGGTGCAGCGACCAATCAGAAATCATTTCCAATCAGTACAACAATGAACCTTCCAATATATTCGAGGTAAGGATGTCCCTTGGTGGGGACTTGCCTTTTCATTGTACTTGGCTCTGATTGAACTAACATGATGAGTAAACCCAAAACACAGAGCTTTCTTCCTTCCCTGAAACATCAAAAGATGTTTCATCACAGGTGATCAGCTTTCTGTTTTGAGGAAAAAGTGTTTGGGAGGGAAAAAAAATCTGTTTTGTTTTGATTTTTATTTAATAATTAAGAGGCTAAGGACCCACAGCAGTGTATTAAACTGTGCTAAAATACTAAGAGATGGTGAAAGTATTAACACTGAAGAACAACTAAAGTAGATTCCTATTTCTCACTGAATTGAGAGGTAAATGGTGCCAAGGACAAATTAATATCAAAGAACACATGTCTTTTTATACCAAGATACTTACCTTTTCAGCTTCACAAAGTAGGTGAGGCGTTTGTTACTAGCATTGCATTTTTTTGCTACACACTTCTGATTTCTCTGTATAATAAACCCTGCTAAACCCAACTTATTTAATATTTACTTAGAGTTAAAATCCACTTACCTTTTAGTCCTGAGAATTACCTCCCAGACTTTAGACTCTTATTATACTCCTAACCTATAATAAAGTCTATTTATCTGCCTCCTATTAAAGTGTTACTTTGAGAAAAGAGAATTTTCATACCACATCACTGCTTGTTTACTCGAAAGTAAATGATGGGGTTTTTTTTTTTTTTTTTTTTTTTTTTTTTGTTTGTTTGTTTGTTTTTACCAAGCCTGGACTTTAGGGAGTCCCCTGGCAAGAGGACTGAACAAAAATTGTCAACTTGACTAGTTATCAATAGCCTAACGACTTACTAAGCACCTACTATGTGCTGGGCTAAGGGACCAGCAAAGGTCCATTTTTGTGTGATATCCAGTATAATTTTGTTATAATCCTAAGTCATTAAGAAACAACACTTTAAAAAAAAAAAAAAAAGAAAGAAACAACACTTTAGAATATCTTTTGCATTTTCTCTGCGCTCAATACCTCAAAGACTCCAAATATTTTTTGTTTTGTTTTGTTTTGGGTGGTTTTTTTTGTTTGATTTATTTTTTTGAGTGAAGATGATGCCAATAATAAAAAGAATCACAGGAATAAGAAAAGTTGCCAACATTTGAGAACACATATGCTTTATCTGTTTAAAGTTATTTCTGTACGATCTCAGTTGTCTCTTGAAAGAAATCAGTGGCTTTGATTCTATGATGAAATGCTGGTATTATTGTTACCAATCCCATTTTACCTATAGATAAACTGAGTCTCAGAGAGGATATGTGATTGTCCCATACTGCACGTTTGACAAGGGAATGACCTGAGATTTAACTGGGATTTACCTGACTTTCAAGTCTATGCCAGTGGTACAAGTGGGGCTGTGGTGAATTTGGGTGACAGCCCTCCGTGACAAAGACACATCCAGCTGCCTCTTTGCTGAATATGGCTAAAAATAGAACAGGATTTTTGCTTCCCGGGTTGGTTAGCATGGGAGCCGGGACAGTGATGAGCTGAGGTGGCTGGAGGGGCTGCCTGCTGAAGGCGAAGGTTTTATAATACCTCTGGACTGTGAGCTGGGTCTTCGCAGCAATGCTCTAGGTAGTGGAGTGAGTGAGGGCTGGGAGAACTCATACAGAGTCCCAAATGCACCAGGCTTGTAGATGGTTACACTTTCCCAGGCTTCTCAAACGGGTCTTACAGAGTTCATGTGAGGACTTGGCTGGTTGGAACTGGTAAATTGAACATTCCTCATTCCCTGCTCTTGTCAGGTTACAGCCCCGTTTTAAGTCATGCTGCATTAAATAAATAGTCCTTTTTTAAAAAAAAATGCCCATCCCTATAGACCTCTTATCACCACATCTGCTATTTCATATTGTGTGAGGGCCTTGCAGTTTGTAAATGAGGGTCAGGGAACGGAAGAAGAAGTGGGTGTGCTCCTTTAAAAAAAGAGAGAGAGAAACAAACTTTCCACATGACCTTTGTTCTCTCACTTTGTGCTGCACTTTCTTCCCAGGTCCTTGTACAACTTCACACGCACGTGTTTAGACCACTTGGCCAATACCTGTGTTAGTTTTCTACAGATATTTTGTCTACAAGATGGCATCCCTTTATTACCCTGCCTCACTTTCTACCCCTGGAAAAATTGTTTGCAGCTCCTTTTAAAACACAAGGTTCATTTTCAACCCATGTTCCTTAAGCTGGGCCAACTAGGCCTCCCAGGAGACACTGGACAATGTCTGTGGACATGTGCAATTGCTACAGGTGGGGGAGATGTGATTGGAATCTGGAGGGTCGAGAGGATTGATTTCACAAAATATCCCACAGCACACAGAAGAACCCCCCACCTCAAATGTGAATAGCACTGAGGTAAAAAGAGCCTTTATTAAAACAATAACTAAATCACTGAAAGTTCCCTTTATACAGTGTTTACTACAAGTTGGTCAAATATCTAAATGCAAGTTTTCTAAGAGGCAGAATGTAAAGAATGAAGGCTTTCTGGGTGTTTGCTTTGTAACAAGGAGCAGAAGTGACTGTTTTTGTAGCTCCCCATGACAGCTTTCTCTGATGTCACAAGCCCCATTCTTCCTTGTCTAGGTAAAGGCTGCATTCAGCTGTGGCAGTACCCTCAGCTTCATGAGGATTTGCATACAGTGAAGGCACTTTGCTCTCTGCCCCCTAAACACAAACACAGCTTCTAGAATGGGAAAGGAATGTGTCTTTAGAGCACAGATGGGAGTCCAAAATAATTTCTCCCTTTATGAAGAAAGTCAACACACAACCACACACCCTGTAGCTTTGCGCTGTCTCTCCAAGCCCAGCATTTCACCGAGGTCATTTCCCTGGACCTGTGCCTTTAAATCTCTGGGTGGACTTTCGCCTGCACTATCTTCCTTCCAATCCTCAAAGCCCTGCCTCATCGAATTTGAGAAGCCCTTGTACTTGAACAAGCAGAACAGTCACAGACCCTGTTACCTCTGATCAGCCAATAACAAGTGCCATCCATTCCAAACTCCCAGAGTAAAAGTGAGGCACCCACAGTTAGGCATTTTGCACCGATGGAAACTAGCTGTGGGGTCCCTGAATTCTCACCACAGGAGAACATGGTAATTCCATAATGTACTATGTGCTGCCCTGTCAGTTCTGACTCATGGTGGCCCCTGGTGTTTCAGAGAAGAACTGCATGTCATAAGAGTTTTAGTGGCAGTGTTTTCTGTCTATTCCCAGGCCTTTATGCTGTGGTACTTCTTATTGGACTAGAACTACAAGGTTTTTGGTTGGTGGCAAGTGTGTTACTTGTCTAGCTATTCATGATCCCATAAAGCTATGTAATAGTATATTTCTACTATTGGCACAGTGAGCATAAGAATGGGATCAGGTGTATCAGAGATATGAGGATGGCACAGGATAGGACAAGGTTCAGATCCATTGTTCATAGGGTCGTTACGAGTTGTCGTTGACTTGATGGCTCCTAACAAGAATTACCACTGCTACTATGGAGCTCTGGTAGCTTACCCAAAGTCAGACAGTTCAAATCCAGCAGCTATTCTGAATGAGAAGAATGGGAACTCTCTTCCTGTGATATTGACAGCCTCTGAAAACCCACTGTAGGTATGGCTATGAGTCAGTTCTGACTCAACGGGACATAATAGCAACAACTACTACTGTTCATTGCCATTGGGTCAGAAATGACTCCTAACTGACCCTCCAACAGGTGTTCAGAGACTATAAAATCATGTGGGAAGAGATTGCCCATCTTTCTTCCTCAGGGCAAGTGGTGGATTTGAACTCCCTGCCTTTGCATTGGTAGCACAAGTCCCTACCCCCTAGTCTACCAGAGCTTCCCTAGAATAGTATGTTGTGTGTCTTTGAGTTGGAACTGACTTATCACTGGCCTCCAGTGGGTTTTAAGAGACAACAAACTGCACAGGAAGAGATTGCCATCTTTCTCCTGAGGAGCAGCTGATAGATCTGAACTGTGTGCCTTTGGGACTGAAGCACAGTGTCTTACCACTTGGCAACTAGCCCTCCCTGACTACCAGAATAGTGTAGCAGGCTATTCAAAAGCACGACAAAGTTTAGTAGTCTAGCAATTCCTTCCTTCTGCTCCCTTTATGCATTTGAGTCCAAGTTTAATTTTTATTTAATTAAAGAGAGCGAGAGAAAATAGAGTTGAATGCCACTGTTTGGGCAAGAATGAATTTCTGAGAGCAAAGCTGTGCCAACTTGTAATTGTACATGCAGGTTCAGTAACTGGACACGCAGACCAGGGGCTCTGCTTGCAAAAGTGGTGTTTGAATGCTTAAGTGTAGGTATCCAGGCATGCTTCAGAAGTCATTTCGGAAACCAGGGCACCGGGCATATAGGTGCAGCGGGCTGTGCCTCGGCTCTGTGTGTAAGGAAAACAGGATCTGTCCCTGGACTGGCTGGTAGCAAGATTTATGTTTCAGAATATTGCAACATAGTTTCCTTCCTGCTATTGCCTTTGTGCATTGTTTGAAGGAGGAGAATAAAGGATTACTTTTTATAGCACAGCCGTATGTAAAGATGGGTGGCACGGAGTTAATTTAAATAGCACCCGGGCTCTTCTGGGTCACTATGGGATCCCTTGTCTGGACTTTATTTTAATACCTCATGATACAACTGAATGGGTGTCTTTCATTCATGAGCCTCTCAAGGCTGCAGCTCCTGAGGGTACTTGAGAACGCTGTCAGTGAGAATGCAGGGGTCTCTAGGTCACTGCTGAGTTCTGAGGGGAGGCTTGCCTTTGCTAATGGGCAGAGACGGGATCACGGCTGTGACTAGCATTCATGTTTAGTGATTACTGGAGCCCTCAGCAAAATCTAATGCTGTGAAATTTTGCAGGGGTAAAAAAAAATAATAATAATTGAGTGTTTTCTTGGTCTATGTCTGTCAGCTGAACTCAACTCATTGCCATGAAGTCAGAACCTCCTAGCTGAGGTCCAGCAGGTTTGCAGAGGCTGTACGCTGCAAGGGAAGAGATTGCCCTCATGTCTTAGGTGGAGCAGCTGGTGTCTTCGAACAGCATGTCTTCATTCAGCACAAGGAACAGTGTCACTCCTTACCACTAGGCCACCAGAACTCCTGGTCTATACCCCCCCAAACCCTGCCATTAAGTTCATTTTGGTTCAGACCCACTGAGACACATGATTGAGTAAAGATTGTCCATCTTATACAAACTGTTGTACTTTTAATTTACCTCCTGATGCTAATAAAGGCATTGAGAAAATGGATGATCTGCACTTTGAAGAACACTTGACCAAGAAATACTGTAAATGGTTCCACATCCCTTCTTGTAGCTTTCTTTTATTAAATATCGTTTTGAGTTTTCCTACATGGGCATGTGGCATACCTATCAAAAAGTGAAAAAAGACTATTTCTTCAACCAACCTTGAGCATTTTGGGGGAGGAGAGCAAGGACCTATTTGTTTTATATGTTAGAGTTTTCTCAGGAGGAAAAAGTAGAAAGTAACTACTCAGTAAATATTTATAACATAATGAATGAATTAGAAATTCACTGATAGTGTAGATTACTTTAGGTGATGGGAATATTACATACAAAGCACAATAAAAAGGATCTGTTTTTGAAAAAAAACAACTATAACTCTCATTTGAGGGCCAAACGAAGAAATGGAAAACAATTATCAAACAGGGCAACCTTGTCTGTCTGTCTGTCTGAATGTCTGTCTATCTATCTATCTATCTATCTATCTATCTATCTATCTATCTATCTCTCTATCTCTAGCATGTCCAAGATGGTCAGGATGGCACAGTTAGGTCAGAATTAGATCTGCTGTTCATAGTGTCACAGTGAATCATACTTAAATCTACTGTACCTAATAACAACAATAACACTCACACATATACACAGGGGACCTCTGGTGGTGTAGTTCATAGGATGCTTCACTGCCAATCCAAAGGCGGTGCATCTTTGCAAGTTCAAATCCACCAGTGGCTCCTTAGGAGAAAACTGGGAAGATCTTGTATGATTTACAGCCTCTGAAAACCTGCTGGAGAGCCAGCTATGAGTTGGTTCCTACTGGACGACAGTAAGTTTGGGTTTTAAAAAAATATAATGATATGTATTATTAATTGCAAAACAATGAAAATTTGTGTATCTCAATGTATATGTTCTGTCATTGAATCTGTATACATGCATGTAAAATCTATGTGGAAATATTATAGGACTGTGTGTATTTAAACACATGTGTGGGTGAGTATGTATGTTTGATACTGCTTAAAGAGGGAAAAGTCAATAACGAAGTTACCAAAGCTGATGAGAGAAAAAGAATAAAGTGCTTTCAGAGAGGAAATAGAAAGGGGGGAGCTTGGCTTACTAAAAGTATAATATATTTTAAGTGGGCACCAAGGGTGAGGGAGATAGGAAAATAGGTTTGCGTGCAGCCTGGGTACAAAATGACAGTGGGTCATCACAGTGCAAGCAGAGGCGTTCTGGGTTTACATTGTAGAGATGCGGATGCTATGGAAGCTGTTTTTGCTCAGCTGTGATGCAGTGGAGGCTGTGTTTAAGAGTGATAATACTGAAAGTGGTAAGAGATGTGGACAAGTACAGGCCAGGACAGACAGGACGGCAGACCCTACTGCACTGCACACTCAAAAGCCAGGCCAAGGTGACAGTCGAGTGGATATCATCCAGGCAACAAAGACTTGAAGCACCTTGAAGGAAAATTCCATCAGCCCTGATGAATATGAGTTCGGGTAGAGAGGGAGGAGTCAAAGAAGGTGACCTGAAAAGTATTCCACAGAGGACTGCAATTGCATGGGTATCCTCCCCTGGTTGAGTTTCTGCTCACTTTTAGGGGGTCCCAGAACTTTCCTTGAACTCCTGTGTCTTTTGGCAAAGGGGCTCTCCATCTCCCGCTGCCTCAGAGGCAGAGAATATTTAACCCAATCCACAGATGTGGATGGTGTCTGGTTTTTCTCACTTGTCTCATCGGAGGAAATTCTGCAGCCTTCCATGGTAATGAATTCTTGCTTCTAACTGTGCCTGTCAACAGACAGACTTTTCTATGAATGGCAACCCTGTTGGAATTTTAACTAAACAAACAGACCAAATTGAAAAAAAAAAATAATCTCACCTTAATTTAATCATTTAGGGGCATACATTTCTCTTTCTTATGTGGAGAAGTTGAATTAATTGGCAATAATCACGGTTTAAAGATTTCTGTGATTTCTAATTTGCAATCAATAAATGTTTGTCATTTAAATTGAATTTACAGCCCACAACCAGATTTTTGCCACCCTTGGTAATGACACTTACCGAGAACATAGACTTCAAGTAAGAAAATAATAGCCGTTTAAGTGGGGAGATAATTGGCTGTAACATAAGAACATTGAAGAATGTGGAAATTCTTGGAGACTTATGGAGTATTTTAAAAATTTATGTGGTACTGATCTGTGCATTTGTAGTCTACCACAAAATCCCAAATTCTGGGGATAAATCAGTTAGATGTTCATCTTAGAGAGTCACAAATCAGAAAGCAACGATCTGACCCAGGCTGTGTACTGCTTTATTTTTAACTCCTAATGTCGCCTTATCTTGCAGGGGAACTACAGAGTGTGGTGTTCGTTCGTGTGTGTGTGTGTGTGTGTATGTGTGTGTGTGTGTGTGTGTGTGTGTGAAAGAGAGATGGGGAGAGAAGAGGAGAGAGAGAAAGATAAAGAGAGAGAGCAAGTGGGTGAGAGAAAGAGGGAGAGATACAAAGAGAGGGAAAGAGAGAGACAAGGGGAGAGCGAGAGAGCAGGAGGTGGGGGAAAGAGAGAGGTGTAGAGAGAAAGAGAGAAACAGACAGACACACGGTAGAGGGAAAGAGAGAGCAGGGTGGGGAAAGAGAAAGAGAGACAGGGAGACAGAGAGAGAGGGGTAAGGGAGAGGGAGAAAGCAGGCGAGAGAGAAAAAGAGAAAGAGACAGAAAGAGACAGGAAGAGAGAGAGAGGGAAAGAGAGAAATAGGGAAAGAGAGAGACAGGAAGAGAGGGAGATACAGTGACAGAGACACAGAGAGAGAGGGTGTGCGAGAGAGATAGGAAGAAGGATACAGAGAGAAAGAGAGAGAAGGAAGAAGGAGGAGAGGGAAAAACTGCCACACACACATATATGAACACACACACAAAACAGAGAGAAGAAAGATACAGAGGGGAGAGAGAGAGATACAAAGACACACACACACACACACACACACACACACACACACACACAAGGCAGCACATGGATAGGAATGGGAAGAAAGAAAGAAGCAGAAATAGAGGGAAAGACAAGCAGAGTGGCCAAGAAAACAAAAAGAGATTGGGGGCGGGGAGGAGAAAAGCACAGAGATGGGGAAGAGAGAGAAAGAGAGGAGAGGAACTCTGTGTGTGTGTGTGTTCATTTACATATTTCAGCTGAGCACTCTTAAGAGTTTTTGTTTGATAACATCTGGCTTATCTTGGGAACATCTGGTTTATCAACTAACTTCCTCCCTGCCATTGTGCTGACCATTGGAAAACTATGGCTTAGGAGTTCTGACCCCGAGGGCGAGGGCTATGCCTGTTGGCACAAACCCCTGCTAATAAGTACCAAGTCACAGGATGCCAGTTACTCGACCATCTCTCACCATCACCAGCTCTCCTGGAGGCTGTTCTTGGTACTGGAAGCTGTGGTTAGAAGAAATTAAATTGACTGCTGCTTTTCATAGACTTCTGTCTGGTTCTTAGGCAGTAACGATTTTGAAAAGGAGAATCTGTATGTTGTCTCAAGCTCAGTGTTTTTAGAAAGTATTGCTTATAGGATTTCTGGTCTATTTGGGGAAGAATGGAGATAATTACTCCATGGTTATCCTGGGATTTGGTGAGCCACTTGGTGAAAGAATACACCTTGGGTTTTTCTTTCCTCCTAGACTCTCAAGGACTCATTGAAGTAAAAATTACTTGGCATATCCTTGGGGGTAAAAAAAGGGGACCCCCATTTTCAGGACCCTCTGTGAGGTAGATTGACACAGTGGCCGTAGCAAGGAGCACAACTGTAACAGAGATATGAGGATGGTACAGGATAGGTTTGGGATCAGGTCTGTTGTTTATAGGATTACTATGATTGCACTTAACCTGATGTCACTTAAAAACAATAACCTTCAGGAAGAGGAAAAAACATGCAGAAAAATGAGAAGAAAGGGGTTCGTTGACCCTTAGATGTTCTCCACACAAATTAGGGGTAGAGGTAAACCTAATCCCAGTGCAGGATGCTGAACTGGACACGGTGTCTGTTTACCTATCATTTTATGTGTACCTGCCTGATAAGCTTGTATATATGCTGTGTGTGTGTGTCCACATCATCTCGCTGTCTAAAAGCAACGTTATGGAAACACAGCTCAGCAGATGGTTCACCTCTAAACGAGATCAACACACAAAGCTGATAAAAAGATGAAGAGTAAAGCAGGCATTGTTGGAACTGAGAGGCAACAGTTCCTTTGCCAGCCCCACCCCAGACTTCACAGATGTAACAAGGCGAAGCTGTCGCTGTAATTACTCACCTATTCTTTTAGCAATGAAAACTTTTATTGTGGGCTTTAGAAAAGGAATTGCTCGCATGGAAAGCAATCTTGGAAGGACTTCTCTTCCCCCTTCCTTTCGTCTCTGGAGTTGGCTCTCGAGAAGACTGTGGACTCCGTGGTCTAGTTTGAAAGCAAAGCAGGTCGCTGTGTCTTCCGGTCGGCTGCCAAAGAAGCTAAATTATAAGTAGCAGGAAGGAAAGCGAGGGAAAAGGGAAGAGAGACACACAATGAAACACACACTCGGAGACTTGGCAAAGGCAGAAATTTTATGAAGATAAATGACTTTGTTACCCATTAAGTCATTTGTTCCACAATGATGATAAGAGATGCTTGCATTTGCCTTGCTTTTTCCAGAATCCAGTCATTTGCATAGTGGAAGACTATAAACAGGAATACATGGTAGGCCTGCCCATCTCCATACTATTGCAAGTTACTCATTCAAGGTTTGGAGCCAGGTGGATTAATGAATTACCAGATCTTGCATAAAATCACTTGGCCTAGCTTTTAAACAGCTACCTTCCTCCACCCACCCCCCTTTCACCCTAAGCAGTTTTGTGATTGGTATTGATGGAATTTCATAAATCAACCACCCTCTAGAATTGTCCTCATTTCCACCTGGAGGCATCTCAAAAAAAAAAAGGAGCCACCACTTGGACAGTAAGTGGAGATTTGAGTATTGCTAGGAAGTTGAACGAATTTCAGCAGGACTTGACTAAGAAAGACTAGGTAATTTCTTTCCAAACAATTAGCCTCTGTTTTGCAAGGATCGCATCAGGCACAGGGTCCTGTCTTGCACATGGTCACCTTAACTTGGGAACTGATGGATGACAGCTGAGAACAACGGCTGCTTCTTCTACGTCCCCTGTCATTTTCCTATTTTCTCCTAAACATCTATCCAGTGGCTACTAGAAGAAATGAAGAAGGCACCAACAGAGCAGGTGGCACAGACTCAGTTGTCCAATCCTTAGTGGCTTTGACCCTTTTGTGAGTCGAAATACGATTTTCACATCCTTCTCCTGGGCACAGCTAAGTTTAGAGAGAGTGCCATGGTGTTCCTCTCCCAATATGCATAACTGGAGCTCTGAACTTTGAAGCAAAGCCTCAGAGCTATTTGCAAAGTGCTGGTGCTTAGTGAATACTAAATTACATTTAGGAAATAGTCTACTGCTACCAGTTATACTTCATTTTTATTCTTGACACAGACACCTAAATCAGAGAACAGTAACATTTCAGAGATTATGGAAGCAGTTTGGGTATGTTCCAACACTATAATAGGATCAGAATTTTAAGGCCTTTTGTATTATTACCAATAGTCACTTAGTTTCTACTGCAGTGTACTTTGTAGGGAATTACAGCTTTTACTAAAAAGATTAAAATGCTATTATGCAAATGATTGCAGTATGTTATTATGTTTACAAATTAACATCCATGGCTCAACACACAAATTAACTAACTATTCTATCTATGTTATTAAGGATTTAATAAAGTAACTGTTAATAAAAATGGGGTGCGTGGAACACTTAATAGGAAACAATTGTGATTTAACATAGAACTTGAGCATGGTGTTTAATGTTCTAGGTGACAGAATGGTGAAATAAAGTTGAGCAAATTGCACATATGGGCCAGGAATGTCTGAGCTACAGAGGTATCTATCTGAAGGGCTCTTAATAGGAGTTAAATAGCTTTGAACCATAATGTTCATATCAATAAATCTAAGTAAAGCATACTAACTAACTTCTATTAATAAATAGTACATTGAAATGATAAGTGCCCTCCATTACATGTTTGATATGTTCCATATACACCAAGAATATTTACATTATTCTAAAAAGAAGCTCAGAGCAAATTTTGCTATGGCCAATGGGATTCAGCTGCGGAATATCGGCATGTGATTAAAGAGGAGAAGGCCAGGTTCAGACTGTGATGACTTTACAAACAGGGCTGCAAATTGCTATTCCTGGCTGTTCATAAGAGATCATAAAAGCGTGGAGATAAGCACGCCAAGGTCCCTGAGAAATGAATGTATGTGATTATGTTATTTTGTGGGGTGGATTTACTAGACAGACTGACAACACCTTTGCCTGAGACCAACAGGAAAATTAGAAAGAGATGCAGATTTTCAGATACCAAACTTTGAGAGAAGGGACATTGCAAAAGACTATAACGAAAATGTTTCCAAAGTGATTGGAGATTTCAATCCACTGAAACCTTTGCCAGTTTCCAAAACAAAGCAACTAGAGTTGATATTGATATTAATATTAATACTAGCGATAGCCTCAAAGGGAGCTCTGATGGCCTAGCGGTAAGGAGAAGGCAGTCAGTGTGAACCCACCAGCTGCTCTGTGAAGAAGGTGGGCAGTACCCTCCTTTATGATTTGCTGCCTCTGAAACCTGCTGGAGGGTGAGCTGTGGGTTGATTTTGACTCAACTCTACCTAACAACAACATAGCATCATACTTATAATTTCATTCATTAACATTGTAATTATTAGTAATAATAGAGCTGGAATCTAATACATAAATAAGAAACAAAAACAATGATTGAAAAATGTTGGAAACAATTTCGTTTGTAATTGCAAATAGTTGAGTTTTATTTGTTTCAAGAGTCAAAGATGTTGAAGTTAAAGACTATAAACAATTGCTCTTTGATGTCAGCCCACTCTGGGCTATCACTTTGAACTTCTCAGCAAGACCATCTAGGTACATTTAAATTTACCAACAGGAAAAGCAACTCAAATTTGGTCAAAGTTCGTGCACTTGCGTACAATGCAAGCAATTTCTTTTTTCCCCTCCCCAAATAGCACCTGTGTTGTTGGGGAACTACTTATGCAAATTCTGGATATCTAGCGTGAGCAAGGTGCCTGAGATCTTCATTTTCTTTGCCATTTGGACAAACTATGTTGTTTTCCACTCTCCCAAATTTGTCCTTGTGGAAGTGAACACTTGCAAATCGAAGTTTGTGAAGGAGGAAGAAAAAGAAAAAAAAACCCACAAAAACAACCCAACCAACAACAAACCCATCAAACAGTGGCTGGCGGGGAGGGAAGAGGGGGAAAATATCCCAACTGAAAACAGCTGCTGTGACAGCTTATGATTTGATCGTTTGTGGCCTTGTCTCGTTCTGAGGCACCTGATCGAGAGTGGTACAATCCTGCTAAGCAGGCATTCCAGAAACCTTGCCAGCGTTCACCTGACATGACCAAGGTTTAAAGTACTTGCTGTAACTTTACTCAGCATAGTGTGAATGTCTGCTACTGTGCATATGCCTTTTTTTTTAAATTTTTTTTTTTAGGAAAGAAAAAAAAAGCGGGATGTTGCCATAGAGGGTGGTAAAATAATTAGTCCAGGAGACAAATGTCTTGGCCCGTGTTTAAACAGCTTTAAGGACACCGTGTTCTCACCAGTCACATATCTAAATACAAACCAGTGTCAGCTGCCACGCAGACCCAAATAACCTCCTATTACATCGGTCACCGTCCACCCATTTTGGTTGCCTTCACACTGCACATCTGCTTCTGTGAGCTGCGGCTTCTTAAGGTGGCATTTGGATGCCGTAAGGGCACAAACAAGCCAGCTATAAATTGCCACTGCCGGAGTTATTTTGAATAAGTGTATACTGTTTCATATTTATAATGGTGAGGCTTCATAATATTCACAGTGAATATATAACACCGATCAGTTCAACAAGCATGAAATTGTATGTTGTCAACTTGTCACATAAATAGAGTCATATTCTGGCTTGCAATAATGTTGAACTAACATTTCCCCCCCCCCCAAGAATTGTCTTGAGGGTCACAAAAAAATGGGACAGGCGTGCTTCCCTTGGAGAGATAAACAGTCAATGCCATTGTAAAGTTGATAGTACTGTTGATGAGTTTCCCTTTTTCCTTCCCTCTGAAGTGACTGCTTTTTGTGGGTGAATGCTAATTGGCTAATCTGGTGTGTTTCTTTTGTCATCAAATAGCATCACATCATTTTCAGCCAGTGTTGGAAGGTTTGAGTTTTTCTTTTTAGTTTTGTTCTGCGAGGGGAGCATTTAAGGATGTGAGTAGTTTAACAAATTGTTCTTGTTCTCCTTTAAAAGCAATCTTCTCTCTTCCATCTCTTTCTCCTTTCCTTCACCATCTTTTTGTCCTTCTTCTTCCTCCTCCTCCTCCTCTTTTCCTTTGCTATCCTTGTAGAAAAAGCAATCTGTGCTAATTGTTGTGTAATAATTCACTAACTGAACTCTGGCGGATTTTCTCCTTGCCTTTTCATGCCCGTCCACCCCATTGCCCTCTTAAATCCCGATTCATTTTCAGAGTGTTAGGAAATCGTGACAACTAGACATTTCATTTTAACTTTCTGGACATGGAGACTTGAAGGAGATTCAGGAAAAAAATAAAAAAGCATTGGTTCAAATTTGAGAGGGAATCGTAGAGGACAGGTGGCCTGGTTCTCCCCCTCGCTGGCAACGTTGCTGCAGGGGAGACCCCTTAACATAGTAGCTGCTGTTTCTGCACTAGAGGCAGAAGAAACTGATGCAAGACTTTCCCCCTCTCCTTTTTAATGTTGGGAAATTCCTGGATGGCCCTAATCCTTCCCATTGTCTTCCTAATGGCCCAAAGACAAAACTCACTGCAGTCTGTATCTGCGTTCATTCTGATTTAGGTTGCAAACGTGTGAAAATCTCAGGACAGTGCTTTGGGTAATCAAAAGCTATTCAGATATTACCAACTGCAATCCATCATGCTGTGCTGTTCCTCTCTCATGGCTGAGGAGATAGGTGGTCACATTTTCTCCTCTAAGAGATGATTCTGTGTCTGAAGCTCTTCATTTCTAACTTCTGCATAATTTCACAATTTTTTTTAAATTTATTTCTAGACTTTGAAAGTTCATTTATTCTTTCACTGGTTTATTTCTGCACTCATCAGAAAAGAATTCCTATCTGCTGCTAGCCCGCTTAGTTCCTCGTGTTTCTGAGGGCAGAGTGGTGAGTTCTTGGCTCCATGAAGCTCGTGTGAAGGATGAAGACAGACCTTTAAAATAGAGTGAGCTGAACTGTGTGACGGCGGGAGTAAAGCAGGACCTTCCTCCACCCGCCAGTTACCCTGGTCATCGTCAACAGATAAAGGCTGCCCTTCTCTGGACTGGTGCACTTATCATCTTCAGAAGTGACTTCACCTTCGAGTGGAATTTTGCTGAAGAGTATTTCTCTCAGCTACAAGAGCCTTCTATTCGTAATCAAGAGCCCATGCATATGGCCCAACAAATATAAAGACAAAAAAAGCACAGAGTATTTGAGATTGGGAAATCAGGAACTTGTGATGTTCTGTTCATACTGATAGCTCTGGTGGGGCAGTCAATAGTGTGCTGGGCTAGTAATCAAAAGACTGCAAGTCTCTAGATGTTTGAATCTACCAGTTGCTCCATGGAAGCTGAGGAATTTCCTCCCATTACGATTTCTTGTAAGTTGTTTAGTGCTCTGGAGTCAACATGGATTCATAGTGACCAGTGGACAATACATCAAAATATTGACCTGTACTGAAACATCTTCACCTTCGTGATGCTCAAAGTCATTGTCACAGGCAGTGTCCGTGCATCTTGCATAAGGTTCCCATCTCTCTCACTGACTCTCCTTTTCATAGAGCGATGCCTTGTTCCTAAGACTGATGCCTCTTGATGACACGTCTGATGTAGATAAGATGACATTTCCCATACTTGCCCCCATGGAGCACCCTAGTTAACTATACCATCTTCTAAGACAGATAGGCTTGTTCACTTGATAGTCCATGGGGAATGAAATACTCTTCACCAACACCACAGTTCAAAGACATCATTGCTTAGGTTTGCTTTATTCATTATTTAACTTTCACATGCATAGAAATCAACGAAAAAGACCATGGCTTAAGGCAGGTTCATCATAGTCTTTAAAGTGACATCCTTGCTCTTTGACATTTTAAAGAGATCTTTGAAAGCAGATTTTCCCAATGACATACTGTTTTGTTTTGGTTTTTTTTGTTTGTTTTTGTGTTGTTTGAGGGTTTTTTTTGTTGTTGTTGGTTTGTTTTGTTGTTGTTGTTGTTTTGTCTATGGCTTCCATGAGTGTTGATTGTGGAGCCAAGAAAAATGAAATTGTTAATAATCTTGGTCTTTTCTCCCTCTATCATGGTGTTGCTTATTAGTCTAGTTGTGAGAATTTTTATTTTCTTGCTGTTGAAGCATAATCCATGTTAAAAAACATAGTATATAGTCTCAAAAATTAGAGGGCTGTCGTGAGTGAGAATCAGCTTGCAGCAGTGGATTGGATTTTTGTTTTATACAATCTGGAGGAACTCTGGTGGTGAAGAGGTATGTTGAGTTGCCCACTAAAGTTCTGAGCTCAAACCCACCTCCTCTTCCAAAAGAGAAATATGGAAGTCTCCTCTGGTCGTGAGTTATAGTCTCAGAAACCCAAAGGAGGAATTACTTGTTAGCATTGGGCTTTCCTTTCATAGTGGCGTCCCTAGGGGTTGCAAAGGGTTAAGACATTCACTTAACAATCAAAAGGGTGGAGGTTTGAAAATACCCAGAGATGTCTAAGTAGAAAGACCTGTAACTCGACTTCTAAAATCATAGGCCTTTGGAAACCCTATGAAGCCCAGTTCTCCTCTGATGCACACGGGGTCCTCATGACTCCGTGACTCGCTGGATGGAAGCTAGCAGCAGCAACAACATCCACACCTCTCCTAAGGATAATAATAGTTTGCCCATTGGAATTTCTCAGAGGAAGAATAGGAAGCCAAGCTAAGAGAAGAGAGCCGGACTGTCAGCAGAAAGCACTCTGACCTGCGTGCGGGCCTGACGTGACTGGAATGCCGTGGCCCTGGCAGTGTGTGGGGCTCCTTTGGATGAGGACCGTTTTGTACCATTTTAGGCCTGTTGACCTTTCTCTCTGAGAATGATATTTCAGTCCAGCTGGACGGGCTGAAATGCTTTCTGCCTCCATGTGACACTCGGTAGATGTGGCCTTTCTGTCTCGTTGGAGACTTCTCCTCTCTGTGATGTCTCGTGGGGGCTGCTCCACTCTGGGTACGCTGTTCCCTTAGGTGGGTCTGCTCAGGAGAATGACAATACCCATCCCTTCCCTCCACTCCTACAGAGCTGCGAAACATGGGCCTCCCTGGGGCTTATTCTGCGAGATCTCTTTCAGATTCCTGTATTTCTCCCACTAAAATCTCTTCTCCCAATCCTTTCTGAGGAGGTTATTTCTGCTCTTGGATGGCCCCAGCATAGGGAAACAGTGCCCATTTACTCTGTTACAGGAATGCCCTCGGTTTTTCCACAAGTTCTTGGCCTGAGGACATTGTCTTCCCAAAGGGCCGTCTCATTTGCTCCAACGTGAAGTTGGAGCATCTGTATTCCACACATAGCTCCCCCGGGCGTTCAGAGATTCTGGCCAGGGGAGATTCAGGCCAGAAATGTTCTCATGTCAAGATCCTCTTGTGTCTTGCCAGGCCATGCTTAGCAGGGACACCCTGCTCCTCTGAGCCTGTGCCTTTTCCTTTTAGGTAGCACGGCTTGGTGACCAGGCTCCCTGTCCACACCCCTTGGAGAAGATTCTGGGCAGTGGCCTGAGCGTCTGAAGGCAGTGATACCATCTGTGATAAGTGACTTCTCTCCCATGCTTTCCCAATACCAGGGCTCTGCATACAACAGATTTCAGCCCCGCATTGTTGTTATTGTTATGTGCCATCAAATTGTCTGCAACTCATAATGACCCTATGTACAGCAGCTCTGCCTTGTCCTGAGCCAGTCTCACTGACTCTGACTACCTACGCCCATTACCCCAGTTACTGTATGAATCCATCACATCTGGGGTCTTCCTTTCCTGTGCTGTCCCTCCACCCTTCCAATTATGCTGTCCTTCTCCAAGAACTGGTCCCTCCTGGCCACATGCCCAAAGTATGGGAGACATAACTTTGAAATCCTAGCCTCCAAGGAGCACCTTGGTTTCACCCTCTTCAAGACAGACCTATTTGTTTTCTTGGCGGTCCCTGAGGTAACAACAATACTTTCTATGGCCTTTAAGCCTCTCATCCAGCAATTCCAGAAATGCAGTGCAGATGCCTCTCCCTCCATCCTGAAGGAATTTGTGTCAATTTCTCCTGGGGCAAATCTAGTCTGGGTTGCTTTGCAATATTTGTTCATGCTGGAAAAATTCAGCAGAGGCAGTTTGTCTGTCCGCAGAGAGCCAAGGCCTTTTCTGTGTGTGGATGCGTTGGAAGGTAACCGAATGTTGCCTGCTCTTGGCAGATAACTGAGTCTGGGGATCTGCCGAGCTTGATCCATGCCCTGTTTAATTTGTCTTTGAATGGCAAATGCGCTTCTTCTCTGAGTCAGCAGAAGCGATGACACCTTCTACTGGACTGCGTGACCTCCCTGGTGCTTTTGTGACTGAGGAAAACAAAACACCAGCCCCATCTTCTTTACTCCCCCCTCTCTTCTCACTTTCTCATTTTTCTTTCGAGATTCTGCATTTCAAGGCTGAAAAGAAAAAAAATGTGTTCCATAGATATGATGCATTTTACCCAATGGGGCTGCGATATCTGTCCAGTTAACACTCAAACTGCTCAAACTCATTGCCATCAACAGAACCAGTTTGCAGCTGACCCTCCAGAGGTTTTGGAGAAGCTGTAAATCACACAGGAAGAGACTGTCCATCATTCTCTCATGGAGCAACTGGTGGATTTGAACCACCGGAAAGAGAGGTGCCACCTTTGAATTAGTCGTGCAGTTCTCTACTGAACAGGCCACCAGAGCTCCCCTAACTGAGAATATCATTGTTATGGGCCTTTGAGTCAGAACTGACTCATAGCTAACCTGTCAGTAAGTTTTCAGAGGCTGTAAATTGCACAGGAGATTGTCCCTCTTTCTCGTGTGGAGTAGCTCGTGGATTTAAACCATGTGCCTTTGGGTGGGTAGCACAACTCCTTCCAAATATGACCGTGTGAGGCATGACTGAAACTTTAGAACGTTTGGGGAAAGGTCTCTGAGAAAGCAAAATGAATTCTGAAAAACTCACTCTCAAACATGATACCTTTTATTCCCAGATAAGCTTTCACAGACTTCACATAACACTTGATACCTTTTCCCAAAGGCATGTGGTTTGAGACCACTCACTGCTGTGTGGGAGAAGAATGGGCAATCTCCTCCTGTATGATTAACTGCCTCTGAAAACCCATCAAAGGGTCAGCTATGAGTAGGCTCCGACTCAACAGTGCACAAAAATAACAACAACAACAACAACAGTATAAACAAATCCCAATATGTGTTTTTCTGGGTGCATAAAACTTAGATGGACTCATTTCAAAATTTAGTGAGCTAGTAGAAGTGGAGGGAGCATAAAAAAGGTGTGAAGACTGAAAATAACATTTAAGAAAAGTAGAAAACCCCGTCAGATTGGAGCCGTACAGAATCTCTCAAATAATCCAAATCCAAGCCCATTGCCCTGAGTTGATTCCAACCCTTCAGAACTACCTGGAGGGTGTCCAAGGCATTAATTACGTCTTTATGGAAGTAGACGGACACAGCTTTCTCCTGTGGAGCAGCCGCTGGGTCAGAACTGCCCACTTACTGGCTAGTGGTCAACCATTTATCCACTACATCACCAGGCCTCCTCTTGGAGTGTCTGGGTGGAGCAAGAGGGTCCCCGGGTGGCAGAGGCATTTAAGCACCCAGCTACTGATGAAGGAATCCCTCAGAAAAAAGTCCTAGAGGCCAACATTCAACAGATCACAGCCACTGAGACGTCTGCCGAGCACGCCTTCACGCCGGCAAAAGTGGGCTGTCCTGAGTTGGAACTGAAGCAAATTGGCAGTCTTGTGGTATTTCCAAGGGTATTTCCCTTGTAGGCAAAAGCTCTGTCTTTCTCAGGAGTGCTTTGCAACCATTGTATAAGACACTTCAATGCCACTGTCATTCGTTTCCACCCCTTTGAAGATGGGGGAGATATGTGAATGATTTATGCATATTTCTATTGAAATGCTCCCGTGAAATATTTTGGTGCTTAAATGAGTCGATGTCTCTCCTTTGTCTGCACAGGTGCCTATGTGGATTGATACCTGATGACATGAGAGATAAATGAGGCGTACATATGAACTAAATATTTTTAGATCTGGGCGATTTTCATGGAGAGTCTTTGTGTTATCCTGCGAGACCCTGTCAAGCGGCAGAGTGGAATGAGAGAATGCTCCATGCAATGCGGAGCTTCTGTTTCAAATCTCTTAGATTACTTTCTCTGTTCGAAAATATCCCCAAAACACAACTGGCAACATTCCCTCTGATAAAGAGTCTACCGATCTCTCTTATGCCATTAGTAAAGTTGTTTGACTGCAGGGTTTGTTGGTCCAGACAAATATAACTGAGTAGAATTTCATTCAATAAGTAATCACACATGTAGCTTTAGGGTAACTTATGTTTTCCATTTTCCCCATTTGCTCTCATACTTATTTGCTTTCCATTCTTATCCTACTAAAGCCCCAAAGAAAACTACCTGTCCAACATGACACAGCTCACTTGCACCAATTCCTTTGAAACCAATGGAATTATGAAATAGGTATTTAAGGATGGAAGAAGAATTAATGCTTTTGAATGGTGGTGCTGGAGAAGAGTACTGAATGAATAGCTCATGGATTGCCAAAAGAACAAACAGGTATTTCTTGAGGAAGGTGAAGCCAGAGTGCTCCTTGGACTCAAGGATGGTGAAGCTGTGTCTCAAACACTTAGGGCATGTTTATACAAGAGGCTATTTCTTGGAGAAGACCATCATGTTTGGAAATAGGGTTGGCAAAAAGAGACGAAGACCTTCAATGAGATGAATAGACACTGTGACTGCAGCAATAGGTTCAAGTGTGTCAGGTATTTCGAGGGTGTCACAAGACAGAACAGGATTCAGATCTGTTGTTCATAGGGTCACTGTGAGTTGTACTTGACTTGATGGCTGGCACCTAATGGCAACAACAACAATGAGAGTCATTTATTTTCCCCCCTCCAATTTTGTTTGCAGACTCTTACAAATAAATCATCAGCCTTACAGCTTGCAAAACTATCATTAAAATATGCTACTTGGTTTTGATAAAGATGATCGGAAGGTTCAGGGCTGAATTCTCTTATATTTCTATCCAGAAGCCCAGGAAATGCTCCAGTGGGCCTTTTGTGTCCATTCTCTCAACAAGTTCTGCCCCGATTGGCGAGGTTGGACAGCTTGGCCTTGTCTATACAGAGCTTTAGTTAGTCTGTGACCCCTCGTTGATATTCAAATGTTGGGAAATTGCAGGCTGCTCTTCACGTGGGCCATGGTAAGATGCCCAGTACCCCTGGCACTCGCACATGCTCATCCTATGTGCAAAGGCATTTGTGTCTCTCTTCATGTCCCTTTCAGGAGTAATTCTTCTCCTTGTTCAATTTTTCCCTTTCTCTTTATGGCTGTCATAATAGCCTTGATACAGTCGGCCAGCAACGACCCTGTCCATCACTCACCTGCAAGCGACTCTTGAACCAGTGGATGGTCCCTAAGTGAGCAGATTAATTGTGCCAGCAGTGGGCCTCTCCACCTGACCTTTCGTCTGGTGGTATAAAAGCTGACCCCAGGCTGTGTGCAAGACTGGCAGCCCTGCCATCTCAGTGCCTTCCATGGAGACATGCAATGGGAAGGGGAGTATCAATGCAAATTAAATGCTAGGCCAGGGCAAGAGTGAGGTGGGCAGCTGGGATTGGCAGGAATTCAGTGTGCCCTCCTTTGAGAGCCAGTGGGAATCTGCCTGAAGGAGAGAGTCCAAAGAAAACGTTACAGAGATCCCTCTTCTATAAAGTGTCTTGGAACATTGCACAAAAACTAAAATAAAACACAAAGAACTGTTTTGACGGATATATGATCAGGTATTATAGTTATTACAGGAGTCCAGAGTGAAGGTAGCACAGTGGAGTGGATCTGGGGGGAAGGATTGAATAACAATGAAAGATTTTTTTCTTTTACTTTTCAAAAAGAAAAGCAAATTGGGGAGGAGGCGTGGGCAGGGAGAAAAGTGCGACAATGAATGAATGGAAATTAAAAGTCTCTGTAAACTTTCATGAAAATAAAATTAAAAAAAATAAATAAACCCCACACAAACAAAACTTCATGGCTGTGGAGCTGGATCTCATAGCTGACTCTCCAGGGGGGTTTGAAGCTGTACATTGTAGGAGAAGAGATTCTCATGTTCTTCCCGTAGGGAGGCTGGTGGATTTGAGAAGCCTGGGTGACTTTACCTTTGGGGTTAGCAATGAAATGGCCCATGGACAATGCCACCAGAAGGTCCTAAACTATTCTAGAGACTGGATGTTTAGGTGGAAGATGAGTTTGGTGCCTTTTGTTTGTTTAAATGACTTTTTAAAAATTGTGATTTGAGTGAAAGTTTCCAAAGTGTATTAGTTTCTTCACCATCCATTCATGCTTTATAACATTATTACAATACCCACAATTGTCTAAACATTCACTTATTTTGGCTGTCTTTCCCTTCACCCATTTTTATAAGTATATATTATCTATTTATTTTACTCTCCTCTCTCTCTTCCATTCTCTGATAATGATTCTGGACAAGTGGAGTTTTATTAGTTGGAGGATACCCTCTTAATCCACTGACTTTGGGAAAGGATGTGTGGTACTGTAGGGCACAATGTGGGTCTTTATTGACACATATGCAACAGAACATCTTTACCTTTTGCTAAGATTTTTGCTTTGTAGGTGTTGATGTCCAGGCAGTGATGTCCTGGTTGCATCCTTCAAACTTGATTGCATGCATGCTGCGTGGAGAAGGGACTGTGGTTAGAGCTGATACCTTGACACCTTCTCCACTGCATCTTATTGGAGGAACTCCATTTCTAGTTATCTGTTGGTGGATAGATTTATAACAGTCCTACCAAATAGAGACACAAAAATGACCTTCCTGGCCATTCAGGCCAATCATGCTAAAAATAAGATGTAGCAAAGATCTGAGAGCATATTCTCCAAGAGATGGTTTGTAAACAAAGCCAACAGTGGCAGCTGGATGCTGTATGCTTGCCAGAGTGCTGTGAATGTACCTTCTAGCTCACTAAGGAGACATGCTACTAAGGATAAGATATATGGGCAATGCTAATGGCAGAGAGATGCATCATGTTAAGCTAATGAGTGTTGTGACATAAGAAACACAACTACACATGCTATGAGGACATGGACAGTGGAATATTTTCCACACTCAAGGAAGAGCTAAAGAAGGAATCATTTTACAAGATTTCAGAGCATCAGAATGACCCTGTGAATACAAGAACAGTGGTTCTTTCAGAGCCCATGACCATGTGTAGGCACACCTATCCAACGCTATTTCCTTCACCGTACTCATATCCATTGGCCTACTTTGACCTCTCCAGATTTCAAATATTTGCTGTATTGTTTCTTGTTATTGTAGTTGCCCCATAAAGAATTGTAATAATAAGAATTTCTCTTTGGTGGAAAAGTGATGGCATGGTGGCACCGAGTTGATTGTAGAGTTGGCAATTAGCTGATATTTTGGAATAATTGAGTACCAAGATTAGAAATAAGATGGCAGCACAGCCAAACATAACTGATGTCTCAAGAGAGTAGAGGTTTTCAGAGTTTAGAAAAGTTTCTGGTCTTCTTGTCATTTCTAGACCATGAGCATCAAAGACAGAATTCCTTTTACCCAAATTTCTTACCTACTCTGCAGTGGAATTGGATTTATTTTTGTCTTCCTCTTTCACTAGAGATCTTGACAAGCTGTTTTTGTTAGAAGGGGAGATTCTAAGAAGTTCAGAGTTTTCAGATTGATTCGTGTGTTGAAATTCAGTGTCCTCTTAACACAAGGTGCTCTACTACAACGTTTGATCTCATTCATTTTTAAATTTGTCAATTTATAAACTATTTAAAAAAGAACCATGTTCTGAACTGAAATCACCCCATAACTCAGCTATAAGCAAGCAATCAGCAAGGCTATCTATGTTGTTGTTGTTGTTGATTGCTGTTGAGTTGAGCATAACTCATAGCGACACTATGAACAAAAGACCTGAAGCCTTTCTATAACTATCGTTGTTTCTCAAAGTTCAAAGAGTTTCCGGAGGAATGTTTTTTAGGAAGTAGGTGCCTAATATCAGCAAGAAATGAACATGAAACTGTATAAGAATTGAAGAATAACATTTGCACAGATATAAAGTGCAGAATACAAGAAGGAATAGGAAAGAAAGAAAAAAGGAAACTCAAGGAGTAAAGAGGAAGGGTCCTATTACCATATGGGGATGGTTATCTATGGTAGGAAAAGTGTATAAAGTGTGTATCAGTTGTTGAATAGAAAAATCAAATTAAAATCTTTCACTTGAGTCCAAATACTTTTTTAAAAACAATATCAACCATTTAGCTAAATCAATCATATCAATTGTGCCCTTTAGAGCACTTTTCTCTGGTGTACATGGGGGTCTCCATAAGTCAGAATTGACTTGACAGTCAACTAGTTTTACTATATACTAGAATCTCACCAATGGGCCAATTGGCAACATTAAGATAGATAGAGAAAAGTTTGAGGTTGTTAAGAGCTTCATCCTGCTTGGATCCAAAATCAACACTCTTGGCACCAGCAGATAGGAAATCTAAAGATAACTTACTTTAGGAAAATCTACAGTTAGGAACCTCTCTAGATCACTAAAGAGCAACACTGTCAATCTAGAGACTAAGGTGTGCCTGATCCAGGCCATGATCCTCTCAATTGCTTACTCTGTATCTGGGAGCTGAACAATGACTTAGGATGACAGAAGAAGAACTGAAACCTTTGACTCGTGGTGCTGGCGAAGAGTATCAAAAGTACCATGGACTGCCAAGAGAACAAACATATGTGTCATGGAAAGGATGAAACCAGATTGTTTCTTGAAGGCAAGGATTTTGAAGTTCTGTCTCATGTCTCATGTGCTTTGAACGTGTTGACAGGAGATACCCTTCCTTGGAGAAGGACCTCATGTTTGGAAAGGTAGGGATTTAGCACATGACAGGAAAACCCTGGATGAGGTGGATTGATACAGTGACTGTGGAAATGGGGTCAGGTGCATCAGAAGTGGTGAGTTAGCTCAAAATGGGGCAAGGTTCTGAGGTATTGTTCATAGGATCACAGTAAGTTATAGTTGACTCAGTGGTACATAACAACTTATATAGTCATAAAACAGAGATGAAAACAATGCAACATAGTCAGTTCAGGACTCAATAGTGAGGAATAAATAAGTAATAAAATTGGAAAATGAATAAGGAAGACAGAGGCAGAGTGATGGCCTTGAATTATGCTATCAGAGAAGAGTATTATATGCTGTCAAAAGAACAAACAAGTCTTTCTGGGAAAGTGCAATCAGGATTCTCTATAGAGGCAAAGAGGGCAAAACCTCATCTCACATGTCCTGTATATGGTTGCAGGAGTGAACAATTGTTAGGGAAAAAACCAAACCCCTAAAACATTTGGGAAAGATGGAGAGTCAGAGAACGAGAGACAAATCCTTACCAATGTGGACTGACGCAGAGATTAACCGTGAGCTCAGGCGTACTGGAGATCTTGAGGATAGTGCTGGATGTGGCAGAGTTCAGATCTGGTATTTATAGGATCTCTATGAGTTATAGACAAGCCGAAAGGCCTTAATTAAAAACGAAAGGCTTAACTAATTATAGCATGATGTTGTGTACTGTGGAGTTGATGCCATCTCATAGCAAACTCTACAGGATAGAGTAGCACTGACCCCATAGATTATTATGGACTATAATCTTTATTGGAATAGATTATCAAGTCTTTTCTCCCACAGGGTGGCCAGTGGATTTGAACTGTTGACCTTTCAGCCTAGGAGCTGACAACTCAGCCACCCAAATTTATTACCATCAAATTGATTCCAACTCATATCCACCGTGTACAACAGCTGGGAGTTTCCTCACAGGGTTCCCCAGGGTAAAATCTTCACAAAAGCGGATTGTTGCATCTTTTTCTAAGCAGCTGAGGACTTTGAACCTTTGACCTTCCTGTTACCAGCCAAGCATTTGACAATGGTGCCAGCCTCCGTTATTGGGCCCCAAGCTCCTTTATTACAGTGAGGTGAATTATGGAGTGCGGCTCCACACGTTGTGCCACAGAAATACAAACAGGGGTAACAGTTTATTCCCAGAGATTAGGTAGAGAGGATAACTGATACTTGCTTATAAATTCCTTGGTAGAAAGACCTTGCAAAATCAGAAATTATCCTAATACTTTTTTATCCTTAACATGTAATAATCTACAGGTCCCCTCCTATCTCTCCTGAAGAAGAAACCGTGGTTCAAAAAGATGAACATAGTAGGTTCTTAATACAATTTCTGAGTTGAATTTACCTTGGAGGGAGGCCTGCGTCCATTGTGCTGGGCAGGCCAATAGTGCATTAGGTTTTCACAAAAGCAGTGCAGCCAAATCAGAAGGATTCCTCAGTCCAGCACCCCCAGGCAGTATCTCTGGGAGCAAATGTGACAAATAGAATCAGAAAGGAATTAAACAGTCAGCTACAGCCAGCTGAACTTAAAAAAGGGGGGGAAAGTCCCAAAATGACCAAAAATGGAAACATATTACAGTTATCTGCATTCGCAGTACAGAACAAGTTTAGTCGTATTTAAGATAATTCTCTAGTGCCTGCTATTTTTAGCCCAAGGGTAAGCTCCGCTAAGAGTCTTTCAACCCTACCTCCCTTTAACCTGGGTAACAAACTAAGCCAATAAGCTGTCTGATTTTTTTTCTCTCCTCCTCCCTGTCTGACCAGGGGAAGAGAGATAGCTAAAACAAACTGTAATTTTCAAGGGAGGGAAATGTTTGGCCTAACTTCTCTTCAGAGGTTTTATTCCCCTTTTATTTTCATATAGCTTTTTAAAACATCTCAATATTAAGTGTTGCCTGTCAGAGACCATAATGTCATGCTTTACCTTTTTTAAATTGTCAGTCTCCTGGTTATCAAAAGAGGGTTTTAAAGGCCTCATCTAATGGAAATGAATATTAGTCCATTCCCTTCAGTAAAACCAAATCTTTACCATTCAAGTTATCGTTTTTGATGTCTGAGAGAATGAAGCAACATCTCCAGGGCTTTATTTATTTATAGTCATTATTTTTATTATTATTATTATTATTATTTTTATTTTATTCTCAGGGAGACTAGCAAGCAATACCATCACAAATGGAAGTTTCCTTAAAGCTTTCCCTTCAGTGACTTTGCAGTGTGTAATTTAAAAGCAGAAAGCAAAGAAAATGCAGTTTTAAAACACTAGGCTGGCTCTCCCCGCATCTTTCTTTCTTTCTTGCATATTAGCGGCTCTTTGGGAGCCTATTACTCTGTCAATTCTCGTCTGTCTGTCTCCATACAGGACATATAAACAGCTCCATCAGCTCGTGGACATCCCCTGAAGGTGTGTGTGTCTCCATGTGCATTATGTTTGGGTCTGGAAGAAAGAGTGTGAGTTACCTCTTTAAAACCATATAATCCATACGTGGATTACATCACTTAACAATACAGTCTCTTTTACTCAGTTCAGTAGAAACAATGCTACTTCTAATCCTCAAAATTTAAAATGATTCTGCCGTCAATCAGTTATCCTAAGTCTGAATGTTTTACTTATGTTGATGCAACATAGGGTTGATTTCAGCCACACACGATGACTGAATTTTGTTGTCATTTGGTGCCATTAAGTTGACTCTGACTCAAAGCATTCCTGTGTACAACAGATGACCTTGCCAAGTTCTGTGCCACCCTCACAATCTCTGCTGTGCCCATTATAGTAGTCACTGTGTCAGGTCACCTCACACTTCCTCTCCTCTGACCCTCCACCTCTCCAAGTGTGATGTCTCCTTCTTACATGTAAGGCGTTATGCAGAGATATACAGTGGAGGGTAGAAACTTACGTCTCAGTCTTCAAAGAATCTTGTCGTTTCATTGACGTCATCAGTGCCTTTATCCACAGTGCCCGTCATGGCAATTTAAGATCTTTACGGAGCTTCGTTTTGGTCATCATGCCCCAACGTTGTTCTTATAGAAGCTGATTCTTCCTTAATCACCAATTTTTCCATAAACCTTTTATTGAACTTCTGTTAACTGTCAGCCATTAGACTTTGTTGTGTTTGAACTTGTCTTCCCAAAGATCGTTGATGTTGTGTACAGTCAAGATGGTACCGACCCTCCAATGAGTTTTCGGAGGCAGTTAATGGCATCAGAGGAGATTGCCCATCCTTCTTCCGCGGAACAGCTGCTGTGCTAACCGCCTGCTCTCGGGATTGCAGTGCAACGTCTTGCAGCTAGGGTACCGGATCTCCCTTTCACAGATTAGAAATTAGTATTAAGCCAGAGCAGTCCCAGGGTACTGCACAGTTGGAACAGCATTGATGACTTTGAGTTGCGGTTGGAGAAGGGTATTGTACTTTTGGCATGGAATGTCAGAAGAACAAATAGCTATGCCTTGGAAGAGTGAAGTCAGAACGCTCCTTGGAGACAAAGGTGCTAAAGTTTCACCTCACATAGTCTGGACATTTGTTAGGAAGGGCTATTCCTTGGAGAGGGACATAATGCTTGGCATGGTGGAGGATCAGCAAAAGAGAGGATGGACCCTCAGCCGGGTGGATTAGCACAGTGACTGCAGAAATAGGCTTGAGCGTGTCAGAGATTGTGAGGATGGCACAGGACAGGACAGGGTTCAGATCTGCTGTTCATAGGAATGTTATGCGTCTTGCTCGACTTGACAACATCCCACAACAACAACAGTTAACTGTAAAGGTGCAGGTAGCGCAGTAGAAAATCCTGGCCGTCTCCTTCTGAAAAGTTAATGTCTCCTGAGGGTTAATGGAGCAGTTCTCAGCTGCACACAGTGTCGCCATGAAGCAGAATCAACACAACATCAATCCCCAACTGCAACCTTTCAAGGAGAACTCAGACATCCCACTTCCCATGGCTTCTTCTGCTTAGTGTCAGCAGAATAGTGTTGCTGTTAAGTGCCGTCAACTACAATGCATAGCGATCCTATGAACAAAGCATCTGCACCTTATCCTAACCTGTGCTATCCTCACGGCCTCTGTTATGCCGAGCCCACTGTTAATGACCGTGTGATGGACTTGGCATCTCCCACCAGGCAGCCGCAGAAGCACTGGCTGGTCACCTAGCCTTCCCCAAGGAGAGATTTGCCTTATTGAGATACTCTATTGACTGTTACATGATCAAACAGTGCCGATGTCTGCAGAGAATCAGAGGGATGTGGCCATTCACTGCCCTGGAGTTGCCTTCTGCTGCCAGTGAGGTGTTGGGCGCTTGCAGCCTTCCTCCTGATCTTTTGTCCCCTGTCAGGCCGGCTGTTAATCTTTAGCACAAGGCTGACTCTGCAGTACCGTGCACACCAGGTTGCTCAACCTCTTGTTTGTGTGCTCCCAGCGAGCAGAAACCATTTTGCTCTTTTTGCCTGCTCAACCTCAAACCTTCCTTGGGGCCACTCTGTCTGTCCTTGGTTCTCCATCACAGGCTGTGGCAAAAGGTTTCCTTCCTTTCCTTTGGGGACAGCCCACCATCTTCCTCCGCAGTGTCCTCGGACTCCTTACTACCCTGTACTTAGGGGGTCACAGCCACCACCCCCAAAGGTGCTGTTCTCACTGTTGTTGTGTGTCATCCGGTTGGAAGCAACCCATAGTGGTTTTCAGAAGCTGTCAATTTTCACAGGATGAGACTGCCCATCTTTCACCTGAGGGGAAGCTGATGGATTTGAACCACTTGCCTTTGGGAATAATAGCACAGCGTCTTTCCATGAGGCCACCTTCTCACTGCTCCTGAACAAATCATATTCTACACATGTCATACTTAATAAGGAGGCTTTTAGCTTCTGCTGGGGGTCGAGAACTTGGCAAGAACTCTTGTGCCTTTAAAAGAAGCATGTGAACATCTGGACTTATTTTTATTTGAGTATTCACATCTTTATAAAGAGACAAGGCTGACACATACAGCATGATTGGAGAACAAGAAAAATGTAGATAATCACTTGATATATTTCTAGGCATACTGTGCAACATACAAAATAGTCTTGAGATGATGACCCTTGCTGATGTTGGTGGTGTTGTTCTTAGGGGCCATTGAGTAGACTGCTACTCACAGCAACCTTATGGACAACAGACTGAAGTTAGTCCTATCTTATGCCATCGTCATCTTCTCAGATACATTTGAGCCCATTTTTACAGTTACGGTATCAATTTATCTTGTTAAGGGTCTTCTTCTCCTATGCTGACCTTCCACCTTTCCAACCCTGATGTCCTTCTCTAAGAGCTGGCCACTCCAAAAACATGCCTAAAACAATGTGAAATGATACTTCAATATCTTTGTTTACAAGGGGCACCTTGGTTATACTTTCTGCAATACATATTTGTTTGCTGTTTTGGCAGTCCATGACATATTTAATACTCCTCTCTAACACTACAACTTCATCTTCTTCTTTCATCCTTAGATTACCCTTTATCATTCTTGTCCGACTTTCAGATGCAAAGCAGGTTATCACAAAGATCACGGCTTGGATCAGGTGTGCCTTAGTCTTTAAACTGATGTCCTTGCTCTTGAGCACGTTGAAGGGGTTCCTGACAGCACATTTCCCCACTCTTTTGATTTATTAACAGCTGCTACCAAAGATGTTTGATTGTGGATCCAAAAAAAAATGAAATCAGTGACAACATCTTTGCTGGTTTTGTTTTTGGTAGGTGCTGTCGAGTATGACTCATAATGGTCCTATGAACAATGGATCTGAATCTTGTCCTATCTTGTGACATTCTCACCATCTCTGATATACTTGAGCCCATTGCTATAGTCACCATGTCAATCCATCTTGATGGGAGTCATCCTCTCTTTGGGATATTGAGGACAGTGTGGTATAGGGCAAGGTTCAGATCTGTTGTTCATGGGATCACTGTGAATGACAGTTGACTAGATGACTAATAATAATCATAACAACAACAACATCAACAATAATAAGATAGCAGCAGCAACTGAGCAAAATATCGTCTATATCATTAAATAAAATTTTTGTTTTATTGTCGTTTCAGTGCAAGTATATGGAATACATTAGTTTTCTATCAACAAATGATGCATATTTTGTTCGATGGCATTCACTGCAGTTCACTCAATAAAATAACTCTTCCCACTCACTCATTGTGTACCTCATTTTTTTTTATCCTTCTTTCTTCTCCCTCCTTACCTTCAGAGCTTCACTTATTAATTTATTTTTTTTTAGTTTTATTACCGGTGCTGCCCTGTTGATCACATATGATTGATTATATGGAGGAGTGTTCTCTGATGTTATTATTCACTTCATAGGCTTGTCTTTTGTTTGGCTGAATATGGATCCCTAGGGATAAGTTCAGAGTTAATCTAGTCAGGTGTAGTCAGTAGAGGGCTGTTGTCATTGTTGTGTACTGCGGAGTCAGAACCGACCCATAGCTGACCCTCTGGCGAGTTTTTAGAGGGAGTTAATTGCACAAGAGAAGATGATTGCTCATCCTTCTGCCACGGAGCAGCTGGCGACCTCGAACTTCATGCCTTTGAGATTGCAGTGCTTCTTGCAGCTCCTTGCCACTAGACCACCAGAGCTGTACTGATACCACACCTTTCTGGCAGCTGGAATCCCCACGCAGCTCTGTGGGAGAAAGATGAGCAATATCCTTACAGCTACCAAAACCTGGCTGGAGGGTCAGATTTTTGTTCATTTGTTTCCTTTTCTATTTCACAGAGGAGAAACAGAAGCCCAGGCAAGTCACATTGGATAAATATTGTTTAAAGACAATGAGCACTCTTTCAGAACAAAATCCCCTAAACCCAAACCCACTTTCATTGAGTCTGTTCTGACTTCTATTCTTATCTGATTCCCACAGTTGAAAATTTACTCAGGAAGAGGTTACTATCAGGGCAAGTGGGCAGAGAATAGAATCTATGACTTGAGGGAGCACAAATCAAAGAACCGCAAACAGGTGCTATTGAGTCTATTCTAAATCATATTAATACTATGTGATTTGGGAAGATCTGGTGGCCATATATCTAAAGAATTGTTCTATGCACCCAATGGCATATGGTTTGAATCCATCAGCTGATCCATGAGGGAAAGATGGGAAGTTTTCTTCCACATGATTCACAATCTCTAAAATAGCTGCTTCAGGGTCAGCAATAAATTGATTGTAACTTGACAATGCATAACAACAACAATAACCATGCACTTGAGAAGAATTTAATCATAAGATTTTCAAGGCTGTGACCTTTAGAAAGCTGATTGCTTGATCTTTTTTCCACGATGCTTCTGGTTGAGTTCCAGCTGCCATCCTTAGTTTCATCAGCCCCACGTGTGAAACCATTTATACCACTCAGTACTCTGATTTAGAGACCAGGGACTCCGGAGATGTTTCTGGATGCCACGTAGAGAAAGGACGATCCAGGACAGAGATTACAAGTAGGGAGCCAAAAGGGAAGTTTTGTGGCTTTCTAACTTGGGGTAATAGATTCAGAATTAGGGGTGATGATGAAAAGGAAGGGGTGGATGTGGTGGGCATTGTGAAGAAGAGTCACTAGGGTTATGACAGGCTCAGTACTGCGGGGTGGGAAGAAGTCTCCAAATGGTTGTGGTTTCAAGACTGAGGGTTTGGAGAAGTGGAGATTGTGAATACAAATAGGAAACAAAGGGGAGAGGGGGCACCAAAGGGTGAGGATCCAGACCAGCCCCACAGCAACATGTGCAGATCGTAAGCTTGTGGGGTTGAGACTATTACAAGCAATGAGCCAATGTTTGTGTAATTTGTTATTGTTGTTACCTGCCATCAACTCAGATCTGATTCACAGCTGACCCTCCGGCAGGCTTTCAGAAGCTGTAAATTGCACAAGAGGAGACTTCCCTTCTTTATCCTCTAGAGCAGCTGGTGCATTAGAACTGCCTGCCTTTGGGTTGGCTGTGCAACTCCTTACCACTAAGCCACCAGAGCTCCCTTGTAATAATTCAGCTTTGGATAAAAAGAAAATAAATACAATTGCTGTTTAACTGTTGCTGACTCATGGCGGTCCCATGATTTCAGAAAGTAGGTAGTGGGGCGAACACCTGATCATGTTGAGAATTGGTTCCATGGGTGGTCAACAGATTATGGACCATGCTCTACTGACCCTGGGTCTATGGATGCTTTAATTTACAGAAGATGATTCTTAACAGGATGCATTTAAATTGAGAGTCCCGAAACTGTGTTTGATATCCTTCTTTCCCATCATATCTCTTGCTTCTGCTTGTTGATGATTGATTTTTTGTGCTGTTGTTTGAAAGTAAACACAATTGCAAAGCATCATGATGCATCTGAAACTTACTCTCAAAGTTCTTAATTGAACACTTAGACATGTCTTCATTAATTAGACTCAGTAGAATGTGCTCATGAGATAAATCTCCCCAAAATTCATTTCAGTGACATAGATAACTCTTAAAATTCATTTAAAACTATGAAGGATTTCCCCCACCACACCATTGCCTGTAAATTGCAATTCACATTGATCACACCACTTTGCAATGAGGGTACCAAATCATTTTGCAAATGTGTCTGTTTTCATTTCATTGTTTAATAATTTCCATCACTTTTGGATTAAGGGATGAAACCGTGTTTAGCTAATCTTGCTTTTATCTGTTGTTCTTCTTACGGGCTATCAGGTTGAGTGTGACTTATAGAGACTATAAACAGACCTAAACTGTGTCCTACACTGTGCCATCCTCATCATCGCTGACCCTCTTGAGTCATTTTCTCTAATCACTGTACAGCTACTTTGGAGGTCTCCCTCTCTTTTGCTAACTCTCCACCTTTCCAAGCAAGGAATAGACTATACTAGCAACATGTCCAAAACATGAGAGATGGAGCTTTATCATCTTTGCTTCAAACGAACACTCTGGCTGCACCTTCTCCAAGATGTATCTGTTTGTTCTTTTGAAAGTCCATGGGATATTCAGAACTCTTTTCCAACCCCACAACTCAAAGGCGTCCATTCTTCTGTCATCCTTATTTATTGTACAGCTCATAGATGTATAGCAGGTGATTGAAAAGACCATGGCCTGAACCAGGCACACCTTAGTCTGCAAGGTGACATCATGCTCTTAAGAATTTTAGAGAGGTTCCTGATAACAGATTTAGACAATGAAGTACATCTCCTGATCTCCTGACTGCTTGTGCTGAGGGTGTTGATCCAAGCAAAATGAAATAATGTATACCTTTAATCCTCTCTCCACTTAACATGCTATTATCTGTTGGTTCTGTGGTGAGGATCTTTGCTTTCTTGAAGCTGAGATGTAATCTATATTGAAAGCTGTAGTACTTGATCTTCTGCAGCAAGAATTTCAAGTCCTTCTCACTTTCAGCAAGCAAGGTTGTGTCATCTGCATAATGTTGCTGAGTCTTCCTCTGATCTTGAGGATAGCTTCACAAATTAATTGCTTAGCACACAGATTGAGTAGGTATGGAGAAAAGATTCATCCTGGATGCACACATTTTCTGATTTTAAACCATGCACCGTTCCCTTGCTTTCCTCAGGTAACTGCATCTTGATCGAGATATAGATTTCACATGAGGATAATTAAGTGATCTGGGGTTCCCATTCTTCTCAATGTTAGCTATAGTTTATTATTAACCACACAGTCAGATGCCTTTGCATAGTCAATAAAATGCAAATAGAAATTCTGGTATTTTCTGCTTTCAGCCAGGATCCATTTAACATCCCCAGTGATATCTCTGGTGTTGTGACCTCTTCTAAACCCTGAGGGAACTTCTGGCAGTTCTCTGTCAGTGTAGTGGTCTATTTTTGGATAATTTCCAGAAATATTTTTCTTGCATGTGATATTAATGTTAATGATTGCTATTTTCCACTTCTGTTGGGTCCACTTTCTTGGGAATGGGAACAAATATGGATCTCTTCCAGTAGTTGACCAGGCAGCTGTCCTCCAAATTTCTTGCCATAGACTGTGAACATATCCAGGGTTGCATTTGTTAGTTGAAACATGTCAATTGGTATTCCATCAATTCCTGAGCTCTTAAGTTTTGCTGATGCCTTCAGTGCAGCTTGAACATCATACTTCCTTATCATTGACTCCTTTTCATATGATTTGTTGTTGTTGCTATGTACCATCGAGCCACTTGCGACTCATAGTGGCCATATGTACAACGGCTCTAAACTCTGCTCTGTCCTGTGCCAATCTCATTGTCTCTGACACACTCATCCTGATTGTCCCAGTTACCGAATCAATCCACCTCCCAGAGGGCCTTTCCCTCCTGCGCCTGCTCTCCACCATCCCAAGCATGATGTCCTTCTCCAAGAACCGGTCTCTCCTTACAACATGACCAAATTATATCAGACAAAGTCTCAGAATCCTTGCCTCCAAGGAGCAACCTGGTTTAGCCCTATCTAAGATCAATCTGTTTCTTTTCTTAGTAGTCCATAGCATTCTCAGTACTCTTCTCCAACACCAAAGCTCAAAAGCATCAATTCTCCTTCTAGCCACCGTGGTCATTGTCCAGCTCTCTGATGCATAACAAGTGATTGCAAAGACTATGGCTTATACCAGATGCACCTTAGTCTCCAGAGACACACTGTTGCTTTTCAGTACTTTAGAGATGTCCCTAACAGCAGACTTTCCCATCGCAATACGTCGTTTAATTTCCTGGCTGCTGGTGCCAAAAGTGTTGATTGTGGATCCAAGCAGACTAAAGCTATGAACAATCTCAATCTCTTCACCATCCATCCTGATGCTGCCATTTGGTCCAGTGGTGAGAATCTTTGTCTTCTTGACATTGAGCCTCAATCCATATTGAAGGCTGCTGTCTTTGACCCTCAGCAGCAAACACTTCAGGTCCTCCTCAGTTTCAGCAAGCAGGGTTGTGCCATCTGCATAACGCTGATTGTTGATAGATCTTCCACCAATCCTGATGCCACACTTCTCCTCACAGAGCTCAGCCTCTAGGATAATCTGCTATGCATACAGGTTGAAAAGGTAGGGAGACAGGACACATCCCTGGCATACACCCTTCCCAATTTTGAACCATGCAGTGTTTCCTTGCTCTGATCTGACGACTGCCTTTTGGTTCAAGTATAGGTTTCGCATTAGCAATTTCTCCATGGAGATGGATTCTTTGGTACAAATCTGTGACTTTGTGTATTCCTTCCATTTTGTTTTTATGCTTCCTAGATTATTCAAGATATCTGTTATATGTTGTTAAGTCTCAGAGTCAAGTGCAACTCATAGTAATCCTATTAACAACCAGTCTGAACACTGCCATCCTCATCATCTCTGACACACTAAAGCCCATTGCTGAAGTCACCGTATCAATCTCTCTCCTTGCAGGTCTTCCTCTCCTTTGCTGACCTTCCATCTTTCCAAACATGATGTCTTTCTCCAGAGAATAGCCTTGTTTCTCTCAATGTCCAAGATATGAAAGACAAAGCTTTGCTATCTTTGCCTCCAAGGAGCATTCTGGCTGTACTTTCTCCAAGAAGTATCTGTTTGTTCTTTTGACAGTCCATGGGATATTTAGTACTTTTCTCCAGCACCACCACTCAAAGACATCACTTCTTTTATAATGCTTATTCATTATCCAGTTCTCAGATACATAGCAGATAATTGAAAAGACCATGGCCAGAATTAGGCACACCTTAGTTTTCAAATTGGTGTCATTGTTCTTCCGTATTTTGGATAGGTCCCAGCAGACTTGCCAAATTCAATATTCTGATTCCCTGACTTCTGGTATCAAGGGTGTTGATTAGTGTGATCCAAGCAAGATGAAATCGTTGACAGATTCAGTCCTTCCTTTATTTATAAAAATATTGACTGTTGGGTCTGTGGTGAGGACCTTTGCTTCATTAATGTTAAGGTATAATCCATACTGAAGGCTGTAGTCCTTGGTCTTCTGTAGCAAATATTTCACTTTCAGCAAGTAAAGTTGTGTTAGCTATTTAACACAGATTAATTAATTGAGTCTTCCTCCAATCCTGATGCCACATTCCTCTTCATAGAGTACAGATTCGTGAATTATCTGCTCAGCACACAGACTGAATAGGCATGGAGAAATGATACAGCCCTGACATGCACCTTAGCTAATTGTAAGCTATGCTGTGTTCCCTTGCTACGTTTGCACAACAGCTTCTTGATCTAGGGATAGATTCTATATGAGCACCATTAAGTGTCCTGGGATTTCCATTCTTCTGAAGGTTAGAAATAATTTGTTATGATCCATACAGTCAAATGCCTTTGCATAATCAATAAAATATGAATAGGCATTCTTCTGGTAGTTTCTTCTTTCAGGCTGGCTCCATCTGACATCAACAATGATATCCCTGGTACCACATTCTCTGTGCCCTAAAGATGGGTAATCTACTCCCATGTAATTTGATTCCCTGAAAACCTGCTTTAGGCTCAGCTATGAGTTGGTTCCAACTCCATGGCACATAACATCCACGCATATCCTAAGAGACAGATACCTTTATGTCATGAATATGCAGGCCATTCTTTCAGCTGCATTGCAAGCATCTACTGGGAATATACCCAAAAGAAGCCATAACTGCCACCCAAGTAGATATATGCACAGCCATGTTTATCACAGCTTTGTTCATAATAGCAAAGTTTTGGAAACAACCTAAGTGCCCATCAACAAATGAATGGATAGAGAAGCTGTGGTATATTCACACAATGGAATACTACGCTGCATTGAAAAACAAGAAACTAATGAAATATCATTCAAAATGGGTGACCTTGGAGGACATTGTGCTAGGTGAAATATCTCAGTTTCAAAAGAATAAATACTGCAAAGTGCCACTGTTGTAAAATGGGACTGACATTGGACTAGGGGGGGGGAGATTGAGAAAGGTGAGATAAATCATGCATACTGCATTGAAACAGGTGAGGGAGAGAACTGTTTAAAAGGGATATGTGATTAGGTATTGTTGTCATGACAGGAGTCCAGAATCAAGGCTGCAGAGTGGAGTGGACATGAGGGGAGGAGAGATTGTATAACAATGAAAGAATTTTTCTTTTACTTTTCAAAGAGAGGAGAAAATTAGGGCAGGGAGAAAAGTGTAACAATGAACGAATGGAAATCCAAGTCTCTGTAAACTTTCATTAAAATTAATTTAAAAATATAAAACAAGAATCTAAAAAATCTAAACAAGAAAAAAAATAAAGAAGCTATTTAGTTCTCTTCTAAGATCTAGGAAAGATCTCTCGTGGTGCTGTGGCTTTAGAGTTAGGCTGCTAACTGAAAAACTAGCAGTTTGAACATATTATTAAGTGCCATGGAGTTGAGCACGACTCATAACAACCCTATGAAAAAAGGACCTGAATTTTGTTCTATAATTTGAACCTTCCAGAGGGCAATGAGGAGACAGTCAGTGCCTATAAGATTGACAGCCTCGGAGACCCCATGGGTTAACACTGCTCAGTTCTGCAGGATTGCGATGAGTCTGAAATGACTCAGTGGCAGTAGATTTTATTTTACCTTAATTCTCTTCAGTTTCTAGTTCAAAATTCAGTGTACAAACTGTGTTCAGTAGATGCCAGATGTATGAATGAATGACATTGAGATTGAGCATGTTTGTTTATTTTTTTATACTAGTTTATTTACAAAATTGAAATACATTGTTTCTCAAACTAGTTCCTTCCAATTTCCCTAATATCCTCACCCATCAAATTATGCAACCCCATGATAAATCTCCCTGCTCATCTTCACGCCTCTGCTTCCACCCTCCCTGCCCCTGGGATCCTCATTCTCATTTTACAATAATGGTTTAATGCAGTATTTGCCCTTGTGGAACTGAGTTAATTCATTCAGCGTAATGCTCCCTAGTCCCTCCCATGTTAGGTAATAATTTACAAAATTATTGCTCCTGCATGCTGCGTAGTATTCCACTATGTGAATGTACTATAACGTCTCAATACATTCACTTGTTTGTTGTCTTGGAGTCAGCTCCCACTCATGTCAAAATATAACTGTTTATTCTGTTTTCAAAACTATGATCTTCATGAAGTAAAATCTCAGACTTGAACCCTCAACCTCTTGGCTAGTCTTCAGGCACTTAACCATCCACACAGCCCAGAGGCTCCCTCCTGTGATCTTCTAAGTCATGTTGGAAATAGGATTTTTTTTTTCGGGAACTAGGAAAATTACCTGGGTAATAAGATCCCTTGAGTAGCTGCCAGCTCAGGTCTGGTGACTGTATCCAAACCTCTGGATAGGTCGGTGGTTCCATTTCAGCCTGTTCATTCTTTGTTTGGAATAATACAGGTTTTTGTGCATTGATGTTTAAGATAAAGTGGTGCCCATTTTGCATTTCTGCTTAAGTTTACAAAACAGGACTGTATTGCTGTCTAAACACCAGAGCTCCTCAGCCACTCCCACTTCAGCTAAGAAAGGGCTGTTATGTGCCCTTGCCCTTAGCTTGAATTATGTTGTACTTAGAGGTCACAGTGTTCTGGTTTAGGCAGCAAATTATTGATCAGGGTGTTATGGTAACAGCTGTAGTGCTGATTGAATGAAGATAAATATCCAGGAATACAACTGATATTTACCTGGCATTATTGTTTTTCCCGGGGAGCCAGAAAAGCTAAGAATGGTGAGTAGGTGAGTGTTATCAACAGTCTTCTTAGGCAGAGAGCAAGTCCACCGTTCTCCCCACACCAGTTTGGATCTCTTTATTTCTTCCTACATAGAGGCCCAGAGAACAAACAGATATGTCTTGGAGAGGGTGCAGCTGGAGTGCTCTTTGGAGGCGAGAATGATGAAGCTTTGCGTCACATGCTTTGGACATGTTGCTGGGAGTGCTATTCCTTGGAGAAGGATATGATGTTGGGAAGGGTGGAGGGTGGGAGAAGAAGACCCTCAAACAGGTGGATTGACATGGCGATTGCTGCAATGGGCTCTAGTGTTTCAGACAGTGTGAGAATGGCACTAGATAGAACAGGGTTTAGATCTTTTGTTCATAGGGTTGCTGGGAGTAGAACTCTTTACATTCGTAGATTTTTATTTATTTGTTTCACTTGTCCCACTCCCTTTATTCTTCTTGCTCAGATATTCAGATTTTCCATCCATTTTCAAAGGTGTCAGTATCATTACTTGTAATCGTGTGGCTAGTTGTTGGTGGTGTGTACCACTGGATCAGAATTGACTCCTAGCTGACTCCTAGCTGACTCTTGGGCTGGTCTTCAGAGGCAGGCAATCACACAGGAAGAGATTGTCCAGCTTTCTCCTGTGGAGCAGATAGTGAATTTGAACAGCTTGTGACTTAGTGGTAGAAAATAAGACTACCAACCTGAAGGCATGAGTTTCAAATCTGCTCTGTTTGAGAAAAGATAGCAATCTTCCCCTCCCCCCACCCTTGCAATGACTCCTGAAAATCTGCTGCTGAGTCAGCGACGAGCAAGTTCCAGCTCGATGGTACTGGTACTCAATAACAACAGGCATGAGTTAAATGGAGCTTCCTCTGATCCCATCAGAGATGCCTTAGCTGTCTAATTCAAACTCGTTTACCAAGTCTTGAATTTCTGGGGTTAGAACTACGCTATTTGACGATCCCATCACGAAAAAGTCCATACCACTCAGCCTTTTGCTTTTTAATGTTTTAAGTGTCTTTTCCTTTTACATGTTTCTCTTTGCAGTCTCCCATTTTAATTTCCCCCCCCTTCTTCTCTGGCAGCCCTGATGACCTAGTGGTAAGAAGCTGCAATGAAATCTCAAAGGGATGCAGTTTCAAATCCACCATCTGCTCCCTGGGAAGATGGGCAGTCTCCTCCCATGTGATTTACTACCTCTGAACACCCACTGGAGGGTCAGCCATGGGTCGGTTCTGACTCGACGGCATGCAACGATAACTTCTCTGCACACACTCTTTCTTTCTTTATTTATTTTATTTTTTAAAATAATTTTAATGAACATTTACAGAGAATTTGGATTTCCATTCATTCAGTGCTGCACTTCTCTCCCCTCCCAGTTCTCTCTCCCCGCCCCCCAGTTCGCTCCTCTCTTTCAAAAGTAAAAGAAAGACTCCCTCCCTGATCTGTTGTCCTTTGCTGCAAGGTTGCCATGAACTCATGGCAACCACCTATTCACTCAACTGAAGCTCTTCATGAGAGCTGAGCCCTTGGTTGTTATTGCTGTGTCAATCCGTCTCATGAGGACTTCTCTCCTTTTCTAGAAGCCTTTCAGTAAAAAAAACCAAAAAACAAAGAAAAGAACCCCACAACTCCTTTGCAATTTCAGCATGCAGGTGAAGTAGAGCTAATTGTAGAAAACAAAAACCACATGTAAAATGGTTTGCCAGTGATTTTGGTCTAATTTAGCTTGGCACCATCTCTGATTTAAGACCTTTAGCTGAGACTGACTTTGGGGTTGGTGTTTTAAACAAATTACCCTTCCCTGATTAGAGAAGAAGAGTGTATTAAATGATGCTTAAGTGGTTTTACTTTATCCCCTGTGAAGTTCATAGATTAATAATTAATTTGAATTATATACTGGAGTAGATTAGTATAAAAATTATTATGATGATGTCTTCACTGATATTGATACTGTGCTTTCCAACCCACAGTACAGATAATTTTCATGGTTTTCTTTTCCTGTTGTCTTTAAGATTGACAAGGCAAATATTTGGCAGTGAATTAGCATTGAAGAGTCTTTCCCGGTTCACAAAGTAATAGTAGCAATGAAAAGATTTGAATCTTGCTTTCCTGCGTTTATACTTTTAAATAGACTCTTAATTTTGACATATTACCTCTGCATGGCATTTTCTTGTTCTTTTTTTTTTAAGAAAAATTTTATTTTGTACTGGTTTACTCTCAAAGTATACCACCATTGCAAGTACACCGGTCTGCGTGGCATTTTCTATATGTGTATATGTGCAAAGGGACTGTCTCAAGCCTACAAAAAAAAAATCAGATGGTTACCTTTGCTCTCCTCCATGCTGACCAATCTGAGAATCAGATGGGCTTATCCAAGCTCACAGAGAGAAGCCCTCTTCTCCTCTTCGTATCCCACAACACCTAAAGGCAATACAGAAAAGAAATAAGGAACTCTAGTCTTGGCATCAGATCGACCTGGGCTGTCAGTCCTAGCTCCAATGGCACCTGCAGTGTAACCTAAGAACTGGTTTCTTCTTTCATAAAATAGTCTTTGCCTCAAAGAGTTACTCTTTTAATCAAAAGAGTACACACTCATCCCATCGTGTTGAAAAATCTACAGGAATACAGAGGACATAACACTGAGCAAGGGATTGAAAAACCCCTATCCTCTTGATGCTTATGTTTTAATAGGTTATTGTGAAAAATAAATGACTGGAATTGTTCTGCACAATGTCTGGCACAGGGCAAGGACTGAAAAACGGTTGACCAAATTGCTGAAAAGCCTATGAACACACAGAGATTATGTCATCTGTCTTTCAATCATAAATGTACGTATAAAGATTGTAAACATGGTACCAATGAATCCTTTACTCTTCCAGGTACATTGGAAACCATTTGGGATTTAGGTATTGCAGTGAGGATTTGTTTTTGTGTGCCAGTGAGTCCGAACCCACCCCTAGCCGATGCTTCAGTGGCTTTTCAGAGGAAGTTAATCAAGTGGGAGGAGGTTGGGCATCCTTCTGCCATGAAGCAGCTGATGGAATTGAACCTCATGACTTTGGGAACATCTAAGTGGTGGCCTAGTGGTAAGAAGGAGTGCTGCAACCCCAAAGGCACAAGATTCAAATCCACCAGCTGTTTTTCAGGAGAAGAATGGACAGTCTCCTTCTATGTTATTGACTATCTCTGAAAACTTGCTGGAGGGTAAGCTATGAATCAGTTCTGACTCAAAGCTACAACAACCCATCAGCCAGGACATAGGGAGCTCTAGTTACTTATTGGTAAGAAGCTATGGGGTTTTGTTGCAATCAAATTGAAACAAAGAATGAATAAACTCTGATTTCCTTAAGCAGAAAGCAGAAAAAGATCAGTGACTTAAAGAACTAATGAGAGTAATGAAAGAATATTTAAAACTTAGAAAGTAAACTAAACCAATGCTTAGAAATGAAAAGCTTGGATCAAAACTGCAAGAGGATTTTGAGCAAGATTCCATTTCAGCAGACACTGCCTGTGTTCTCTGCCAGCCCCTTGGAGCTGAAGGAAGAGCAGGGCCTACTCTCTCTCCAGATAACCTCATTTCCCTGTCGCTCACTGGTGCTCATTGCTATTCATACTTGACCTGCAGCTGATTTTCAGAGACTGTAAATTGCATGGGAGGAGAATGCTCTTACCTCTCCCATGGAGTATCTGGTGGATTCAAACCACCAGTATTCCAACCTTAACAGGCTGCTGGAAATTGTGCTGCTATTACAAAGACGTAGACACTCATTAACAAGTGACACCTAGTACAGCTGCAAAGGTAGGTGGAAGTCGCTTCAGCACTACACGCTTGGTGTCAAGGAAAGGAATATTGTTTTAGCTCCCAGGCATACAAGGAGAAATCTACCACTCTAACTGTCCTCTGAAATTCCACAAATTTGAAACAGTGCTGCTAAGTTAATGATTCTAATAATTGTTTTCTAAACACATACACTTAATACATTTTGTAAAATTTCACCTTTGACATTATTTAGCAATAAGGAACAACTGTGATAGAAAACACTATGTCATTTATCCCGATGTGTTCTTTCCCTTTCATATTATCTCAACAGCTCTAGAAGGATTCACGGGGACATCAATGATGAGTATCTGCTGTAGATGCAGTGATGTGCTGGCCATGTGGATATTACACTTTATAATTACACTTCTATATATCACTCCTAAGAAACCACTGAGGTGTTTCTCTGACAAAAACATATTGGCCTTTTCATTCTTTTTTAAATTGTCAAGTGGCTTGCATAGAAATCAAATGTAAAAATGGCATTGTTCTGTGCATATGCATAGTTTTTCTTTAGTTGTTGAGTCAGAACCAACCCATAGCTGACCTTCCAGCAAGTTTTCAGAAACTCTAAGTGACACAGGAGGAGACTGCTTATCTTTTTTTCCAGATTAGAACCGAGTGCCTTTGGGCAGGCATCACAGCTCCTTACCACTAAGCCACTGGGGCTCTGGGACATAATTACAAGTCAATAAATGACACTTTTTAGCAACTTTGGGTGCCCCGAACTCCCAGGACTGATAGCTGTGAAATAAAAAATTGTCCTTGAGAATAAAAATGCAAAAGAATTCTGATCAAGATGCAAATTCCACAGAGACAACATGGAACTGGCATTCCCTGGGCTCCGTGCCAGACCCTGGGGGATGAGGAGAGACCAGGGCTTGTGCTTCCTGAATCTTCCATATACATGATATGTGTCTGAATCTAAGGCAGCTTTCACCAGGGACGGGCAGGGTCTGCTTTAGTCACCACTGTACTTCTGGCACTTAGGACAGTTTTTAGCCCGTGGATGCCCCCTAAAATACTTGTTGATGAAAACCACCAAAGTGGGAAGCTCTGGACAGAGGCCATAGGGAGATGGCTGAGCTACATGCTTGAGTGCCTATCATTTGTGCATACTTTTCTAAAGCAATCCTAGAACAGGTGAGACGTTTAATCTCTGTCAAAATATGTAACCTTTGGAGGGAAGACAAGCCACCACGGTGTGACTTCTCAGCGTGCCCTGCAGATCTCAGCACTGCCCTGCACTCTCCCTGATAGAGCTGATGGGAGCCAATAAGCAAAGGCATTTTGTTTGTTAAGGTGAAACATTTAGTCAGTGATGTTTGCAAGCGACTCAAAGGCACATAACAACAACAACAACAATGAGTCTAAGGGATTCAGTAGTCATAGCTTGTGCTATGGACAATGGCAGCTCAGAGAATCCTTGTTCAGGATCCGTGTGGCAAAAGTTTGGCATTTGGCATTTTCAACAACTGCTGTTCGATTTTCTTTGTGGGTGATGTGGTGACGTGTGCTGGAAAGATAGCGTGCATAGGCTGGGGCCAGGGGAAGAAGCCAAAGGTTGGTTTTATATTATAACACCGGCAATAACTTTGCAAATACCATCGTTCATTCTCATCCAAGGTGGGAAAAGCTTGAGGTAGTTAAATGTCACTGGCATAATTATCCATTTACTCAATAACTCCTTATCAAGTGTCTCCTCAATGCCAAGTCACATGACAGTTTTGCTTTTTCTCCAAGTAAGTTGCTTTGTTTAATTATTTTTGGTTTTGATGTGAAATATTGATTTATTCACCTCTTTACTTGACTAATCACTTACTATAGTCTAGATGTATCCTCTTAAATCATTAATTTCTACCCAAACACTTTTCCCATGAGACAGTTTGAGCTGTGCTTTGGGGAGTATTGAATATACCATGGACTGCTGGGAGAATAAAAAAGTTCGTCCTGGAGAGGGTGAAAACATGCTGCTCCTTGAGGCAAGAATTCTGAAGCTCCATCTCACACACTTTGGACATTTTAAAAGGAGGGACCAGTCCTTGGTGAGGAACATCACACTTGGGAGGTTGTGGAGGGACAGTGCAAGAGAGGAAGACCCTCAATGAGAGGGCTGACTCGGTGACTGGGGTCACAGGCGGTGGGTATGTCGAAGACAATGAGGTTGGCACAGGGTAGAGCAGGATACATAGCTGTTGTACACAGGGTCGCTCTTAGTTGCAAGCAACTCGATGGCACTTAACAACAATGGAGAGACTTTCCCCCATCACTTCTCAGTCTGCCCATTTTTAGACTACTCTTCCTTTCCCTTTGAATGGGAAGTTAGTTGGCTCCTTGGGCTATAGTTTTTTACTAACTCAGCCCCATTTCTTAGTGTCTGGAATGTTGTTGTTATTAGGTACCATCCGGTTGACCACGACTTACAATAAACCTATGAAAAATGGTTTGAAACCATGAGTTGTATCCTGCACCATCTTCGCCATGCTGAAGCCCACGGTTGCAATCAGTGTTTCAGGCCATCTCATGGAGACTTCTTCTCATTTGATCACCCTCTACCCTTGCCAGAATGCAAGGACTGTTACCCCCTGACCACGTGACCAAAGTATGGGAGAGGAAGCTTCACCATTATTGTCTCAAAGGAGTGCCTTAGTTGTACTTCTTCCAAGATAGATTTCTTTGTTTGGCGGTCCATGGGATAGTCAACACTCTTCACCAACACCATCATTCACAGGTGTCAATTAGTCTTTGATCTTCATATTTATTGTTTAATTGTCAGAGGCATAGATATAACTGACAATACTGTGGCTTGGATCCAGAGCACCTTAGTCCTTAAACTGACATCTCTGCTCTTCAGTACTTTCCAGTGGTCCATTACAGCAGATTTCCTCAATGCAACATGTCTTAGGGTCTCTTAACTGTTTCTGCCATGAGTGTTGATTGTTGATGGAAAATTCAAGTAAAATGAAGTCATTGACCACTTCAATCTTTTCTCCATCTTTCATGTTGTTGCCTGTTGGCTCAGTGGTGAAGATTTTAATTTTTAAAAAAATTGTTATTATTTTTATTATTATTATTATTAATTTTAATGAAAGCTTACAGAGACTTTAGATTTCCATTCATTCATTGTTGCATTTTTCTCCCTGCCCTCACCTCCCCCTCAGTTCGTTCTTCTCTTTAAAAAGTAAAATAAAAATTCTGTCATTTGTTATACAATGAAGATTTTCATTTTCTTGATGTTGAAATATAATCAGTGTTGAAGGCTGTAGTCTTTGATCTCCTTCAGTAAGTGTTTCAAGTCGTTTTAACTTTCTACAAGCAAGGTTGTGTTACCTGCATAACACAGGCTGTCATTGAATTTCCCTCTCACCTTGATGCCACACATAGTAAGAAATTATTAGTGTAATAAGAATATTGGTTAAATGATGTAACAGCAAATATTACTTTAATAAAAAAATAAATTTGAAATTTTTCTAAGGAGCATTATGAAAGAGTACTAGGCAAGGTATGCTGTTGTTGTTGATTGCCATCAAGTCGAGCATGTCTGACTTACAGCTGCCCTATGAACAAAAGGTCTGAAGCCTTTCCATAACTATCATCATTTATCAAAGTTCATAGAGTTTCCAGAGTATGTTGTTTAGGAAGTTGATGCCCTACTGCTTCCAAATGCAAGTATGTTAGAATCCTTAATCCATCCCAAATTAGTATCTATTTGGAAGTAAAGATTAGTATATCAAAAGACAAACACATAACATTAATTGTTGTTATACTATTCGTGTTCTAACAAATGAGAAGGATCACTTAAAAAGACTGGTAATATACTTCACACTGTGTTGTGTCTAAATAAGACATTTCTGTCCCTTCTCTCTCCCACTTCTTCACATACAAATTTTCTCAGCATCTACTGTCTCCCAGGAATTTTTATTAGACACTTGAAATATGAAAATAAATAAGGCACACCTTCCCTACCTAGGAAATGTACACATATAATTTTTTTTAAATTTTTTTAAATTTTTTACTCAACCCTGCTTTTGAAACAAGCATTTCATTGCAATGTAGATTGTCAGTAGAAACAACTTATCTTTGTGGGACAAGGACATTTTCATTACAGCGGGGTTTGGTTGTTTTGTTTTTAATTCCATCACTCAAGCGGCATTTATTTGCTAAGTCTGCGGAATTATTTGACTGCGCGGTCCCTCTGTCAGATGAGGCACAGCCCAGTCGCACTGGAAACTTGTATGCATGTCTAGTAATCCGATAGGTGCATCGAGTTTTAGCCGAAGTCCAGAGGAGCTTGTGCTGTGCTTTCGTTCTCCAGGTCAGATGGAGAAAGCTGGATGCCTTAACACACCCAAGAGTTAGCAGAAATCTGTTTTGAAATAGCTGTTGAAGTGATTTCCCTGGCCCGCAGGACACAGCTATGCTATAAACCCTGTGACCCGCATTCCTTGCCTGAATTCCTAGCAACGTAATTTAACCCTTTCCATAACCAAATGTTTTCCCCCAATTATTTTATGCTTTGATATCTTTGCTGAAATGGAATGTTTTCTGTCATGGAAGGCATTTTGAAGAAAATTGGGGGAAAAAGGTATTGTAGTGGTATGGCTTTGATGGTATTGTTGTTGTCTGCCGTCAAGGTGTAAATGACTCATAACTGACTCGCTAGCTGGTTTTCTGAGGCAATAAATCACTCGGGAGATGATTATCCTTCCTTCGGCCATGAAGCAGCTGGTGGACTCAAACGCATGCCTTTGGGTTTACAGTACAGCTTCTCAGCATTTTGATGCTATCAGTAGGGTACATATTTCCCGTGGAGTCTCTGGTCCTGGGGTTGGTTCTTCAGTTATACAGGCCACAGCATAAAGACAGCAAACACTGATGTGGCAAAGAACCGCCCACTAAATCATTTTCCCCTTGAAATGCAGGTATTCAAGAAAGGATTAAAATGGAAAATAGCCCTCCCTACTTAGAATTAGCATTCAACATCTAAGTAGCTTGTTTAATACACATTGTACCCATGTTTTTTGTGTCATTATACAGTCACTGTGCCTGTCTTACTTCCTCAGTGAGCTTGTGAACTTCTTGGGGACACCACTAGTCATATCAGCAATATCTAGTTGCCTCTAGCCGCTTGAAGACCTCACATGCATCAGAGTAGAACAGTGCTCCATAAAGTTTTCATTCCCTGGTTTATGAGAATTACATTGTTAGATCTTTCTTCAGAGGACACAACTGTATTACCAACTTTTCATTTGGCAGCCTGTCATGCTAACCATTTACACTACCAGATTCTAGTTAATAATTGCTGGAACCTTCTATGTGTCAGGCAATATTCTAAGCAGTTTAAGTGCTTTACTTTGTTTAATTTTTATAGCTTATGAGGAATTTTTTAAAAAATTGTAATTTTCTCAAGAGTACCAAATTGCAGAGAAGTTCAGTAGTTTATCTTATAGCCCCCATCCTGACAGAGCTAGGATTCATGTATAAACTTTCTGACTTCAGGCCTAGTACTGCTGCTGCTACTACTACTACTACTACTACGACTGTGGATTACGTGGATCATCTAGATAGCTCACAGCATACCCCATGGTGACTTATATATGGAAGGTGATCCAAAAAGTCATAGAGAGCTCTAGTGGCCAAGTGGTAGAGAGTGGTGTTGCCAACTCAAAGGCAGGCAGTTCAAATCCACCAGTGGCTCCATGGGAGAAAGATAGAAGATCTCTTCCCATAGGATTTACAACCTCTGAAAACATACTGGAGGGTCAGCTATGAGTTGATTCTGACCCAACAGCACATATCAACAACAGCAGCAGAGTATTAATTATATTTATCAAGCTTCTATATATTCCTATGGTCAAGAGATGAGAAAACATTTAGTATGGCTTTAACACACTTGGTGTGAGTATAAACAAGGAACAAGTGTATTTCAGATGCAAAGAATGGCTTTCTGGAGAAATCTTTTCTTAGTAACACCATCAATGATTCAGAGTGAGGCAATTCTTCCCTTTGTATTTATAGTCCCTTTGTTGTTGTTACGTGATGCTCATTGCTCAGATTAGTGGGTTTTCAGAGACAGCAAATCACATGGAAAGAGACTATCCAATTGGAAACACTAGGCTGCAATGAGTTTTGGGTTTTAAGTGCTACAGATGGTTGAGACTTGACCAGTCCCATAAAGTTTATTATCTAAACTGACACAGTGGTACTCGGAAAGGCCTGCTGGTCTGTTTTCATTGAGATGACCGCCAGGAAAGCCCACTGGGACAGATCACTAGGACTAACAATTGACTGGAGAGCAATGGACTTGATCTAGTTTGGTTTGAAACATTCTTTGGCTTTAAGAGGTGGAAATATGTGCATATTTGAAATCCATGTAATATGTTTTCCCTCTTTAAAATGTAACTGAGTTATCTGAGGCAGTATTGCTAGATAAAGCTTATGAAGTTTTCTTTTTCATCTAGTAAATACATGATAATTATTTGGCCCATCTGAATAGAACAACTATAATGAATTTACTACAGATATTGCTTTTATGCTTAATTTTCTATTCAACTATTCTGGGTTTTTTACCCCCTTCACACTTCTTAGAAAGTGACTTGCACTAAAAATGATCTCTTTCTTCTGTATTTACTTTAATCAAAGCTTTGAAGCTTTACGTATTTGTAAGTTTGGTTGTGCTTTTTATTTCTTTAACCAAAGCATCCTTCTGATATGTAAAACCAAATATTTTAAGTGCTAGCTCCTTAATTTTTCCAAAATTCTTTACTAATCTTCCATACAAAAAGAGATACCTTGAGTAAAGAGATATATCACAGTTTCAGAAGAAAACTAGCAGTCCATTTGTATTCTAATTACTTCATGCCAATCTTTGTGTTAACTTACAAACAACACCTTACTCTGTTCAGTCCTTGAGAGATGTGATCATCTAACTGAGGGATGAGGCAGCTGGTACACATTATGTCTCACACACATATACATACATGTCTGTACCACATATCTTGTATACATCTATTTCACTATATATATAAATAAAATAATATGTTGTTGTTGTTTGTTGTTGTTATGTGCCATGAGTCACTTGCAACTCATAATGACTCTATGTTCAAGAGCCCTAAATGCCGTTCTATCCTGTGCCAACCTCACCGTCTCAAACACACTCATTCCCACCACTCCATTCACAGAATCGATCCATCTCATCGACGGTCTTCCTCTCCTGTGCCGTCCTTCCACTCTCCCAAACATGATGTCCCTCTCCAAGGACCAGTTACTCCTTGCAACATGCCCAAAGTATGTGAGATGAAGTTTCAGAAACCTTGACTCCAAGGAGCATTCTGGCTTCACCCTCTCCAGGACAAACCTGTTTGTTCTCCTAGCAGTCCATAGTATATTCAACACTCTTCTCCAGCACCACAGCTCAAAGGCATCAATTCTCTTTCTATCATCCCTATTCACTGTTCAACTCTCAGATGCATAGCACATAATTGCAAAGACTATTACCTGGATCAGGCACACCTTAGTCTCCAACCTGATGCCGTTGCTCTTCAGTACTCTTGAGAGGTCCCTCACAGCTGACGTTCCCAATGCAATTCATCTCTTGATTTCCTGGCTGCTGCTACCAAGAGTGTTGACTGTGGAACCCAGTGAGTGAAAACTGTTAACTATCTCAATCTCTTCACCATCCATACTGATACTGCCAATTGACCCAGTGGTGAGAATCTTGGTTTTCCTGACGTTGAGCCTCAATCCATATACTATACTATACTATACTATACTATACTATACTATACTATACTATACAGTGTTGTTGTTGTTGTTATGTGCCGTCGAGTCACTTGAGACTCAAAGCGACCCTATGTACAACAGCCCTAAACTCCACTCTGTCCTGTGCCAATCGCACTGTCCCAACACTCCCATTCCAATTATCCCAGTCACTGAATCAATCCACCTCATAGAGGGCCTTCCTCTCCTGC
>NW_006400001.1:2705949-2732935 GCF_000299155.1 Elephantulus edwardii
ATAATATAATATAATATAATATAAATTTAAATCTGAGAGAAACTAGACTTCCAGTGATAAATTTATAACACAGTCCAAGGTACTTTAAAAGAGTTTGAAGGCAGTTTAACACTTCCTCAGAAAGCTGAACATAGAAATTCCATATGACTCAGTTATTCTACTGCTTGGAATGTACCCTGAGAATATAAGAACTGAGTCAAAAACTGAGATTTGTACACCAATGTTCATAGCAGCATTATTCACCATCGAAGAACATGGTTCAACCTAAGAAGAATGGGTTGAGAAATTATGGTACATTCACACAATGGATTACTATACAGCACACAGGAGCAATAACTTTTTAAATTATTACCTAACTTGGAACGGACTGGAGAGCATTATGCTGAGTGAACTAACTCAGTACCACAAGGATAAATATTGTATAAGATCATTATTGTAGAATGAGCATAAGGATCCAAGAGGGGTGGGAGAGGCTAGAAGCAGAGGGATGTGGATGTACAGAAGGCGAAGAGAGGATTAATCACTGGACTGTACAATTTTATGGTAGGGGTGAGGGGAATTGAAAGAACTTGTTCAAATTTGTATTAGAATTTTATAAATAAATTAGTGAAAATAAAAAGCTTTGGAGGGGGGAAGGGAGGGAGAGGGGGTAAAATGTACAACACTGAATGAATGAAAATAGAACTTTTCTGTAAACTTTTGCTAAAATGACAGTTAAAAATTTTTTATTTTTTTTAAAAAAAAGAAAGGAAAAAGAGTTTGAGATGAGTGCATCTAAACAAGGATGTCACTTTAAAAACTAAGGTGTGGCTGATCCAAGCCATGCTATTTTAGTCACTTCTTATGCGTCTGAATGTTAGATAATAAATAAGGAAGATGGAAGAAGAATTGATGCCTTCAAATTGTGGTGCAGGAGTTTATTGAGTACCCCATGGACTGCCAAAGAGCAAACCAAGCTGTCTTAAAGGGAGTCAACCTGCTTTTTCCTCAGAGGCCAGGATGGTGAGACTTTGTCTCGCATAATTTGCATAAATTGTCAGGAAGAGCCAGCCTTGGCCCCTACATTGTCCTGGGAAAGGTAGACTGTCAGCCACAGAGAGCAAGACCCTCAACAAGATGGATTGACACAGCAAGCACAGCAAGAAGCCTGAGCATGAGAGACCATGCAGGTTAGGGCAAAGTTCAAATCTGTTGTTCGCTCACCTCTGTTACGCACTGTACCTAACAAGTTTAAGCAATGGTTCATGGCACAAGAGAAATGAATTTTTTTTTTTTTTTACAAACCCCCAAACACCTTGTTGTTGACACATTAATTCCAACTCCTGTTGACTCCACCCCACATCATAGGCCAGAATTGTTCCAAAAGTTTTGGTTTTATGCTCGCTTGTTTGTTTGTTTTACTATCCGGAGCAGTTTGTATTTTTTAAATTTTTATTTTGTATTAGTTTTCATACAAATTTTATATTGATTGTATTTCACACTTTCTTCCTTTGTATTGTGTTTCATACAATCATTCCCATATATTGTGTTTTATAAAATCAGTCATGATTGAACTACGCCAACTCTTACCTCGTCTTTTCAGGTCCCACTGGATCTTTCGCATTTCCTATCCGGCTTCCTCCACCCACCAGATGGTACAACCTCATGACTTCCTCTCCCTCACCCTTCTGCTCTCACTCCTTCCTCCCTTGAATCTCCATACATGTTTTACTAATTATCCTTCTATTTCTACAATACTAGTCTTATGCAGTATTTTTCCTTATGAGACACAGTTAGTTCTTTCAGCATAATGCTTTCCAGTCTCTCCCAAGTTAATGTAGTATTTTCTTTAAAAAAATCATTGCTCCTGAGTGCTCTGTAGCCTTCCATCGTATGAATGTACCACAGTTGAACCTTTATAGAAGTACATTATCATTTCTTTGTTTGAAGTACCTTGAACAGATTTGGAGCCTTTGAACATTCTAGAGAAATCCATCAGAGTTTTGAACTTTATATAGAATTTTTATTTTAGAAAAATCTAGAAAGAAAAAAAAATTGATAAAAGGACTTTGTATCTTGTCAACTATGAATATGGAAAATAAAAAAAGAAGGAAAAAGATTTAAAAAATAAAGAATAAAGAACAAAGACAGAGAAGGAGGGGAGGAATGATGTATATTGCATTGAAACAGATGAGGGAGAGAACTATTTAAAAGGGATATATGATTAGGTATTATTGTCATGACAGGAGTTGAGAATGAAAGCTGTACAGTGGAGTGGACTTGGGGGGAGGGATTGCATAACAATGAAAGAGTTTTACTTTTCAAGGAGGAGAGTGAATGGGGGGAAGTGAGTGCACAGGGAGAAAAATGCAACAATGAATGAATGGAAATCCTAAGTCTCTGTAAATTTTCAGTAAAATTAATTTAAAAAAAAAAAAAAGAAGCAGTAATGGTAGGAGTGAGTGACTCCAGGTGCCTGTGGGAGCCAGTGAGGTGAGTGACTGATTGTGCTGAGAGAGACCCTCCCTTTAGGCAGTGAGAGGTGAAGGGTGGATGGAGAACTGAAGAGGAAAACTCGAGAAAAGGATCAGATCAACTGTTCCTCAACTGCCATTATTTCCAGTGCTCCTGGTTTTAGTTCACATTCCAGATTTTCAGAGCAAATGTCAAGTTGGAAGAGTAACTCATCTCATCAACTCACTAGGGAAGCTCTGGTGGGATGCTCCTCTGCAGGGATTCTGCTCCTTCTCTGAAGGCATTGCCTCTCTGGAGGTTTGTTTGCGCTGAGGCTCCATGGGAGAAGAGGTGCAAACTCTTTGTGTGGGAGCCGGTCTCTGAAAACCTGCTTAAGAGACATGTATGCGTTGCTTCTCAATTAAAGAAAGAGAGTTGTTGTGTTGTTGATTGCCATGGAGTCGAGCACGACTCAGAGTGACCCTATGAACAAAAGGCCTGAAGCCGTTCTAGAACTATCGTCATTTATCAAAGTTCCTAGAGTTTCCAGAGGCATGTTGTAAACAACATAGGAAGTGGATACTGCTCTTGCTTCCAAAGAGAGAGAGAGAAGATAATTTGAGAAAGAGACAGAGCATGTGAAACTTCAGTGAAAGACAGAGACACTTCAAAGAGAGAGACAAAGTTCATACCTTTTTCAGGCAAATGCCATGTTAACGAAATAAAACATTTGTATGATCTAATTCTAGTCTGTTGTTGTTATTGTTATGTACCATCAAGTCACCTGACACACATAGCGATCCTATATACAACAGCTCGGAACCCTGCCCTGTCCTGAGCCAGTCTCACTGACTCCGACACACTAACCCCTATTTCCCCAGTTACTGTATCAATCCATCTAATCTAGATTCTTCGTCTCCTGCGCTGTCCCTCCACCCTTCTGAGCATGATATCCTTCTCCAAGGACCAGTTCCTTCTGGCCACATGTGCAAAGTGTGTGAGATGGAGCTTCAATATCCTGGCCTTCTACGAAAAACTTGGTTTCCTTCTCTCCCAGACTGGTCGAAAGACTGCTAATTTTCAACCTAAGCTAGAATGAACAAAAGTATCTACTTGCATAATTTTTGTCCATTTGAGTTTTCATTTAGAAGGTCTAGGTCATGCTTTTGTAGTGGGCACTGTTTAAAATGTAGTTAGCAGAATTTGTATACACAGAAAGTTATAGGACATTTCTAGAATGATGTGCAGTGTTGGTAAAGTAACATAGAGCTTTGCTACTCGAACGTGGGTCATGGACCACTAGCGTGATCATCACCTGGGATCTTCTTAGAGATTCAGATCCTCACATTGCATTCGAGAACTTCCTGAATCAAAATCTGTATTAATTATTATTTTTATTGTTATTATGAAGAGTCTATTTGAATGTCTTCAGGTGACTTGTATGTACATTAAAGTTGGAAACACCAGATCTTAATGTACCTGATGTTCTTGCCTTTAAGTTATATCTTAAGACAAACTGTACAGAAAAAGTGCACATAGCAAAATGTGAAAGAACCATTAACGTTACTAGAATATTGCAACATGGACCAAAACCGAAGGGAAAAAAGTTGATGCGTACTGAAGCTTGAACAGAGCAGTTAATATGATAATGTTGACATATTTAGTCATGCTTTTACAGTGTTAAGTTCTTTACAAGAACTTTGTGAGGCAAATACAAGACTCAACACAGGTAATACATTTGTTTGGTAATCCGTAAATTACCTTATATAGTCAGTAAATGTTGAATCCGGAACAAATGATAAGATCATTTGCTTTCCTGCGTTTTCTCAATATTGTGCTCAGCATCAAATATAAATTGAATAGAGTGACCTTTTGGTACTCTATGAAATTGACTGCATTTCCTAAGATTCTGTGGTTTCAATTACCATAAATTTTTTATATTGGGTCCACAACCATTACGTCGGCCCCAGCATAGCAATATCTTATCATTGGTTTTGATAATATAGTCAGGCACAGCACATCTTTTTCATAGAACGTATATGAGCACGTGCATGTATGTCTGTTTCCAGTCGAAACTTCATGCAAAGTACAGTTTATTCAAATGAAAGTCCAGTGACTAAAATGGCTCCAAAATCTGATTTTGTTTGTTTGTTTGTTTCGTAGTGGAAATTGTGTTCTAGGTTGCTAGTTGGATTTGCACTTTGTGAGATGGATAAGTCAATTAGTGGTTCCTCAGTTTATTAGCAACTTAATTGTCAGGATGTAATGGAAACTTCTGAACTGCAACAACTAATTAGGAGCAGAAAAACATATGAATTTTATTTTCTAGAATTTTCAGCAAGATACACCCCGCACATCCCATCCCTAAGAGATCTGGACAATTAATAAAGATATTTGGATGTAGACTGGTGGAGATATTGGAATCTCTGGATGATGTGAATTGTTATTGCTGTTAAGCACTAACCAGAAGTTGAGATATTTGAATCTACTCAGTGGCAAATTGAAAGAATATTCTAGTGATAAATGGGGTAGGGAGGTGTTGGAATCATTCATTGAAATGTCTACAGAGCACAGTTCTGCTTGAAAACACATGGGTCTCAATGTTGTTGCTTTGTGAGATCAAGTTGCCTGCAACTCACAGTCATCCAATGTACAGCAGCTTTGAAGCCTGCCCTGTCTTGAGTCAGTTTCACTGATTCCAACTCACTTACCCCAATTGACCCAGATATTGTGTCAGTCTGTCTCATACAGGTCTTACTCTCCTGCGATGTCCCTTCACCCTTCCAAGCACCATTTCCTTCTCCAAGGACTGGTCCCTCCTGGCCATATGCTCAAAGTATGTGAGACGAAGTTTCAAAATCTTAGCCTTCAAGGAGAAACTTGGTTTCACCCTCTCCAAGACAGACCTATTTGTTTTCTTGGCAGTCAGTACGTGGTATGTTTAAGACTCTTCTCCAGGACCAATTCTCAATGAGTCTCAATGGGCCTCAATGAGTTGGAATCAAAGCCAGGGCAAATGTTTATTGGCTAATTTGGAGATGTAAATAAAAATCAAAGGCATTATGATCCATTCCATTCTGACCCATATTGATCCTATAAATAGAGGGGAATTGTTCTATGTAATTTTTCAAGACTATTTTTTTTTTTCAGAAGGAGCCCTGGTGGTATAGTGCATTGTGTGTTGAACTGCTTACCTAAATGTTGGCAGTTCAAGTCCACTAGAGGCTCTGTGCAAAAAGAGATGAACTATCTCATCACATAAAGATTTATAGCTTCAAAAAGCCAATGGATGGCAAATGATGATCAGTCAATTTGATTGGCTTGGAATTCCTGCAGAAGCAAATGACTTCTTTCTCCCTCCAAGCAACTAGTTATCTCTAACCACTGATCTTTCAGTTAACAGCTGAGAGCTAAGAATTTAGCTGCCGAGCAGGACTCCTTATTGCAGAGGTATGTTGTGGTTGTTGTTAGGTGCCATCAAGCTGGCTCCAACTCAGAGTGACGCTGTGTACACCACTGCCCTGTACCGTGTCACCTCAAGATCGTAACTGGGCTGTGTCCACCCATTGTAGCCACTGAATCAGTCCTTCTGATGGAAGGTTTGCTTTTTCACTGACCCTCTTCTTTACTGAACGTTGTTGGACTGGCTTCTCCTGGTAACATGCTTTAAGTGTCTCTCCATACTTACATTCAAGGAGATCATTGTGGTTGCAATTCTGCCAAGAAAGACTTGTTTATCCATTTTGTTAGTCCATGGTATTATTGTTGTTGTTGTTGTTAAGTGCTGTCGAGTACTAGGTGACTTATATTGACCCTTGAACGAAAGTCCTCAACACTCGCATAACTTTCATCCTTTCTCTAGGTTCATAGGGTTTCTGGAGACAAGCTATTACAGAAGTGGATGCCACTCTTGCTTCCAAGTTTGTTTTAATCCGGGAGCTCCACCCAACACCATCCACCATCAGTGTCACCATGTTCAGCTTCACAGCAACCACAAGTTACCTCTGTACGATGAGTGGACACACCAGGGCTATACGACCAAAAAGAACGTTTGACCAACAAAAATTAAAAACGGGCCTGAGGGCCACAGATTAGAGTAACCCACCTTTGGCTTGGTAGCATCATTCTCTATCTATTAGGCCAACTGGTCTCTCTCTATGTTATTAAGTGCCATAGAGTCATAGGCAACTCATCGTAACCCTACAAACAAAACTCCTCAACCCTTGTGTGACTTTCATTCTTTCTCTGGGTTCATAAGGAGAGTCATTATTATTATTATTATTATTATTACTATTATTCCTGGAACTATAGTTCAAAAGCATCAGTTCGTTTTTGGTCTTCCGTATTCATTGTCCGACTCTCACATGTATCCTGTTGTTGTGGTGTGCTGCTGAGTTAAGTCCAACTCAGAGCTGACCATCCATTTTCAGAAGCAGTAACTGGCATGGGAGGAGATTGGCCATCCTTCTGAAGAACAGCTGACGAACTTGAACCATGTGCCTTTGGGCTTACAGCACAGCTTCTTATCCCTTTGCCACCAGGGCTCCCTGTACATGCGTATTAAGGGACAGAAAATGGCGTGGCTTTGGTCAGACACAGCTAAGTCCTTGAAATTATATCCTTTCTCATTAACATAGAGAGATCCTTCGTAGCTGGTTTGTCCAATCCATTGCATCTTTTAATTTCTTAATTCCTGCTACCATGGATGTTGGTTGTAGATTCAAGTAAAATGAAATCCTTGACAATTTCCACCTTTTTCCTATTTACCATGATGTGAGGAGTTTTCTTTTCATGATATTAAGGTATGCCCTTACTGCAGGCTTCATCAAGAAGTACTCCCACTTTTCTTCATGTTCATCAAGCAAGGTTTTAGAGGAAGACTCCTTGACAACTTGTAATGTACAGATGCCATAACCTTTCTCTTCCTCAAGATGAAGATTGTTGAAGTATGTTGTTGTTGTTGTTGTTATGGTTATGTGCTGTCAAGTCCAGCATGACTCATAGTGACCATATGAACAATAGACCTGAATCCCATCCTATTCTGCGCTGTTCTCACCATCCCATTGGTGCAGGCGTAGGGTCAATTCATCTCGATGGGTTTTTTTCTGTCTTTTGCTGACCATCCACTCTTCCGAGCATAATATCCTTTTCCAAGAAATAGTGTCTCCTAGAAGCATGCTCAAAGTATAAGAGACAAAACTTTGTCATTCTTGCCTCCAAGGAGAACTCAGGCTGCAACTTTTCTAAGACACACTTGTTTATTCTTTTGACAATCCATGGTATATTCCTTACTTTTCTCTAACACCACAACTCAAAAGAGATTCATTCGTCTTCTGTCATCCTCATTCACTGTCCTGCTCTCAGATGCATAGCAAGTAATTGGAAAGACATGACCTAAATCTGGCACACCTTAGTCTTCAAACTGACATCAGTGCTCTTCAAGATTCTGGAGAGACACTAACAGCAGACCTGTCTAAAGCAATAATGTCTCCTTATCTCCTGACTGCTAGAACCAGGTTGAGATATCAGGACCTTAAATTCTACCAGGAGAAAATATTATGAAATTTTAGGGACAATATAGAGGGAAGAAACTAGTTTCAAATGTACATTCTTTCTGTCTTTATTCTATAACCCTGAAAGAGTTACTGATTCTTCTTGTGCTCCAGTCTCCTCATCTATGCCACGATGATATAATAGCTCTTTCAAAGGATTGCTATGCAGATTAAAGGAAATAACAAATACAAAGAGCTTAGCAGTATTCCTAGCACATACCAGGAGCTCAATCAATGACTGCTATTGTCACTCTTTTATTATTTGTCAACTTAGAGACTTTTCTTTACTTGCCCTTCATCTTGAAATAAGTTCGATTTTACAGTGCCTTCCTTTTTCCCCCCAAGATTAAAGTTGTAATCATTAAAAGGCATGTAGCCCATTGTATTATCTGCTCGAAAGAAGTCTACATCTTGGCTGTCATGCTTTTCTTTACAGAAATTGATAGTTTCTGCCAAAGCAGAGGTTCGCTTTTTATGTCCCTGGTATATTGTGGTTTGATCTTCTTTGGCCTTTATGGCAATATGACTCTGATCACCGTCACAGAACCTTCAAGAAAAATCTTGCTTCTTTTCTAATTCTGTATGAGAGAGAACCAGCGCTTCTAAAGAAGTTCTCAGCAAGGGTGAAGAATAAAGAGCAGTTGGAGTGTTGTGAGTGGTGATTAAAACTTTAATTCACATTTCAAACATAGTAATTATTTTCTGATACCCATAGCCCATATGAACAATATAATATGAAAAGTGTGTTTCATTTCCAACTAAAAATCATAATAAAACTAGGGATTGGTCCAATCTTTCTCTAATTCCCATTGTGTTTTCAGTTTTCTTCTTCTTTGTATATTTCTCTTTATTTAGTCTATTCTTCTGCTTCATTCAACAATTAATTAGTGAAAGGCTCATGTGTCAGTGGCTATCCTGGATTACCTGGATGTTTAACTATGAGGCTGGGAGCTGTTTCTTTTAGGGAGTCTGCTATTCTCCTCATACTGTGGATGAGCTTGATTCGTCCGCCTTAAAGAGTACTTTTCAATCTTCTGAAGGATAAAAAGAGAAAGGAGTGAGTAATGTGAAGTTCACCATTGCTTTGAATTCTAAGTAATTTTCAAATGTACTCAGGTTTAATTTTTCTGTTATTGCTTTTCAGATAAGTATAATAAAGAGATAAAGTAAAATACCTGCTAAATTTGCAAAAGACTCCTTTGTTTCTTTGTCTTGCTTTACACATTAGTTAATTCACTTGCTTTTAATGTCTTCATATCTATTTTCATGTGTATCTTCTATCTTATTTCCTCTTGTGACTCATTGATTCTTGATTATTTTGAATTTTTTTTTCTAGTTCAATTATTATCAATCAAAGGTAGTATCTATAAAGTTGTTTTGTGGTGTGGTTTGTTTATCTTTTCCATTTTATTTTTTTTTTTTACCAGCAACTTATACTTTCTACTTATGAAAGCAGGAAGGCTATTAGTCGGAGGTAAAGATTCTTCAGACAATCATCACAGCAAATAAAGATCTTAGTCCACTAGGTTTGTTTAGTTAACAATAAATCATTTGAAAACTATTTGGATAAGAACCATCTCTAGCGAAATATTCTCAAACTCTTATTGCTGCCAAGGTGAATCTGACTCATAGCTGACTCTCCAGCAGATTTGCATGTCATGCTGGCATGCATCATCAGGTTGGAACTGACTTCAAGGCAGTAAATCACACAGGAGGTGATTGCCCATCTTTTTTCCAGAGCAGCAGCTGGTGGATTCGAACCATAAACCTTTGAGTTGGCAGCAATACCTCTTACCAGTAGGCCACTAGAGCTCCCTTCTAGTGAATTTACAGAGGCTGCAAATTGCATGGGAGGGTAATGCTCATTCTGTCCTGAGGAGATTTGTCCTGAGGTGGATTTGAACTGATGCTTTTGGATTAACAGTGCAACTCACTATGGATTACACCACCAGAATTTCCTAGAGAAGTAGACAAGAGTTGATAGTGTTTTATGATAACAAAATACCTGTGTTCAATGAGTGGCAGCTATTTAATATCCCTAGCTCAGGGTTTAAGACTAAAATGCAACTGATTAAGAAATGATCTTTTCAATTACTTATATGTATCTGAAAGTTGGACAGTGAATAAGAATATCAGAAGAAGAAGGAATGTCTTTGAGTTGTGTTGCAGTATTGACTATACCATGGTCTGCCAAAATAAAAGATATGTCTTGGAGAAAGTGCAAACATGGTTCTCCTTGGAGGCAAGGATGATTAAACTTCATGTCACGTACTTTGGGAATCTTATTTATTAGATGAGACCAATCCTTGGGGTAAGACATCATGCTTGTAAAAATGGAGGTTCAATAAAAGAGAGGGCGGACTCAACAAGAGGGATTCACATAGTGACTGTCCCAAGGAGCTTGAGTGTATCAGAGGTGATGAGGTTGGTACTGGATATGGCAAGGTTCGGAGAGTCACTGTAAGTCAGAGCTGGTTCGATGGAACCTAAGAACATAACACAATAACATATATTGTTTGATATCATTTGTGGTTTCTTTTTTGGGGGGATGTTTGTGTTTAATTAAATGTTTTCTTTTATTAATGATTTTAATGCAACATATATTTTTACAGCATATTCTTTCCATTTAATTCCCCCCATTCATTCATTGTTGCACATTTTCCTCCCTGCCCACCCTTCACCCCCAATTAGTTTTTCTCTTTGAAGAAAAAAAATCATGTTATACAATCCCCATTATTTATTAAAGTGAGGTTGTTGGTGTGTAGCATTGAGTCAGAGCAGACTGATAGCTGACCCTCTGGTGGGTTTTCAGAGGGAATTAATCCCTCGGGAGGGGATTGCTCATTCCTTCTCTGAGGGGAGAAGCTGGTGGCCTCAATTCACATACCTTAGGGATTGCAGTGCAGCTTCTTGCCACAGGGTCACCAAAGCTCCCTACTGTTTGCACCCCAAAATAAAGATGTGCTCAATGATCCACAAACTATGACTCACAAGCCATATCTCTAAAGCTGTCTACTTCCTAAATAAAATTTTATTCATACACATCCCCACACACCTGTTATGCCCAGTATCTCATTTAATCTTTTCAATTTTGTTGTGAAACAAGTATCTCCATTTCACTACCAAGAGCCCTGAATTTATGGACATCGAATATCTTCCCCAAGAACGTAGTTGAGTACGTGCTAGAAGTAGAACTTAACTCCAGTCCTGTAAAACCAAAATCGCTAGGACTTCAGCTCTTTTCATTTGGCAATATTCCTGGTGAATGTGATATCAATAGGAACAGAAGCAAAACGGGAGGTTTCTGGGTTAATGTTTTAAGATTATTGAACTACTGAGTGCTCTTCTGAGGACAAACAGAACAGCGTTTGACGCTGGCATGGCACAGAACTATTTTGTCATCAATTGCTAAAGCCTGATGTTTCACATTGTGCCTGGAGGTGCAAGGATCTACTCCAGGGCTGTCCTTGGCTAATAGAATCCGGTCTTTCACCCCTGAACCGATTACAGCTGGCTGACAGTGTCCCAGCAAACAGACCCTGAGAGTCTGTCTACAGCCAGTGATGTCAGCTGGAGCAATCAGGCCTGCAGGGAGAACGTTAGCATGCGGGTTGTTGGCATATACTTCCCTTTGCCCTGTTTGGCGTTGCTGTGAAGTCCCAAACAAGCCACTGTTTTGACAAAAGTCATTCTAGTCTGCTTGTTGTTTTTTTTTTAGGGGTGTTATGTATGAAAGAAGAACAAATATTTGTTAACAGTTTTGACACGTGATAAAATTATTGTTCCAATTGCCAAGAAGCTCATGACCTATTGGGAAACAGAGACACAAAAATTAATAATTACAGTCTGGTGTTTCTGGGCAGGCTGGCATGGGGAACTTCTGATTCACACTATTTTAAACAGCATTGAAAGCTAAAGAGGAAAAAAATGGGAAGCGAGAGGAAAAGTGTTTGCTGTTATTGCCGTTTTTCCTCCTGGGAGGCAACATGGTTAATTAGAAAAACTAAGGAGCTCATAGACTTAAACATGTATGGATTTAGATTGGTTACTAATTGGCCTTGAGAAAGAGTATTTAACCCTGTGGTGTGTGGATTCGGAGCAGCTCATGCTATTCTGTTACTATCTCTGCCTCTGTACCACTGTATCCTGTTGGGAAAATGTGCCAAAGAATTGCTCTTTTTTTCTCTTTTATCATTCTGCCTATTGGATTTTTACCTTCATGGGTGTATACCTCTTTTGTGATTTTCCATACCGTTATAGGAATATGCATTTCTTAAGTCCAGTTATCAAACCCACTAAAAAAAAACACAACAAAATGTTTCCTTTAGCGTTATTTTCCACTTTGTCTTCTTTGCTGTCAAACGCTACCCTACTGTGCTTGCTGACCACATCTGCATATAAATCACTGATAACCAAGAATGGTCCTGGATTTAGAAACTGATTCACTACAAAGTCGGTAGAGCTTTTTCTTGAAGAGCACACTTGACCTGGCATTAAAATAAGCTGAGCCTCTAAATCTAAAGAGCTTGCAGAGTTAGATGGAAGCCCAACCCCTTGTGGATTACTCAGAAACAAAGTCATAGAGGCAATGAACTTTTCGCACTGCATTTATTCAGCACATACTTATTGATGTCTTTCCTCGTCACACTTTGTTGTTGTTGTTAAGTGCAGTTGAGTTGAAGGCAACTCATAGTGACCCTACTACGAAGGAGCGTCCTCAACACTTGTGTGTCTTTCATCCTCTTTCCAGGTTCATAGGGTTTCCGGAGGCAAGCTATTACAGAAGTGGATGCCACTCCTGCTTCCAACTTCACATTTTAGTGACTGGTAAAAAATGCCCAAGGAATTTAAGGCCCAACCACAGCCTCCAAACCAGACTTTGAACTGATTCATTGCATTTGATGCCCCGGTGAGAGTTTGTATTTCCATCCCAGATAAGAATGAAATTAGAATATCTATCTTGACAAGTTCAAGATTCGGACTTAGTCTCTCCAGGGATGAAATGCTTACTTTCAGCAGGAGGTGGAACTAGAACCAACAGGTTCCAAGTCCTGGCTTTCAGGGCCCCAAAAGTTCATGGGGCTGGATGAGATCAGAAAGATCTTGTCGGATTACCAGGAAGCACACTTTGATTTCCTTCACCTTAGATGGCCCCACTGAGAGGAGGGTGTTGTCACTGAATAGCTTCCCAATAAGCTTTTCCTCTTGTTCTCATACTATTGCCAGGCTCTTCCAGTAGCCAGATCATCTGACATTAGCTGTGTTTTAGCGTCCTCAACCTTCTATACTACACAGGTCCATGTGCCAAGTAATGGGATGCACAATTTCACACATAGCTCATGGGGCTAAATTTTCAGGGGAAAAAAAAAATAATGTTCAGTTCTATGATGGTCTCCTCTAAGTGTTCTTTTACACAGAAGACATAGAATCTTATCAAGATATTTCAATCTTAACAGAAAATTACAATGAACTTTTTTTTTTTTAACTTAGTTGGTCTAACCCTATTTTATACACTGGATAAATAGAGTTTGCTAATTGGCCACAATGAGGTTTTATGACTCATTGAGGGCAAGTCTTATTTGTGAAATCCTGCTGCTTCTGTCCTAATTGACACTATCCACGTGGAATAGTGATTCAGTATTTTAGTATCACTTCTTTCTACTTATACTTCATGTAAATTATGAAAAATCAATTTCTTTCTCATGGTAAGGTCATACCTCAAGACTTTTGAAGTTACTCTTCTCTTTTTGGAACACCCACTGTGCACAGACATACACACCCCTAAAACCCAGTATTATTGAGTTGATTCCTATTCATTGTTACCCTCTTGTCAGTCTCCTTGGCTGTAAATCCTTAGAGTTGCTTGTTCATTGTCCTCCAACAGAACAACTGGTTTTAAAGGTGGATTTAAACTACTGCCATTAAGGTTATAGGCTAGATGCATTAAATACTATGTGACCAGAAATTCTTTTGTATAAATGTATACACATATAAGTTTTTAAACACACACACACATATATATATAAATAAATAAATATATAGCTTCTTTTCTTTTTTTTCCCCTCTCCCCTCCCCGCTCTCTCTTTCTTTCTTATCTAGCTAGCTAGCTAGCTAGCACTTAGTTGAGTACAACTCATAGCAACTCTGTGAACAACAGATCTGAATCCTGTCTTATCCTGTGCCATCCTCATTACTCCTAACATACTTGAGCTTATTGATGCTGACACTGTGCCAGTCCATGTGGTTGGGAATCTTTCTCTCTTTCACTAACCCTCTACCTTTCCTAGCATGATGTTCCTTTTCAAGGAATACCTTCTTCTAGCAATGTGCCCAAAGTTGCCAACATGTGAGACAAAACTTCATTATACTGTCCTCTTAGGAGCGCTTTGGCTGCACCCTCTCCAAATCATATCTGTTTGTTCTTTTGGCAGTCCACAGGATAGCCAGTGATTTTCTCCAATACCAGAGCTCAAAGACATCTATTTTTCTTTTGTTATCTTTATTCATTGTCCAGCTCTCAGACTGGACAATGCAAGTGATGACAATACATAACAAGTGATTGAAAAGACCATGACTTAAATCAGGCACACTTTAGTCTTCAAACAGACATCACTGCTCCTCAATACTCATCATGTCAGAGGAGAGGCCTCTGACATGAGACTTTCCCAATGCACTATGTCTTTTCATTCTCTGACTGCTGATGCCAAGGGTGTTGATTGTGGATCCAAGTAAGATGAAATTGATGACAATTCCAATTTTTCTTCATCTACATGATGCTGCCTATTGGTCCAGTAGTGAGCACTTTTTCTTCTCGATGTCAAGATACAATCGATATTAAGGCTGTAGCCTTGGACCTTTTGCAGCAATCATCTGAAGTCCTCAGCAAGGATGTTTGTGTCATCTGCATAATGCAGGTTGTTGATGAGTCTTTCAACTATCCTGATACCATGTTTTCCTTCACAGAGTCCAACTTCTTGAATTAATGGTTTAGCATACAGATTGGATAGATATGGTGCAAGGACACTGTCCTGATGTACACCTTTCTTAATTTTCAGCCATGAAGTATTTATTCCCTTGCTGTCTTTGGATAATTAAATGTTCTTGGATTCCCAGTCTTATAAATGTTAACCACAGTTAGTTACGATCTGTGCAGTGAAATGCTTTTGTACAGTCAATAAAAAGTAAATAGATGTTCTTATATTCTCTTATTTCTACTAAGAACCATTAGTCATCAGTGATGATAGTGATCTATCTATCTATCTATCTATCTATCTATCTATCTATCTATCATCTATCTACCTATCCTTAGCTATAAGTAGGTTTTGGCTTAATGGAGTTGAGACCAAGATTAAGATAGATGTGTTTATATCTATATCTATCTGTATTTGCATGCATGTATATATGAAGGTTTAGGGCTTAGATTTAAATATAGTTATTGAATGATTGTCATTTTCTCTTCTCTAAATTAAAATGTAAGAAGAGACCGGTCCTTGGAGAAGGACATCATGCTTGGGAGGGGAGAGGGCAGGCGCAGGAGGGGCAGGCCCTCTAGTAGGTGGATTGATTAGGTGACTGGGATAATCGGGATGGGAGTGTCAGAGACAGTGTGATTGGCACAGGAAGAACAGAGTTTAGGGCTGTTGTACATAGGGTTGCTTTGAGTCGCAAGTGACTCGACAGCACATAACAACAACAACAAACTAAAATGAAAGTTTTTTTGAAACAGATAACAACACACAATAACCAAACCAATAGCTATTAAATCAATATAGACTCAAATGAACCCTCCAAGGCTGTAAATCTTTATGTCTCTGAACTTTTGGTTAGCAGTACAACACACAAAATAGGCATTTACTAAATACGTTTCAGAAGGGAGTACATGTGTTTACAAGTGCACATAAACATACTTGAGGATCTATTTGTGTATACCTGTGCATTTGTGTGTCAATCTAAGTGCCATCCTTCAGCTGGGCATGAGTTTCAGGTGGTCATTCCATGCCATCAACATGCATTCAGGCAGTGGTCATGTCCAACTTTGCTTCTCATTTCTAACATAATGACCTGAACAGGTAACAGGCAACCTATAACCTTTATTTGAATTGCCAAAAAAAATCTAATAATTTTTACATTTAATAATGTAGAAATCACCATTAACATTTTTTGTATTATGAAGCCAGAATCACTTTCTTGTTTTGTGTTATTATGTACCACCAAATCTTGTCAGAACCAATTCATAGGTGGCCCTCTAACAGGTCTTTGGAGGCTGTAAATTTCATGAGAGGCATATGCTCATCTTTCTCCCATGCAGCAGCTGTTGTATTCAAACTGCATGCCTTTGGGTTGCAAACACTACTCCTTACGACTAAACCACAGAGCTCCCTCACACTTGTTTAGAACTTGACATATTATGTGAAGGGAGATCTGATGGTACAGTTTGCATGGAGTTACACTGCCAATCCAAAGGCTGAGCTTCTCTGGTGGTTTCAGTCCACCAAACTGCCCCTCGGGAGAGATAGGTTATATCTCCTTCCACATAATTTACAGCCTCAGAAACACAATGGAAGGTCATCTTTGAATTGGGACTCTTGAACAATGAAAGACAGATATAGTGCACGAAGATTACAATAGATAATAGTGTCTATAATTGTTGGTGTTAAGTGCCATCAAGTCAAGTATGACTCATAGCAATCCTATGAACAAAAGACCTCAACTTATTCCTGTCTTGCACCATCCTCACACTTTCACACACACACACACACACACACACACACACACGAGAGTCCATTGCAGCAGTCACCTTGTCAATCCACCTGGTTAAGAGCCTTCCTCTCTTTCATCAACCCTCCAGCATTCCCAACATCATGTCCCATCAGTCCTAGCAATACGTCCAAAGTTTGTGAGACAAAGCCTCATCATTTTTGCCACCAAAGGACACTCTGGCTTCACCCTCTCCAAGACATTATCTGTTCATTCTCTTGACCATCCATGGGATGCTCAGTGTTCTTCTCTAACACCACAGCTCAAAGGCATCAATTCTTTTTCTGTCATCCTTATTCACTGACCAGGTCTTGGATGCATAGCTAGTAATCAGAAAGACTGTGGCCTAAATCAGACAGACATACCTTTGTCCTCAAATTGGCATCACTACTCCTCAAGAATTTGTAAAAGTCCCTAACTGCAGATTTCCCCCAATTTCTTCTTATTTTCTGATGGCTGGTACCAGAGATGTTAATTGTGGATCCAAGAAAGATGAAGCTGTTGACAGTTTCAATCTCCTCTCCATCCATCATGACACTGCCTACTAGTCCAGTGGTAAAAATCTTTGTTTTCTTGATATTGAGGCACAATCCAAACTGAAGGCTGCATTCCTTGATCTCCAACAAGTGTTTCAAGTTCTCCTCACTTTTAGCAAGCAAGGTTGTGTCATCTGCATAACACAGGTCATTGATGAGTCTCCCTCTGATCCTGATGCCACACTCTTCTTCATAGAGTCCAGCTTCTCGGATAATTTGCTCAGCATAGAGATTGAACAGGTATCGAGATAGAAGGCATCACTGATGCACTCCTTTCCCAATTCAAAACCATGCAATGCTCCTCTTTTCCATTTGTACAACAGCTTCCTGATCCAGGTATAGATTCCTCATGAGCATAATCAAATGCTCTGGTATTCTCATTCTTCTCAGTGTCATCTACAACTTGTCATGATCCACACAGTAAAACACCCTTGCATAGTCACTAAAGCACAAATAGGCATTCCTCTGGTATTCCTTACTTTCAGCCAGGATCCATCTGACATGAGAAATGATATCCCTGATACCACAGCCTCTTTTAAACCCCATTTGAACTTATGACAATTCCCTATCGATGAACTGTTCCAGCTGTTTTTGAATGATCTTCAGCAGTATTTTGCTTGCATGTGATATTGTTGGAGAACTTCCACATTCAGTTGGATCACCCTTCTGGGGAATAAGAACAAATAAAGACCTCTTTTAATATGTTGGCCAGACAGCTGTCCTCCAAATTTCCTGTTTGGAGAGAACATTGTTCTAAGTGGTGCAGCACTTGTCTATCACTTCGCTGTACTGTGATTACTTGGGGTTGCTGTGATAATGGAACATTTCCACTGGTGTGTCAAATTCTGAAAGGGTTTCCCATCATGGATGGGTTTTATTGGAATTCCTTGAATAAGACAGACTAGGAAGCGAGGTGGGCCATCTACTTCCTAAATAAAAGTCTTTTGACAACCCTATGAACACTAAACAAAGAGTATAGTTATTATAGTGTCTATAATAGTAAGCACAAATTCTCACTGTGTACCAACCACGGTTCTGTGTGAGTTGTGCAGATTTTTCTTTTTCATGCAGTCTCATAAAATGTAAAATCACAGGACATATGTCTTGTTATGATCTTTTTCAAATCATAAATCTGAGAAGTGGAGAGGTTATAATACTAGCTGCAGGTCATGCACGTTGTCAGTGATAGATTCTGATTCCAGATCCACACTCAGGAGGTTTAATCTCTAAGCCTACATTTTGCTTTATTAACTATTTCTTAAAATATAAAACTGTTAGAAGTATTAAATGCCTTTCCTTTCTTTTTTAAAAATAAAAAACCTTTAAATTTAAAATGTTTAAGAATTTCAAAATAATGCAGAATACATTCCAAAGAATAAATTAGCATGCATTTTATATAATCAAATCCATGATAAAACCACAATGAATTTTATGATAATGATGATGGTCAGAGAACATTGGAAAAAAAGAAGAATGATTGGCAGCAAAGAGAATGAAGTTTCGTTGGACTAATCAAAAAGAAATTCAGGAAGTAAATAACCAAAAAATTGTAATCAACAAGAAAACATGGACCATGAAACATGTGCAACTATTTTAGGCACTGCATTATAATATATTGAGAGTACAAATCACACAGAATATGTGTAAAATATATTAAAATATTCTAAAGTTACATATATTGTTGTAGATAATAAATACAGCATTCATGAAATCACATATTCTAACTTCACATACACATTACTAAACTACTAAAATACAATTTTTATTAAGCAAAAACCCTAAACCCAAACTCACAGTTCTCAAGCTTATTCTGAATCATGAGGTATCTCTGTTGAGCTTCTGAAGATGTAAATGTTTATAGGAAGAGACTCTCCATCTTTTTCTCCTTGGATTGGCTGGTGGATTCTAACCACTGACCTTTCAGCTGGCAATTCAACGCATAACTAGTACATCATCTGGAATATTGATCAACCTTGCAGAAACAATGGCTGGTTTTTGAGAGAACTGGGTTTTGATTGGTGGCAATTTTGCCACCAAAGGACAGTTGGTAAAGTTTTTGGAACATTTTCCCTTGTCATCACTTGAGAAATATTAGTCCCTAATGCGTATCTTGTCAATCTATATGTGAAACAGATTCTCCAGAAGGTTGGTATCTATGAGGAGAAATGTGGCATCAGGATTGGAAGAAGACTCATCAACAATCTGTGTTATTCAGATGATACAATCTTGCTTGCTGAAACTAAGGAGGACCTGAAATACTTGCTTCAGAAGGTCAAGGAGTACAACCTTCAATATGGACGGAAATTTAACATCAAGAAAACAAAGGTTCTCACCGCTGGGCCAATTGGCAGCATTATGATAGATGGTGAAGAAATGAGATTGTTAACAGCTTCAGTTTGCTTGGCTCTACAATCAACACTCTTGGTACCAGCAGCCAGCAAATTAAAAGACAAATTGCATCAGGAAAGCCTGCTTTCAGAGACTTCTGCAAAGTACTGAAGAGCAATAATGTCAATCTGGAGACTAGGGTTACACCTGATCCAGGGCTTGGTCTTTGCAGTTACTTGCTATGCATCAGAGAAGCAACGCAAAAATCTCACCCATCAGGAACATAGAAGACAGCTCAACAACATTGAAAACTAATTTCACAGCAGTCTCTGTTTTTTACATATAAGACCAGCCCTCCTTCATGGAATGTAATTGCTTCTCCCCAACTTTAGTTCTATTGATAATTAACTTCTATGCCTTTCACACTCAATTGGTACTCCTAATATAGCTACCAAGGAGTCCTGCTGGCATAGTGACTAGTATGTTAGTTCGCTGCTAATTGAAAGGTCAAGAGTTCAAGACCACAAACCATTGCATGGGAGAAAAACTGGAGAAAAAGATTTAAGACTTAAGAACCCCCTGGAAAGTTTCTATGAGTTGGGATCAATTTGAGGGTAGTGAGTTTTGAGGGGTTTTATATGACCCAGAGAAATTCTGATGGCTTGGTGAATATGGAGTGTTGCAGCCAACCCAAAGGTGGACAATTTGAATCCACCATGGGATAAAGGAGTGTCTACTCCCTTGAAATTTACTGCCTCTGAAAACTTGTTGGGAGATCATCTATGTGTTGATTCTTACTCAACAGCAATGAGTTGAGTTGTTTTCAATATGAACAATAGGAAAGCCTGCTGGCATAGGTTAAGAGTTAGGCTGACGACTAAAAGGTTCACCGTTTAAACTCAGCTAATTCATGTGAACAGGTTTGATTTCTTGAACATTAATGAGCAAAGACCAGATGACCTCAGGGAGGATATCAAGTATATCATCCAAGAAGAATGTAAAAGGTCATTACAAAGACAAAGGAAGAAGAAAAGACCAAAATGGATGTCAGAAGAGACTCTGGATTTTGCACTAGAGTACTAAGAACCCTAAGCAAAGAGGAGAAATCAAGAAGTAAAGGAGATGAATATAAGATTTCAAAGGGGAACTCAGGAAGATAAAGTATTATAATGAAATGTGCAAAGAGCTGGAGCCCAAAAATCAAAAGGGATGACCTTGCTTGACATTTCTTAAAATCAAGGAACTGAAGAACAAATTTAAGCCATGAGATGCAATACATGTGGATCCTATCAGCAGAATATTCAATGATCCAGGAAGCATCATAAGAAGATGGAAGGAGTACGAAGAGTCACTGTACTAAAAGAATTGGCTGACACAGAAGAATTTCATGAATCAACATATGATCAAGAAGCAATGATGATGAAGGAGGACATTCAGGCTGCTCTGAAGGACTTGGAATAAAACAAGGTCCTATGAATTGATGGAACTGACATATTTCAACAAACAGATACTCTCCTGTGCTCACTAGATTGTGCCAAAAAATCTGGAGGGCAACTACCTGGCCAACTGACTGGAGGAGATCCATATTAATATCTATCCCAAAAAAATGGTGACCCAACAGAGTGCAGAAACTATTGAACAAGATCACTAATATCACACACAAGCAAAATGCTGCTGAAGATTATGTAAAAGTGACTGGAATAGTATATCAAAGGAGAACTACTAGAAATACAAGCTGGATTTAGAAGAGCCCGTGGCACCAGAGACATGATCACCAATGTCAGATGGGTGTTGGTTGAAAACAAAGTATACCAGAGGAGTATCCATCTGTGTGTTCATTAACTATGCAAAGGCATTCAACTGTGTAGATCACACTAAATATTGATTAACCTTGAGAAGAATAAAAATCTCAGAACACTTAATTGTGCTCAAATGAAACCTAGACAAGGCCCAAGAGGCAGTCATCAGAACAGAGCATGGAAATATTGCATGGTTCAAAATATGGAAGAGAGTGTGTTTGGGATGTGCCCTGTCTCCATAGCTTTTCTGTATGCAGAATAGATCATCTGAGAGGCTGAACTTTATGAGGAGGAATGGGGATCAGGATTGGAGGAAGACTCATCAACAACCTGAGTTATACAGATGACACAACTTCCCTTGCTCAAACTGAGGTAGACTTGAAGCATTTGCTGTGGAGAGTAAAGGATTTTAGTCTTCAATATAGATTGAAGGTCAACACCAAAAAGACAAAGATTCTCGCCACTTGGCTAATTGGTAACACCATGGTGGATGGTGAAGAGACTGAGTTTATTAACAATTTCTACTTGCTTGGATCCACAATCAACACTCCTGGCACCAGCAGTCAGAAAATTAAAAGACAAATTATATTGGGAAAGTCTACTCTCATGGACCTCTCCAAAGTGCAAATGTAATCATGCTAGAGACTGATACAGGCCATGTTTGTCTCAATTACTTCCTAAGGATCAGAGAGCTGAACACGACTAAGGATAATAAAAGAAGAATCAATGTCTTTGCATTGTGGTGCTGAATAAGATTATTGAATATACCACGGACTTCCTCAAGAACAAATAGGTCCATCTTGGAGAGAGTGATACCAAGTTTCTCCTTGGAGGCAAGAATTTTGAAGCGCTATCTCACATACTTTGGGCACATGGCCAGAGGCACCAGTCTTTGGAAAAGCATGTCATGCTTGGAAGGATGGAGGGACAGCACAGGAGAGGAAGATTACAGGCTAGATGGATTCACTTGATATGTGGGGCAATGGTGTTAGGTGTGTTGGAGTCAGTGGCTCAGGATAGAGCAAGGTTCAGAGCTATTGTACATAGGGTTGCTATGAGTTGTGGGCCACTTGATATGACATAACAACAATTCATGAAGGAAAGAGAGAATGTCTCTTCCCTTTAAGATTCACAACTGCATAAAATTCATGGAGGGTTGTCATAACTGGGCATCAGTGGCTTTTAATTTTAGGTTGCTACATGGGCAGAGATAGTATAACTCATGTCCATACCTATTGTGCTCGAATAGTATATTCCATCATATTATAATATATAAAAAATTAATGAGAAAATTTTTTATTATAGATATTTTGTCAGATATTCAAGTATGCTTCTCATTAGATATTAGCCTGTTTTTGATGTTAAGGGTAATGGACAATATGAATGACACAAAACATTGTGAAACAAAACTCAGCACCATGAACATAGAAAACACTCCATAAAATAAGTTTCTACTTACTGTTATTATTTTCCTTCTAAAATAACAATGATCTGACAGAACTATATGACTCTTTTTTGTTGAACAACAACAACAAAAAATAAATCAAAGTTTGAAATTCCATTTGGTATCTTGTACCAACCTTAGAAGCTGGTTACTGGTTCTTTTGTCCTTTGTTCTGATTGAATAGGATTGAGAAAATCCTGATACATAGAAATGAACATTTTCAAATAGCTCCAGGATTGAAAATCCTCACTTTCCACTTTCTCTGTCAAGATGTTTTATTTTGAGGCCTGCACAAAAGGATTCCACTAGATAGGTTAATGCAGTGCTGGACACTACTGTGTTTACAATAAGTTCATTAGCACATTTGAGAGCACATGTTGTTTTCTGAAAACGAAACAAAAGAGAGGGAGGAGTATGTTGGCATCCCAATCCAATTCTCTAAAAATGCATTAGACATATCAATAGTTTTAATCAATTCTTGTGGCAGCTGTATTAGTATTTAGGGCTCCATGGGACATAGTTTTGCAAACTGATGGATCTTTCCTGAATGCATCATGTGTTATGAAACTTTTTCTTCATTTCAAATAAATTTTAGCAATAGGGTTTTTTTTGAGTAGTGAATCTCTTGCTCCCGTCTGGGCAAATGGTATGTTGGCCTGATATGATAGTCTCTTCACAAAACCATCTTTGTTCTTCTGATGTGGTTGCAAATTGATTGTGCGGTATTGTGAGCCATCCACTCTCCAACGCCAGAGTTGAGGTGAATTAACTTCTGTATTTATAAGATCTATCCTGTGCCCTTCATTGAAAAAACACTTGGACATTATACCTACTCTTGTAGAGTCTATGTCTAGGTAATTAGTCCCACCATAGTTGATGGAAATTCATCCCACTAAGAAAGGATTTGCTGCTTGCTTCATCTATCAGCTGGAATATGTGAAAGTAATGCAAGCTAATTTTGAATGCAAGCCAACTTTAAATCATAGCCTAAGATAAACATTGCTTAGAAGACAAATCTGTGGAGGTGGAAGGAGTCAAGAGTTAAAGAGCAAACAACAAAAGAAAATGAAAGTCACATTAGATTCTCAACATTGGTTGGACTTCTGTTTTAATGATTAGCCTCACTCACTTTCATTAAGCTTGTACTGAATGCTCTGTATCTTAACTGAGATCTGACAGACCTCATATGTCTGTTGATCATAGACTAGGCATAAGATGAGCTGCTTAGGCAGTGAAAATGACTAACTGAAAGTTGGTGGTTCAAAACCACCCTGAAGCACTGGGGAGAAAAAGGCCAGACAACCTGCTTCTGAAAGATCCCAGACACTGAGCACCCCATGGAACTGTTCTACTCTTTACAGCTGGGATCGCCATGAGTGAAGATATGCTTGACAACAGCTGGTTTTATTTTTTGTTTGTTTTATGAATTAGATAAATTAATAAACAATCTTGTGGTAAGTTTTGTCTCTTTCTCATTGCCACTGAGCTGTAACCAACACAGAGCTGACCGACCGACCCTCCATTGGGTTTCTATAGTTGTAATCACATGCGAGGAGACTGCCAATCTTCATCCCAAGCAGATGCTGGTAGATTTAGATTATCAGCATGACTCTATGGACCAGCCCACCTACAGGAGAAAGTCAATCAGAGGAGAGTAGGAAGTGTTTAGAACAAAGGTCGTCCTAAGATAGCCATATTGAGAGAGTAATAGGGTGAAGAGGCAAACCATGTGACCATCTATCGGAAGAGCAAGAAAACAGCCAGTGCAAAAACCATGAGGCGGGAGAAGGCCTGGCATTTTTATAGACTATTGAGGAGGTCAAAGTTGCAAGAAAAGAATGAGACAGATAAAAGGGGTCAGATCATCTTATTGCTACAGGAATCCTTACATCCCATTTAGCCTGAAATAATGCTGTTAGCTGCTGTGACAGCTCAAAGGAACCCAGTTTGAATCTACCAGCTAATCGACAGGAGAAGGGCAATTTCTTTTTATGCAATTAACTTTCTTTGAAAACCTGCTGGAGGTTCAGCTATGTGTCTGTTCGGACTTGACTGTGCACAACTACAACAGTAAAACTCAGTGCCCTGCGGAATAGAGCACTGCTGCGCTCATGCCAACACCATGACTGGTTGTAGACTGCTTCTGCCGCAATCCATTGGATATTCATTAACTGCTTTTTTCAAGTAGCTCGCCTGTCTTTTTTTCCTAGTCTGTCTTAGTCTGTTGTCTCCAATGAATTCCATTTAGCATCATAACAACAAGTCTTCACAGATAGACAGACGGGACTACTCATGAGAGGCTTTGGCTGGCCATGGAACCTGTGTCTGTCTGGGTTAGCTTCTGACTCAGAGATAATTTAAAAGACTTCCTTTCACTCTCCATAGTGTTCTGGTTGGGATGTTAAAGTATACAGCAATCCTAGGTGAATGGGTAATCCTTATGATTTAGGTTTTCCTCTGAGAGGCGCAGGGACTCTTGGAGGGTTTGGTTCCAGGAGTCAAGGATAGATATTCCACTGGAGTCAAGTGAGAATTAGAAAGAGAGACAGTAGGGATTCCATTGAGGGGCCTGTAGGATTGTCATTTTAGAATGTGCAGCGAAGCTCGGGAGCTGGGCTATTTTCACTGGATGCCATGAAGTTAGCTAGTGGTTGAAATGGGGCTGGAATAAATCCTCTTGACTTGCCATCTTGCATTCTTTATACAGTTGCCAATTTCTCCCTTAGTTTAAACTTGAGAACAAATGGAATGTCCCTCTGGCTTTTTTCGGGTCTATTAAGCCTCCTGTTTGTTGGCAGAACTCAGTTATTTCCGCTTTATGTTTTCAGAAATGGACATGAAATGTCTCCCATTCTTTCCCTGAAACAGCTCATTTTGAGTGCATCAACCAGGACTTTTCTCAGGCCCTTATTTCCTAAAACTTCTATATTTATACTTATGTCTCATCTATGCTTTTTAGAGTAACGCATTCCACATGTACATGCTTATTAGCTCATGGGTGTCTGCTGTAAGTTAATAGATCACAATGGAGCCTAAGTGTGGATAGGAATGTACATCCTATGGCTACTTAAATAGGAACATACGTGTTAACTAGAATTATATGGATTCCCACAGATCTAAATATATCTATGGGGAATTCTTTCAATTTTTTCTTGTATTTTACTGCCACTTGGTCATCATCTTCTTTTTTTTGCAGCATTTATCTTTAATTTTTGATAAGTTCTTCAAAGTAGCTTGGATAGCTAAAAGGAGCAATGCATGCACTGAATTATATACTTACAAAGTCAACAACAATTGAACGTGTGTGAATGAATGCACCCAAGTGATTGAGATGACCCTGTAGATGTATTTCATGTTATGTATACGAGAAGCAATGATGTTAGTTTAGAGACTAAGGTTCACCTGATCCAGACCATGGTCTTTGCAATGACTTAGGGTGACGGGAAAATTGATGCCTTCAAACTGTGGTGCTGTCAAAGAGTCTTAAATATACCATGGACCACCAAGAAAACAAATAGGTCTGTCTTGCAGAGGGTGAAACCAAGTTAAGCTCCTGAAGCTCTGTCTCACACACTTTGGGCATGTGGCCAAGAGGGACCCAATCCATGGAGAAGAACATCATGCTTGGAAAGGTGGAGGGACAGTGCAGGAGAGGAAGACCCCAGATGAGGTGTATCGACACAGTTCCCGGGGTCATGGGGTAGGTGTATCAAAGTCAGCGAGACTCGCTCGGGACAGGGCAGACTTCAGAGCTGCTGTACATAGGGAAACTATAAGTTGCATGCGATTCGACAGCATATAAAAACATGTGCACGCTCTGGTTGGATAGTAGATAGGGAGTTATTCTTCTCAATCCACCAGTGATTCCATGGGAGAAAAATGGACTTTTTTTTTTACATACACTTCATAACCTCTGAAAAGTCACTGGAAGGCAGATATGAGTAGTTTTCGCATGATAACATTTTTTTTTAAAATTTTCTTCTCAATGAAGTTTTAGTAGGGTAGTTTTGAGTGGCTAACCAGAAGATCAGTAGTTTGAATTCATTGAGATATACATATATATATCTCACATGTTTTTATATATATGGTTTTATATCATATATGTATGTGTATATATATGGTTTTATATCATGTATA
>NW_006400001.1:2733173-2738314 GCF_000299155.1 Elephantulus edwardii
TATAGTTTGGTTCTGTACCATCACCTTGGAACAGACTCATTGATGATCCCTCCAGTGGACAGGTAATTGCATGGGAAAAGATTGCCTATTTTTCTCCCACAGAGCAGCTGGCATATTTGATTTTCATACCTTTGGGTTGGCAGCACATCCAACTCCTTATGGTTAAGTCATCAGAGCTCCATATATGTTTTTTTCCTGTATACAAATCATGGCTTCTTCTTCTATAGACACTGTTAGTTTTGAGTACTGTAGAGTTTAACCGACCCATAGCTGACCCTCTGGTGGGGGATTTTCAGAGATAGTCAATCAATCGCACTGAAGGAGGTTGCCCAACCTTCTCCCACAGAGCAGCTGGTAGCCGAGGACCACGTGTCTTTGGGATCGCAGTGCAGCTTCTTGCCACTAGGCTACCAAAGCTCTCTTCTATAGCTATGACTATATGTATATCTCATCAATGGATATATATGTCTCCTCAGTTTTTATGTCAACAGTAGTTCTGATTTGAAGGAAAATAGAGTTAAGCCCCATCTTTATTTTGATTGTCACTTCTTGTCATCCTTGAACATATATATAGAAACTACCATTCAATACAAATGCTTTTGGCCTAGACAATGCATGCAACTGAAGTGCAGATCTTTCTGTATAGAGATTCAGGATAAGGCCTCTGGGGACAAAACACATTCCTTATTGGAAGCCCAGCATCTCACATGACAGTCATTTCCCCATTTAGCTATTTGAACTCCTGGTGAGGTCTATTGGAACAAATAATCCAAAATAGTGGATAATCCAAAAATGTCATTTATATTTGGCTTCAGAATACATTACCAGATGTTATTCTAGCAGATTTCCCTTCCTAATTAGGCCTCACTTAAAGGAGGAGTTAATTTTGTCTTCATTAGCAGCTTACAAATCAGCAGGATGGGGCAAGGAGGAAGCCCAAGGCATGCTGGGTACTTGGGGGCAGGTGGCCCACTGCTAAGAGTCAATGGTAGATCGGACTCAGAGAATGAAATTCAAATACGGGTAATCAGCATGATGGCATATTCCCTGAGAATGTTTATTGAGCATCTTCTTGAAGTATTCTCAGGATTTAATTCCCCCTCCCCGTTAATCATTAATACAGAAAATTTCTCTATTAAGCATTAGGCAAATACTAAACTAACATTTTCTATATCTATCTATAAACAAAGATGGGAGGCTCAGATAGGTGTAGTGACCTCTTACTCAGATTGATCTGTAAGTACACAGTACCTGAGGTATTGGAACTGATTAATGAATGATAAGAAGACCCTCTCCCCGCCCCTGTTTCCTTCTTATTGATGATTTGAATAATGAGAAAGCGAGAACTCTCCTGGCCTAATTCACATTAAGAGAGCTAAGATAATGAAGCTGTGATTAAATGGCTATTAAACTATTTTTATCAAACAGAGATCAAGCGAGTGTGAGAATCTGGGGACGTAAAGTGTAATTGCAATACTAAAAGATGCAGAAAAAATGGCTATCATAAGAAGGGCATGGGCCTTCAATAATTGTCTGCATTTACAAATCTTTGGGACACAACATGTAGATTTCTTTCTCCCTCCAGGTGTCAGTTGGCATCTTGGAGTCCCTTGTCTGCTTCTTAATTCAGTGTCTTCATCTTCACTCTGTGTGTGGTTCAATTAAATAGAATGCACCCCACCATGTATAACATCCCACCATGTATAACCAATCGCATGATCCTTTTGCTAATAGCTCACAAGAGCAGGCAGCACATCTACGACATGTGGGTTGAATTTGAATCTTGAGGTGACCCCGGCCACTCAAACATCAGAATCAACTTTGCTCCCACTGTGTCTTTTGAATATATCACACTCAGTATAGATCACATGAGAGCATGGGTGCACCAAGATCTTCCAAAGCAGTAACATACTAACACTCTAATGTTGTGACCTCATTTGAACTCCTCCTATGCATAGAACTTCAGGTGTTTTGCCAGGAGGAGGCCATCCTTGGAATACGAGATCATAATGAGAAAAGTAGAGGGTCATTGAAAAAGGGGGAGCTCCTCTCAACAAGATGCACTGACACAATAGGGCAGAAATGTGAGAATGGCACAGGACAGGGCAAGGCTTGAACTGATCTTCACAAGGCTGCTACGAGTCACAGTCAACCCTTTAGCACCTAACTTCGACCTCTAAACTTCTTTAAAAAAAAATAAAAGAAACTTTACAGAGACTTAGGGTTTCCAGTCATTCATGGTTGCACTCTTCTCCTTGCCCACCCTCTCCCCTCCCCCCAAGTCGCTTTTCTCCTTGATGAGTAAAAGAAAAACTCTTTCATTGCTATGCAATGCCTCCCCCCAAGTCCACTGCACTGAGCAGCTTCATTCTGGACTCCTGTCATGACAATAATACCTAATCATATATCCCTTTTAAACAGTTCTCTCCCTCATCTATTGCAACGCAGTATACATCATTCCTCCCCTCCTTCTCTGTCTTCCTTCAACCCCGACGTCAGTCCTGTTTTACAATAGTGACCTTATGCAGTATTTGTCCTTTTGTGACTGAGATATTCCACTCAGCATAATGTCCTCTAGGGTCATGACTTCTGAACATCTTAATGTGATCGCTCACATCCCTTAGGGATTGATGCAGATTCTAAAGCGTGGGTTGTTGATATAAATGTGTGTCTGTATCCTGTCACCAGCCATCTTTTATGACTTGGAGATTTTGGTTGATGGGCCTCCTCTCATCCTTGAGAGTCCTTAGAAAAGTGAGCATCAGAGTCATAGGGAACTGTACTGAAGATGGAAGAATATTGTGTCAGGAGTACTCAAGATAGAAACCCACCACGAGCCGTGCTGTTAATGGCCTCAGAGATCAACTGAAAAAACACTGATTGACACTTTTCCCACCTTTCTGCACCTGCCACGTACAGCGCCAAAACTGTCGTGGCTGTATAGCTGGAGATCACAGCCTAATGAGTTCTATTCCCCCTTCCTCTCTTTAAATACCTCTGCCCACCACTACCCTCCCCCTTTCTCTCAACTTGGATGGAGCGAATAGATTTATTTTTGTTTAAACAGCAATTTTCCACAATTAGAAAGCTATATCAAAGTAGAGGCTGCGAAAGGTTATCTGGCAATGTCATTTTTCTGACTAATGTGTTTCCACCACACTGTCACCTGTGAGCAGACATTTGCTAGCAGGCCAGTGTGCTTCGTCTGTGGCGACTTTGATTTATTTGCTCTGTAAATTGGGACCAAAGCAATAATGGAAAGTGACATTAATTGTTTAACAGAGTCTTCTTTGTCACATCCATTGCCTTCTCTGGGGCGTCTGACTGTTGAAACTTGTATAGAACTAATTGAAATTGCCAGGATGTGGGGCAGTGTCCACTCAGCTTTGCATATAGGGCTATCGGTGACACTTCCAATGTGAAATTGTCATTGGCAAAGATCAAACCTTCTTTTCAGGCTCCAGTGATTTTTAAAAGGAACACAGAGACTTTGATAGAGTAACCTTTTTCCTCTCTTTAATTTAGGAACAATTTACCAATATAATATATGCTCACATATCCGTGAGACATCCACATACCAAACTGATAATTAAATATATGATCATTTCTGCTGGACACTGCCTGTAAACAATATGTACATCTCTGTTAGGACACTGGAGAGCTTCAGGGGCCTAGACTGTGTACCCTGAATACCCAAAGATAGTGCCTCTCTAGTGTTCTACCCTACCATTGGCTCCTAAGGAGAAAAACAAGCAATCTCTCGTGCAATTTACAGCTTAGAAAAACCACTGGAAGGTTAGTTGGAGTCAGCTCCAACTCCAGCAATGAGTTATTTGTACATACTGGCTGAATATTAACCCACTGATCTACCCTACCTGCATATTCCAATACATATGCTCTCTCTTCTCACCTCTCTTTCTTTTACACACACACACACACACACACACACACACACACAGTATTCATTTTCTGTTTCCAAAGCTCTCCCCTCCCACTGTGGTTCCACGAGAGAGGACAATTAAAATAGTTTGTGGTTTAATCAGATCTTGTAAATTAATGATGACATTATCAAGCTCCAATATTTCTGGCATTGTATTTGTTATACACTCACCCCAGCTTATTAAAGAAATTGGAGAAAACTAGTTAATTTAAATGTTCTTTGTCATTTTGACTTGATTGGAATTATCACAGTTTGTTTGCATTAGGGATAGAAGGAACACACTATTGTATTATGTGATTGAAAGCAAATAGAGGCTTGTAGTTTTGCTGGAAAACCAAACACGAAGTTTAAATCAGGATAAACAAAATGACTCATTTATTGGTAAACATTCTTAACTATTTTTCCTGAGCTTTTCGAGCTTCAAGAAAATAAGTGCTTTTAAAAAAACAGGATTCCTGGAGAAAATATTACATTTCAAGAAAGTGTGTGTTTGTTAGAGATATAAAAATGATATTTTCCAAGCTTATTATATTAGATAATATAAAGATACTTATATTAATGCAAATATCATTTTGAGATGCTTTAATCTATTTTATTTAAATATAATTGTATTCAGAACAGCTTATAATCTCAATTTAGTGTTTTGTATGTGTGAAGAATCTAAATGAGAATAAAAGCAAAGGCAATTGGAAAGTTGAATGCCAGAGTTTTATGATTCTGTGTTAAAAATAAGTGGAAATAATTTCAGTGCTTTTATTACTAGGTTTACACAGCCATGGTCAAAGGCATTGGGGATAAGTTTTGTGTTTAACATCTGTTGCATTGTGCAATCTGCAATTCCACAAAAGAGCCAGATTACAGGGAGCTCTGATGGTGGCCTTTATAGGGAGTTTTCCTGCTGACCCAAAGTCTGAGCCTTTCTCTGGTGGCTGGCTCAAAGTCATGAGCAGGTTCAAGGAGAAAGATGGGCAACATCCTTCTGCATGATTTAAAGCCAGGAAACCCACTGGAGGGACAGTTCTGAGTCATTTCCACTAATGGCAATGAGTGAATTAATGAATGGACAGATGACCAGTTTATGGACTCACAAGTGGTATCTTTTTTTTTTTTTTTAATTTAGGTTGTTTATTTTTCATTTCAATGAACATCTACAGAGATTTTGGGATTCCATTCATTCATTGTTGCACCCTTCTCCCCGCAC
>NW_006400001.1:2739039-2740104 GCF_000299155.1 Elephantulus edwardii
CAGTTCACTCTTCTCTTTGTATACTGCATTGAAACAGATGAGGGAGAGAACTGTTTAAAAGTGATATATGATTGGGTATTATGGTTATGATAAGAGTCCAGAGTGAAGGCTGCATAGTGGAGTGGACTCGGAGGGTCTGGGGGGATTGTATACCAATGAAAGAATTTTTCTTTTGCTTTTCAAGTTGGTACCTTTTTGAAACTCATTCCTCTTTACAGAATTGACCTTCTTGTGCAAGAGTCTCAAAACTCATAGAGTTGTCAAACTACTTACTTGGTTTGTCCAAGCTCTTTGACTGACAAACTCAAATCCCGAGGACATTCGAGAGGATGTATTATGCAAGTGTAAAAATGTCCATTAGAATCTACAGTGAGTCCAAATGGCTCTCTTTGGCCTCTTGAATCTGAAAGAGTGTGAAGGCTGTACTTTTACTCTTGGAAGGAGACTGACTGATCAGTAATGGGGGGGGGGGAACAATTTTTATGTGAAAATAGAATGCATACGTGATAAAGGCCTGCTTAATTTCTCCAGTAATACAATTTGATTTTCTGATTAGCTGTCTTATTCTGTGATTCTTGTAATTTTGTCAGGTCAATTAACTGGAGTTCAGAGCTAGAGAGAAAAGGAAGTGTGGGCACTGCTGGCTTCATTAGATGTCAGCAACTAAGGTGCATTTTGTAATAGGATCTGTGTGGGATAATTTAGCTGATATTGTTCATGCCATGGCATACAGAACTTATGGAGGTGGGGAAGACTTGTGAAGCAATTGAACAAACAATGAGAAGTGCTAAAAGAAGCAAAGAAAATACCCTTCATAGCATGTGCTGTAGGTAATAAATGCAGATCCCTGAATCATTTCAGTGAATCATCAGTGAATGTCTCTCCATACTATGAGCCAGTAATACACGAGGAGAATTGTGGCATCAGGATTGGTGGAAGATCCATTAACAATCTGCATTATGCAGATGACAACAACCCTGCTTGCTGAAACTGAGGAGGACCTCATGCACTTGCTGTGAAGGGTCAAGGACTGCAGCCTTCAGTATGGACTGAGGCTCAATGTCA
>NW_006400001.1:2740552-2783500 GCF_000299155.1 Elephantulus edwardii
GGGTCCTTGGAGAGGGACATCATGCTTGGGAGGGTAGAGGGACAGCGCAGGAGGGGAAGACCCTCTATGAGATGGATTGATTTGGTGACTGGGGTAATCGGGATGGGTGTGTCAGAGGCAGTGCGGTTGGCGCAGGATAGAGCAGGGTTTAGGGCTGTTGTGTGTAGGGACTCGATGGCACATAACAACAACAACAACATTCAGATGCGGAGTCTGTATGTAGAATATGTCATCATATTAACCAGAGAAGTCTCTCAGTGATGCCAATGGTGAGCATGCTGTTTGTAATGAAAACGTCAGAGATTTAAGCCTACCCAGCAGCACATTGGAAGAAAAACTTTGAAATTAAATCTTTCCATAAATCAGCCATTAAAGCCGCTCTGTATTACAGTTGTGTTCTGGCACCCACAGGATTTCCATGAGTCAGAATCAACTTGATAGCCATGATTTTGTTGCTTGGGTTTTTTGTTTGTTTGTTTTTATTCACTCAAAACCCACTGTATGTTGGAATCACCTCACAAACTCTCTACTGGATTACTGAGGCTCTAAATGATGTGAGAGGAAATTGCCTATGTTTCTCTGAAGCAGCCTTTGGTGGATCTGAACCACCAGAGAGGAAGGACTTTGGAGTTAGTAGTGTTAACTTTGTACTGACAAGGCCACCAGAGCTCCCCAGTGTGCATGAATTCCAGTTTGACAGTCCCTGCAAATGTTTGCACAGTGTATATAATATACATGATCTGTCATAATGAACTGTGGGGTAGATGCTTCATTTCCATGGAATATCCTCAGGGGCTGAATTTTTACTTACTTCTCTTTGCACTTTCAACACCTAGCACGATCCCTGACACAGAGGAGGAGCGCCAGAAATGTTTGCAGGCTGAAGAACTAAGGATTTGTTCTCAAGCCTGTGTTGATGAGAACAAATTAGACTTAGATACGCAGACGCCTCCCTTAAAAGTAATATTGCAGTAGAATAATAGCCATAGCCACAAGAAATAAATGCATCTACGAGGTGCAACAAAGCCTCAACTGAGTAGCTGATCAGATAAAGAAGAGGCAGGGTAGTTCAGCAATTAGGTTCAATGAAATCTTAACCCAGAATAAATATAATAGTATAAGAAAAGAGCAGTTTGATTCTGGAAAACTTCCTAACTTTGATTCTTGGTGATGAGTTAACTACAGTGTCCAGCAGGTAGTTCCAAATTCATGACTAAAGGTCGGGACAGATGTCAGAGAAAGCAATGATCTTGGAGTGTTCAATGATGAGATTAAAATTGAATACACTTTGGCCTAGTGGACAGAAAGTCATGCTACCAAGCCCAAGGTGGGTGATTTTAATTTGTGGCCCTCAAGCCTAGTTTAAATTGTTTTCTGTCAAACATTCTTCTACATTGTATAACACTGGTCTGTGCATTGCTGTACAGAGATAACTCGTGGTTACTGTGATGCTAAACACTGGGACACTGATGTGCCAAATGTGATAATGGCTGCCCATGCTGAACAGTGTTCGGTGGAGCTTCCCGATTAAAAAAAGCTTAGAAGCAGCAGTGGCATCCACTTCCAAAATGGCTTGCTTCTGGAAACTCTATGAACAGTTCTCAGGTCTTTTGTTCATAGGGTCACTATGAGTTGCCTATGACTCGATGGCACTTAACAACAACAACAAAGTATATAGTTTCTCTTGGTAGAGTTTCAATTTCTACTTTTGTTCAAAGACAGGGCATCTTACAATTTTATGAAGGAAGTATCTTGTACTCAGGAGATCCCTGAGCAGTTTAAAAGGTTTTCTTTCAGCTGCTAATCAAATATTTGTCCGTTCAAACCTACACAAACATATCATCTTGGTTCTATATTTCCATAACAAACTCACCAAAAATCTCATTGTTATTCAGCTTGAACCAAGTCATTTCTCATAGCTGACCCTCCAGCTGGTGCTGGAGAAGAGTATTGCATGTACCATGGACTGCTAAGAAAACAGAGATTCATCCTGTTGTTGTTTGGTGCCATTGAGTTGTAGATGACTCATAGCGACCCTATGAACGAACGGCCTGAGCACTGTTCATCCATAGAGTTTCTGGAAGCAAGCCATTTTGGAAGTGGATGCCGCTCCTGCTTCCAGATTCATCCTGGAAAGGGTTAAACTGGGCTGCTCCTTGAAGGCAAGGATTCTGAGGCTTCATCTGACATACTTAGGACATGTTGTAAGGAGGGACCGGTCCTTGGAGACGGACATCATGCTTGGGAGGATGGAGGGACGGCACAAGAGGGGAAGACCCTCTATGAGGTGGATTGATTCAGTGCCTGAGGTAATCAGGATGGGTGTGTCGGAGACAGTATGATTGGCACAAGATAGAGCTGGGTTTAGGGCTGTTGTACATAGGGTCACTATGATTTGCAAGAGACTCAATGACACAATAACAAGAATAACAGATGACAGGGAGCAGATTGTCAGTCACCCTGCTGCAGATACACTGATGGATTTGAACTGTCAGACAGGCACCACCGCTGGGTTAGAGGTATGAATTTCTAGGGACGGGGCCACGAGTCCCTATGTTTCCACAAAGACTATACCAAACCAAACTATCCTCACTGCCCGGCAGTGGTTTCCAACTCATCTGTAGGACACAGTAGGAAAACAGCTGCTTAGGGTTTCCAGAACTGTAATCATCTCAAAAGCAGGGTGCCCTTCTTTCTTCTGAGAAGCAGCTTATGTGTTTGTACCACTGACCTTTTCTTCAGCAGCCAAGCCTGCTCACCGCCACACCATCAGGGCTTCTTGAAGATCCCACAGTGAGCTACGACAATTCTGCGGTGTTTGGTTTTGCTCTGTCACACATGGGGTTGCCATGCTTTGGAATCAAGTCAATGGAAATGTTGTCAATGAGATGCAAACACTGTATGTGAGAATGAAATAGATGGCGGTTAAGATTCTGTTAAGCCCTGCGATTCTCTAAATCTCCTCTTTTAGGTGAGGAAACAAGGCCCAGACATATGGAAGATGACTAAACAAGAGAGTCATATGTAACGGTGTTAAACACTGACATAATAAATTGCTAAGTTAGCAGCTCAGTGATCAGGGATCGGCACAATCAAGATATTAATAAATTTGAGTGACTCAGCCTTAAGGGGAATTTGGAGTTGGAGAAAACCTGCTCATCGTGGTTGGATTTTATGTAGCATCCACTCACTCATTCTGGCTGAGTGTGGTTTGTCTATGCTGACTGGTAATGCTACCTACTGCCCACCTCCACGCACCCATGTCATCCTCTGGGTTTTTTCTGCTTTCTCTTACAGAAGATAGATGAAGAGAACGAGGCGAACTTGCTAGCTGTCCTCACAGAGACACTGGACAGTCTCCCAGTGGATGAAGACGGATTGCCCTCATTTGATGCGCTGACAGATGGAGATGTGACCACTGACAATGACGCTAGTCCTTCCTCTATGCCTGATGGCACCCCTCCGCCTCAGGAGGCAGAAGAGCCGTCTCTAGTAAGAACCCTTCCCACTGTTTACCGCAATCGGAGTTGCCTCTGGCTGGCCACCGCATGGGTATGATGTAGAAACAATAAGGTTTGGATTCTTAATTTGGACTGATGCGAAAGCGAGCCCCAAGCACACTCGGCTTTGCAAACCCTATGGAATTCTGTTCTTAAAAAAAGTGTTGAAAATGCATACTTTCATGTCATCATGCTATATTTCCTTTCTAAATTCTATTTAGTTTTCCCCAAGTGTGTATGTGTGTGTGTGTGTGTGTGTGTGTGTGTGTGTGTGTGTGTGTGTGTAATATTATTAATTTTCATGGTAAAAAAACCAAAACATTTAGAAAATGTAGAGACCCAGGAAGAAAAACATTTAACCTGTATTTTCAAATAAACTGGGTTGGTTTTGTTTTGTTATTTTTTTCTTAAAAGAGACCATGAACAATTTTTGAACTTCAGATGTAGACATTATTTTCTAATGAAAAGAGATTGTAAATCTTATAGGAGGAAATAGCACATCTACATTTTTCTAATGTAAGAGGCAATAAATCTCATAGGAGGAAATTGCACATCTTTCTCCCATGGAGCAGCTAGTGGATTTGACATGCATGCCTTTGAGACTGCAGCTCAGTTTCTTACCATTAGGCTCCCAGATCCCTCTCTAGTATAAAGAGAGGCTCTAATTCATTAAGCAAACCCTTATGACTTGCTATTTACCACTTCCTCCTATTTTTTTTTACTATTAAAATGTGCATCATATTTGACACCTGTAGTGTTATTGTTGCTGTACTTGTTATGTGCTGTAGTTTTACTGAGATGCATATAAGTCTAGAAATAGAAAGTCCAGGGATATGCAGAATTCCAAGGCTGTGGTTTCACATTTCTTATGAAGATTAAAAAATAATAGCACATCCACAACCCAAGTTACTTTAATTTATGGTTTGCAATGATGAGTAAATTTGTTGGCAGTGAAGAGTGAGTTTCCTTTTCAATGCAAGCGCTTGTCTGGAATTTTATTAGTTCTAAGACACAGTTTACCTTTTCATCTATGCTAACTGTTTGTCATTTGCTATAAATTTGGTGTAAGAGCACGCTGTATAAATTATGGAATACCATTCTCCAAATCTTCCTCATGTGCTTTAGCTTGCCTTTGGGAGGTGGTTTTCCTCCCATCTCTGAGGTAGTTTGTTTTTTTTTAAAATGAAAGGCATTTCTCATGAGCACATGTGAACCCTACTGGTGGTGCAGTCCAGAGGGAGTTATACGGCTACCACAAAGCTGTTGCCTCCCTGGCGGTTCAAATCCACCTGTGCATCCACGGAAGAAAAATAGGCAATCTCCTCTCTTGTGATTTACAACTTCCCAAACACCTATTTGAGAATCAGCTATGACTCGAATCTGACTTGACATCTGTGAGTGAGTGTAAATGAGTGATTGTGTGCTGACAAACTTTTTTCTTACTGTAAAATGGTTTTGTTTAATCTGATTAATTAAATCCAATTTTATTGACGTGTGATGCAATTAAAGAGCCATAGGATTTTACAACTATGTTGTTGTGTGCTGTCAAGTTGGATCCAACTCATAGCTCACCCTCCAGTTGGTTTTCAGAGGCAATGAACTGCACAGGTAGAAAGGTGGCGATTACCAATCTTTGCTGCACAGAGCAGCTGGTGGATTTGAATTGCATTCCTTTGGGTTGGCAGTGTAGCTCTTTACCATTAAGCCATTATAATACTCAATTAATATTACATTTAAGAGTTTAGTCACTGGTTCCTGTCCTTTTTAATACATGCCTAACGTCTTGCTTTGCCCCTCTCTCCTGATGTGTTTCTAGCTTAAGAAGCTCTTGCTGGCACCAGCCAACACTCAGCTAAGTTATAACGAATGCAGTGGCCTCAGCCCCCACAACCATGCACATCACAATGCCAGGATCAGAACAAACCCTGCAGTTATTAAGGTACAAACCTTGTAACACCTCGGGGTGGGAAGTGACACAGGGTTTTTGCTTGCAGTTGCAAAGCAAAAGTTAGGCCTACCTGCATTAATCTGGCAAAGAGACTACGACTACATCAAAAGGGTGAAACCAGATTATGAAATGGATTTCGAAGAGCAGCGCTAGTACTGTTTGGGGATAGGAGTCATTCATTTGCTCTTTGTCTCTTGGAATGGAAACCCTCTCATCTGTTGCCCCTTGTCCACTTTATTATTCCGTGAAGTGGTGTAGACTTCAATAAAATTCTGCTGATGACTTGGTATCATTGATGAGTGACTTTAAGGCACAAGTGGACTCCGCTGCCAGCTGTCTAACCTGAGAAAGGTGGCTGTGGAAACCTCGTCCAAGATCTCTCTGTGCCATTAATTGGAGGGGTTGTTGGCAATGACATAACTCAGTTAGCAGGCTGTATTAAACAATGTTTGTCTTGCCATTCACAGTAAGCGAAAGCAGAGCATTAAGGGGTACTTAAGAGAGTTGTGAATACCAGGCTCCAGCAATCAGCAGCAAATTAAGGTTTCAACCAGCTTACTTTTTCCCCTCATTCACAGAAAAGGCGCTATAGGGTCTTGTTAGTTACATGTTGCTGAGTAGGAACGTTGAAATGCAGGCGAAATGAAATTTTTAAAAAGCTATATAAATGCCATTGAGGAATTTTAAGTGTAATTTTCGCTCCTTGTTCTGCAAACAATTATTCACAGCTCATAGATCTAGTACACTTATTCTGAACACTTCCTTGAAAGATCCCATCTCTTCAGAAAACCTCTATCCGTTCTGATAAGGTTCGGCTCTCTCATTTTCCCTTTCTCTCTGCCTGGTTTCTTAAGACCGAGAATTCATGGAGCAACAAAGCGAAGAGCATTTGTCAACAGCAAAAGCCACAAAGACGTCCCTGTTCGGAGCTTCTCAAGTATCTGACCACAAATGATGACCCTCCTCACACCAAACCCGCAGAGAACAGGAGCAGCCACAGAGACAAAGGCACCTCCAAAAAGAAGCCCCCCACGCAGTCACAAGCGCAGCATTTGCAAGGTAGGCTCGAGACCAAAACCCAGATGGTCCTTGAAGGTGCTGAAGGCAAGAGCTCAAAATCTTCAGGCTTCTACGGGGTGGGGGAGAAACAATCCAGTGCTTTATTATAGAAGGGAGGTGGGGGTGGGGGTGGGTGGGAAATCCCTGGGTTGAATATATTTTGTTCAGTTGATACCCAGTCTCAGCTCCCTGTCTACGAAAGGGCACCTGCAATCTTAGCTGTAGATAGGGGAGCAGGCTTGTGGGGGAGGGAATGCAGCATCAGACAAAGTTTATATGAATCTCTGACTTGCTGAGATAATTGAAGTTCCAGGCAAGCTGGGCTAGCCAGTTCATTACCATTTTTATTTTCTTCCCTTCCAGTAATGGAGACAATGAGGCATTGTTGAGTTGCTGCATGCAACTTAAGAACTAGTAAATACTATTTATGTGGCCCCTTCTGATTCCAAAGTGTGTTTCCCCCTTTCAGACCCCATGCTATGCCCACAGAGTTTATTTTGTAAGTAAGGCATTGGAAATTTCTAGGGGAAACCCCAAAATCAGTTTTCTACTTTAAAAAATATTTTCTAGATTAAATTAAACATCTGGGTATATTCACATTATCTTCCTCCTTGCTAGAAGGCTGAAGCTTTTGAGGCCAACTGAGGTGATTTTTTGGGAACCCTTTCTTGGCAGAGAGATATCTTTTATTTCTTTTTGGCTCCTCCCCATCAAAATGCTCTGGTCATGTAAGTTCCAAGTGAGCTTGTGGAGAATTGCTATTGCATTCAAACTGGGGTTCCAAACAGTTCAAACTAAGTACAGTTTTGTTGAAACAAAACTGATTGAAACAGACACAAAGCTGAAAACTTTGGGCAAAGTGGGATGCTAACTGGATTGGGAAAATTATAAATTGAGGTTTTGAAAGAAGAAAATCAGAAGGAACCAAGCGTGCCTTTTCAGGAGTCTGATGCAGGAGGTTGGTTCTTGGTTGAAGGTGGAGAGGCACATGCATCCAGAATAACATAGTCGGCCACCATTTCTGAGTCGGGCATCGTCAGTTTTCACCTAGCCAGTCAAGAGTGTTGGTTGCTGTGCAACACACATACTGCCCTTGTTTCTGAAGAGGAGGATTAAGTTTTTTAGCAAAGATTCTAACCTGTAAATGTTCCCATAATCATGGGAGTTTCAGTTCACCCACATTTTACAAATTCATGCCCATTCCAGGGTTGCTTACTTAGCCATGACTGAACTGGACTGAGCTGGTTCAAAGTTCTACTTTCACAGCTTTCACTTTACCTTCACTTTCACAGTGAAAATAGGCATGTGCTAAATCAGCATTTCTAAACATCCACCTCTATTTTTCCTTTTATTTCTTCAACTTCTTCTTTCACCTCCAGAATCACAAACACCAATTCTGCTAAGAACTAGATTATTTCACACAAGACTGATATTGATGCTGGTACCTTTAGTTAATTTATTTCCTCGTGTTTGAGATTCCTCTCCCTCTTTCCTACCTTCCCATAAGCAGATGATATTGCAGAGTCTTTTAAGACATCTTCAAAAGGCTTTCATTTAGATTTTCCCTGGAGGTTGTCTAAAATTTACTGCCCAGCCCTTTCTGCTAGTTTAGGGAAATATATTTTGTGAAATAGGCCACATTCTCTTCCAGCTCTCCTCGATTTACTCCTCACCCTGCTGGGGGAATAGCTTTTCTAAGAGCAAGCCAGCCATGCTGTGCCATACTAAGGTGGCAGTTGCAGGCCTCAGGTGAAGAGAACACAGCTGGGCTCGCTCTAGTGAGTGAACTCACGAATCCACTGCTCCCTCGCCTGTTCCAGTCATGCATTCTTGTTCTGAGCTGAATTTTGAGCCCTCAGTCTGATGAAACCCTGAATTCAGCAAACCTAGCATAGCAACACATGCTTTAAATATCTATGTTGGTTCTGGTCCTTTTGGGTTTAGGGAGTGTCTAAGTGGGGCAAAGAGTTCATACACTTGGGAGCTAACCAAAAAGTTGAAGGTTCAACACCTAGAGACATGTTGATAGGCCTGATAATCTACTTAGAAAGACTGAGCTGTTGGAAGCCCTATTCAGCATGTCTTACTCAGACACACATGAGGTTGTCGTGAGCTGGCATCAACCGACTGGACTCTGGTTGTTGGTTTGTGTTTTGAGTTTTAGGGTTTTGTTTCTTCTCTTTTAAAACAAAGGAAAAACAACAACAACAAAAACAACCCCTCTGATGACAGTCTTGGACACTCTTCAGATTCTATAGAGGAGGGATTGGAGCAAGAAGACCTGTTCCCCACTGCACCCAAATGTCCTTACACCTGAACTGGGACCTTCCTGTGAGCTCATGCAATCAAGCATGGCTGCTCCCCAGACCTAGGTGTGGACGTGCTAATGTGTGGTTCAATCTCAGGAGAAAAGACTCGAGGAAGTGGCCCATCCAGATTCCCAAATTGGGGTACACATGATGGCCATGAGTTCCGGATGGGGGAATTCCCTTGGTCATGCGTAATCCTTATCCCAAGGACAGGACCAGGGCTAAGGAAGCCTGGCATGGATCTCTAGGTTCTTCTCACCTCCTCTCAGCCCCTTCCACTGGGATCCCTGCTGTCTGGCTCTATATTTAGATTTGCTGACTCTGCTTGTGAGGAGTTTGCTCATGTCTCCGAAGAAGTGAGCTGCAGTTATGGCACAGAACGATGATTTACTCCCTCGTGTTAGAAATGAATAGAACTCTTTATTAAAACTATTTCAGAGTGAATTGAAGTCTTACAGAGCAAATTTTCACAGGGACAGACACCTAAGTACAATAAAATAGCTTTCCCCTTAATGTTGATTGCTGTTGGAAAATGTCAAGAATAATTTTATAACTAAAGCCTTATTAGGATGTTTCCTGGGACTTATTCACTTAAGTCAAACCAAAAAAGGATATGAATAAATCCCAAGTTTCCTGCCCATCCTTCTTCATCTTTAAATCAAGAAAATTATGATTTGTGAGTTGGGAACATTTTTAAAAATCCATAGCTGAATTATTTTAATCAGAGAATTCCTATCCTAATGCTGCCATCATTAATCAAAAATTTAATCCTCCTTGCACCTTCCTCTCATATATATATATATATTTTTTTAAAGCTTAGGGTATATTAACCTTAGTTTCCAGATTTATTATACCTTCTTTTTGTTGTTGTTGTTGCTGTTAGATGCCATTGAGTAAGTTCTCACTGTAGTGACCCTACACTGGAATAATTCTTTTCCAATCTCCCTAGTTGGCAAAGGCTGTGAGGCTGGTGTGGGAAAATGCAAATTTTAAACTGTTGTTCATAGGCTTGTTATGAGTAAAATCAGTTCAGCAACAACTACCAACGATATAAGTCAGTCTTCTATTGAGTGTCTTGTATGTCCCAGGTACCTGGCTATCATTTGCTGTGCCATCGTGGCTCTGACATGTAACTATTGCCCTCATGATGTGAAAGGCACTGTCAGTGAGACCTTGGCTGTGTGTCTTCCTGATTCCGTTGCCTCTGCTTCCTTTTATTCTCTTTCTTTCCCTTTCTCTCCTCCTTCCTTGGGATTGAGCCCCCCAAATAAAACTGCTTCACTTCAAGGACACCTCAAGCTTTGTTTCTCTCAGACATTCCCCAACCATGTGATCCTAGCCGACTCTACCGACCAAGTCCCTGCTCCCTTGGCCCTAGCAATTGCCCCCTTGACCAGCTCTTCTTGTTATGTGCCATCAAGTCAATTCTAAAGCAGTGTCCTTCGATAGAGAACTGCATTATATAATTTCTGAGGGGAAAATCTTTATAACAGCTCATCACCAGTTCTTTGCTTCAGTAGAGTGGCTGGTGGGTGGATTCAAACCGTAGATCTTTCCTGACATGGGTATGCTTAACCATAACACTATCAAGACCCCATCATCCTAAGGAAGGCCAATAGAAGCCCTTGTCTGGTGTTTTCATTAACTTTTCTTAATTGTGATGAAAATGTGCACAAGAAAAACACAAGAAATTTTTTTTGAAACTTTAATATTTAAATTAATCCACTAGTTGATATGTCTATACCTTTTTTATTTTTTTATGACTATACCTTTTACAGACCATTACAATGAGGAATTAAATGAGCTAATGAAAAAAACATTTTATGACACCTATTCTAATTGTAGAATAAAGTGTGTCACTGTGGGGTGTCATAAAAACTTTTCCCAGGACAAAAGTACTAAAGTTGTTTTACCCACCCAAAACAATTAATGTAATGACAAGCCTAATTAATAAGCAACAGGAAATCCTCAGGGATTATTTAAATTTTCATTTAAAACTAAATATCAGAAAATATTTGAGCAATTAGAGACAATAACTATAAAAGTCTACTAGAATTCTTTTTTTTTTTTAACATGACATAGCTTTTTCTCTCTGAACATCACATCAGGTCTCTACAACATTTTGAAGTCAAGCACTTTTCCATTTCATTTTAGTTTCTTTTTAGGCTATTGTATGTCCTTTGATCTGTGTTGCTGTCCAGTTTATTCATCCATTTACTCTGCCTTCATTAATAGAAAACACCTGATTTTCACGCAAAAAATATGCATATCTGACTTCATGGCATTTTCATTCTCTGGTATACTAGATCTTGAACCATGATGTAGATTAAGCTGACAGTGAAACAAATCAGTACGCTTCCAGAAGTGGTTTTAGTTCTGTGTGTTGTATGGGGACCATAACCCTACTGTGACTTGTGTTTTATAATTGTGTTTGGTCTCATTAAAAAATGTGATGGTCTGTTCTTCTCCTAGGGCTCCCAATATTACTTGCCTCCAACTATTAGAATCTGGGGCATCATAATTATTCCACACAGAATAAGAAAGTTTATTTTACAGGTTTTCTTGGTTTCATATCTATGATATTCATGACATAAATGAGTACATCTTAACCATTTGAAAGTAGTCTTCAAATAACAAAAATTTAGGTCTGCCCATGTACATATAGAGATATTTTGAATATGTGTATATATATATACACACACACACACAGAAATGAGAGTTATACAAGTAACAAAAGTTATACAAGTGTCAGGTGTTTTTTTCATAGGGTCGCTATGAGTTGTCTACAATTTGATCACACACACACACACACACACACACACACACACACACATTTCCAAGTACATTTCTTATTATGTTTTCCCCTCTCTTTGTCCAAAATAGAAGACTGATATAGGGAGAAACATTTGAAATTTTGGAGTAAGAGGAGGAATTGGGAAATACCTCCTAAAGATGTGAGATTTAGGAAAGCATAAAAGAAAGATGGCTACCTCTCTTCCCACCTGGTCATAGGTTCCTCAACAGATAAAGATAGCACTTTGCTTTAAATGTCCCTACAGCTGGGGGATTTGGACCTTTGTAAGCCATCTGAGTCAATGGCCACACTTTGCCATAATCTGTCAATTAATTTTCAGTCAATTGACTTGTGATTGCCTATCCATCCGCCTCATAGAAATAACCTACTCACAGAGCTAGATAGAAAATTATACATTTTAGGAGTAAAATCAACTGAATATTCATAACGTTCTGTTGCTTCATAGTTACTCTGCTGTTTTCTTGTCTAAACAAACCGTGTTCTGTATTCCAAATTAAATGAGAAAACATTATTTCTCTCTGATGGCATGAAGCAAATTTTGTATCCTTAGCAGGAATGGTGCATTTTGGAGAAAATTCTGTTCTTGTGTGTGTTTTCAAATGATAGTTTACGGCTACAAATGTTGTTTGGAATTTGTTTTCGCATAATGGACTCTTGTCTGACTTTGATCCAGTATTCAGAGATTTCTCTAGTTTAGGCTTCCAGTTTTCTGGTCAACCTTACAACTTGACTGGCATAAAATAAGGACTCTAGAGAACACTCAATCTTTCATAATTAGTGTGTTTGTTTGTTTTCCTTTAGCCAAATCAACAACTTTATCTCTTCCTCTGACCCCAGAGTCACCAAAGTAAGTATTAAAAAATGTAATCATTTTCAGAAAGGGAAGGGGGTGCTAATACATTTGGCTACAGCAACTCCATTTCAGTTTGTTTTTATAAATGTGCCATATCTTCCAGTGACCCCAAGGGTTCCCCATTTGAGAACAAGACTATTGAACGAACCTTAAGTGTGGAACTCTCTGGTACTGCAGGTAAGCCTGACATTTCACTTGGAACTCTTCCCCAACTCCTTGCTTTTGAAGTATATCTTAGCTTATAGAGTGCAGTGATATTCTTTATTTGATTGTGACACTTAACCAAAAATATAAACAAAACTGCATGAGAAATTATCTATAAATATGTTCAGTTGTTTATGTCTTTTCTGCACCTAAAATATTGCTTGGGATCCTCAAATAACTATATCTCAGATGAAGACACAGGATTAGGAGATGAAATGAGTATTTCTTAAACTCTGATTCAAGAAATATGTGAGGCATCTAAGTAGATTCCTTTAACTTTACAGCATCCTCATAAGAATGACGGGGATTTCTCATTTTGAAGGTGAGGAAATAAAGGTCAGAGATACTGAGTAACTTGTCTCAGATCACGGGCTCAAAAGGTAGAGAATAAGATTTGAACCTAGATATATTATTTATAAATGCTTCATTTTTAATGTTTTCCAAATACTGTTGTGTGTCACTGAGTTGGAACCAAGTCATAGCTGACCTCCCAGTAGGTCTTTTCAGAGGACAGATGTTGAATAGGAGGATATTGCCCATGTCTGTATGAGTTGAAGTTGGTAGATTTGAACTGTTCACCTTTGGGTTGGTGGCACATCTCCTTTTGTGAGGCCACCAGAACTCCCTGTAGGAAAGCATTTAAGATTTTCTTTTTTACATTCTTCTTTCAAAAGTGAATAAAGAAAGAATATGTTTACTCACTTTAATAAAAAATGTCTCAATATATATTTTTAATAAGAGGAATGTCCTCATCAGTCAGGACTTCTGAACTCAATTAGGCGGCCATTACTTTACACATAGAAGAAGAACTTGGACTAACCTTTAAGACATTTATTCGTCTCCCATTTTCCATGTAGACTTCTGAGTTGGCTAGAAAAGATGACCTTGCATTCGGTGTTTTAGGTTGGTTATCTGAATCCCACCAGAAAGTGACTCCTAGAATGTCTAAAAAAGACGTGCCTTGGTTCTGGCCATTGCTGATAAAGGTAAAGGAACAGTAGATTAAACAAGATGCTTTCAACCAGAACAGTGGTGTCCATGCACACTGTGGTTGTTGTCATTTAGTTTAATTTCACACTTGGTGTTTTCTAAATTACCTCCTTATGAAAGATTTAGTGTATGAGTTGGTTAAACAGTAGAATAGCTAATTTTTTGGCATGCACACAAATGTGTGTGCCCATGTATATTAACACTCATATAAACACATATACACATTCGTACATACATATTCACTTAGCCATATATGATGCTATTTCTCAAATAAATTATAATTGTCATATATGTTCCTAAGTAACTTTTTTTCTGCTGATAGTATATGTCTTCTTACCTGATCAGTATTGAATAATCGATATATTTATCTGTGAAATTGATTAAAGCATATAAGTTTTCATAATTATATTTTTACTTAGAACATTTAAATATACATTAAAAATTAAATCGTGAGAGAAGAGAAGGACCTTTTCTTTGATACTAAATATGTTAACAAGGGATTTATTCATCATTGTGAAGATCATACTAATGATATAGATGACATCTACTTCATGCTTCTCTCTGAAGAAAAAGAATTAAATACATTTCACTGGTCATCTGAATGCAAAAGCTGGTAATTATGTTCTAATTTACCCCAGTGTTTTCTGGTATCACCAGCTATAACTCATTTGACAGCATCTGTTACAGAGACAATGAAGTCCTGGTAGCCTACAGTTAAAGCTCTCAGTTGGTAACACAACAGTTGATGGTTCAAACTCACCAACAGTTTCATGAGAGAGAAATATGGCAATCTGCCTCTGTAAAGATTTACAACCTTTGAAACCCTATGAGAGAATTCTACTCTATCCTTTCTGGTCACTATCATGCTTAAGCAACTTGATGGAAATGGGTTTGATTTTTTTTTAAATAGTACTATAAGAATTGATGCCTTTGAACTGTGGTGTTGGAGAAGAGTGCTGAATATCCCACGGACTGCTAAAAGAACACACAGATCTATCTTGGAGAAGGTGCTTCCAGAGGTGCTCCTTGGAGGCAAAGATGATAAAGCTTCATCTCACATACTTTGGACATGTTTTAGGAGAGGTTACTCCTTGCAGAGGGACATCATGCTTGGGAAAGTGGAGAGATGGAAAAGGAGAGGAAGACCCTCAATGAGGTGGATTGATACAGTGTCTGCAGAAATAGGCTCAAAGATGTCAGGGATTGTGGGGAGGGCAGAGACAGGGCAGAGTTCAGAACTACTATTCATAAGATTGCCACAAGTCATACTCTACTTGGCATTTAACAACAACACCACACATTTATTGAGTCTCTTGTGGAAATAATTATTATTTATTCATAAGTGTTTTATTATGTTATAATATTTCAATGACAATTTGATGGGCATTAACTGTTTTGTGAAAATACAGCTTTTGGCAATAACTCAACGAAGAGATATAAGTTAGCTAAGAATTTCTGTGGTCATTAGACACTAACTTTATTTGTAAGAAAGATGAGGAACTTCCCCTGTGTGTATCAAGACCAAGGTTTTCATTAAAGAAAGACATTTTATTATTATCTGATTATAAAATGATGTAAGCTTATTACAGAAAATGTAAAAAAAATTAAACTTGCAGAAACTGTATTAATACGTCTATGATGTAAAGATATGAATAGCTTTTCTCACTATGGATGTTTCTGTATTTTTGTGATTCTTTGTATGTGTATAATTTTGCATCCTGATTTTTCAATTAACATTTTAATAAGAAACTTTCATATTATCACAAATGCTTTATTAGTAGGGCTTTAGATTGCTGTGTAATATTAGCTTGAGTAGGCATAACAATATTTACTTAATCATACTCCTATTGTTGCATATTTAGGTTATGTTAAAGTATTACCATTTTTAACACAGTGGAAATCTTTATTCTCAAAATGTTTTAATTTTATTTTCTCAGAATACATTCCAGGTGGTTCATAATGCTGAAGTGAAGGAAATAAAATAAAACTTAGGACTTCTGAAAGATACTGTCCCATTGATTCCTAAGGGATTATATCCATTCCTAATCTCATTAGCATTATAGGGATATGTTTGTTTCACTGCATTTTTGCTAGTATTGGGTATTATAATTTTTAAAATGTATTTTAAATTTATAATAAATTTATTATAAATTTATTTTTTAATCTATGGCCAATGAGCATATTATTTAACTTTAATTTATTCTGTGAATGAGACAGTGGCATTATCTAAAAAACCCCAAAAAACAAAAAAAAATAGAAGTGCCTCTTCCCCCCTCAAGTTAAAAAAAGCAAAAGTGCCCCCCCTTTTTATTAATAAGTCTTAATATTTCTTCTTAAGATCATATTCTGAGTTTTAAATCATTTATATCATGCTTGGGAGGATGGAGGGACAATGCAGGAGAGGAGGACCCTCTATGAGGTACAATGATTCAGTGACTGGTGTAATGGGGGTAGGTGTGTCGGAGACAGTGAGATTGTCACAGGACAGAGTAGGGTTTAGGGCTGTTGTACATAGGGTCACTATGAGCCACAGGTGACTTGACAGTGCATAACAACAACAGTTATAATTTTAAAAGGTTAATATTCTTCACTCTGCAAGACAGAGATGTATAAAAGATACTACTTTTTATTGCTTGAAAACCTTAAAATTGTATACACTGAATTTACTTCTGTCAGTGAACCAGCATTCACTTTACTAGCCTAAATATTTTATTCTTGATAAAATTGCAATCAATGGAGTTCTATGGAAATCATTATTCCCAATTGCCTTTTTTTTCTTATATCTGCTTTACCTTGACAGTATACCCTACTGGGTAAACAAGAAATGTAAGGCATAGAAAATAATTCATTAAATGAATGACATGGTGCTTGGCCCCCAGTTAGAACTAAATAAACAATTCGTATCTTTAAGATTTGAACTTAAAACACATTGGGGAAATAACACACATTATATAAATAGCAGAAAAAATAGTTATTGTTGTTGTTTGGGTTATTGTTTTGGGGTTGTTTTTTTTTTTTTTTTAAATCATCATTTTGGCCACTTTCTAAGAAAGGGGGGCCCTAAATGTGATGTTTTGTCTGTTGAGTTAGAATAAAAGTGAAGATATAAATCGAGAAAGTTGAAATAGAGCCATAAATAAGACAGTATTTAGATCCTCAAATTCAGATAACTTAAATTTATTATCATTTAGGAAAACGAAACAGAGACATAGAAATAATGGATGCTGAAAGAAAGTGGTAGGGGAAATGTTTAACCTACCTGGACTGTGATGTAGAGAGGAGGTGAGGAGGATATTGCTATTTTTAGATAGCATTTGTCTGGATTTGAAATACCGTGCAGTATATGGTGTTGAAACTTCATCTCACGTCCTTGAGGCATGTTTTAAGGAAGGGTCATTGCTTGGAAAAAGACTTCGTCCTGGGAAAGGCAAAGCATCAGCAAAATGGACACAGTCACTGTGACAAGCAGCTGCAACTGAGTTTAAGCATGGAGGAGATCCTGAAGATGGTGCAGGATTGTGTTTGATTCAGATCTGTTGTTTATAGGGTCACTAAGATTCTCACCACTGGGCCAATTGGCAGCATCAGTATGGATGGTGAAGAGATTGAGATAGTTAACAGTTTTCGTTTACTTGGTTCCACTGTCAACACTCTTGGTAACAGCAGCCAGGAAATCAGGAGATGAATTGCATTGGGAAAGTCAGCTGTGAGGGGCCTCTCAAGAGTACTGAAGTGCAATGATGTCAGGCTGGAGACTAAGGTGCACCTGATCCAGGCTATAGTCTTTGCAATTACGTGCTATGCATCAGAGAGCTGGACAGTGAGTAGGGATGACAGAAAGAGAATTGATGCCTTTGAGTTGTGGTGCTGGACAAGAGTGTTGAATATACCATGCATTGCTAGGAGAACAAACAGGCTTGTCCTGGAGAGGGTGAAGCCAGAATGTTCCCTGGAGTCAAGGATTCTGAAGCTCCATCTGACATACTTTGGGCATGTTGCAAGGAGGGACTGGTTCTTGGAGAGGGACATCATGTTTGGGAGAGTGGAGGGACAGTGCAGGAGAGGAAGACCCTCGATGAGATGGATCGATTCTGTGAGTGGAATGGTGGTAATGAGTGTGTTTGAGATGGAGAGGTTGGCACAGGATAGAATGGAATTTAGGACTCTTGTACAAAGGGTCACTATGAGTCACAAATGACTCGATGGCACATAAGAACAACATAAGTCATTGTCATCTTGAGGGCATGTAGCAACAATAGCAACAACAAGATGCCCATATCTCCATTTTCCCTCAAAATATTCATTAATATCATTGTTTCCCAGTAATGCTTGGCAGAGGGTATTTTCTCTTGAAGGGTTTAACTGGTTTATTTGTGCCTCAAAGTTAGCTCAGGTATTATTCAAGGGAGCCTTGAAACATAACTTTAAGTTGTAGACAATGATTCTGCATAATATTAGAAAGTCAGTTTATGCATGACTGAAGGAACTGTTAAGACCATACCTTTGTCAAGTGAAATTGAGTTCTACATGGACTGAACTAGGAAGCCCTGGTGGCACAATGGTCAAACACTTGGCTATGAAATGACAGATTGGAAGGCTCGAACCCACAAGCTGTGTGACAGGAGAAAGATATGGTAGTGTGCTTTTTTTAAGGATTTACAGCTTTGGAAAGAGGCTTCTAAACCAAAGCTGGTTGTTAACGAAATCAAAATGGTCATTCAGCTTACACTTGATTGTTAACAAAATTAAAAAAAAAAAAATGACCAAACATTTTACACCTGTCTTTTAATTAAATCAAGACAACTTACCCTCCAGAATCCAACTGCTTTATGTAGAAGGCTCCCAAACTGGAGACTCTTAAGCAGGACCCAACCAAATTTTAATACAAAGGTCCACCCACCAGATCCTGCTTGATTTAAACAAGAGACTTCTAACCCACAGCTGTTTGGTAATTAAATTAAAACTGCCAATCAACTTACACATGATTGTTAGTGAAATTAAAACAACAACAACAACAACAAAACAAAACACCCCACACACCACAGCCAAACCCCAATCAACCAATTTTACAACCAACTTTCAATTGCATCTGAGAGTTGGACGATGAATAAGGATGACAGAAGAACTGATGTTTTGATTCATGGTATAGGAGAAAAATACTGAACATCCCATAGATGGCCAAAAGAACAAACAATTGTGTCTTGGAGAGGGTACAGCCAGAATGTTCAATGGAGGCAAGAATAACGAGGATTCAACTCACATACTTTGGGCATGCTGCCAGGAGGGGCTATTCCTTGGAGTGGGACATGATGTTGAGAAGAGAGGAGAGTCGGCGAAGGAGAAGAGGACCCTCAATCAGGTGGACTGACAATGTGAGCACTGCAATGACCTCTTCTGTGTCAGGAAATGTGAGGATGGCATGGGATAGAACAGGGTTCAGATTTTTTGTTCATAGGGTCACTGTCACTATGAGTCCTATTCAGATCAATGGCACCTACCAACAACAGCAGCAGCTTTGGAAACCCAGAGGACACTTCTACTCTGTTAGTTAGGGTCGCTGTGAAAGAGAGTCAACTCAACGTCAACAAATTTCATAAGACTAAATTGAAGTGTGGAACCTTAAGAACTAAGAACATTTGAGTTAGCTTTTGAAGCGTGGGCCATGGAAGAGGGAGGAGCTATTACTGGACCAGAGTAAAAATACAAATTCACCAAGGGCTGATTTGCTGTGACCATTACATTCAGTAAAGAACCATCAGATGGAACACCCAGCTTTCCTCCCTGATACTTCATTTCTTAGGGTCTTGCTTATCTCTTAAATTTTTAAAAATGTCATCTCAGTTTCTTCAACTGTAAAGTTACATTTGTAATTCCCAAATGAAATTGCTGTCCAATTCTAAGTACTAATGTGTAGATTGAAATGTAAAATTGCTGAAGTTCAATCATTTATTTTATTTTATTTTTTTTTTACATTTGAAAAAAAGTCCATTTCCTTGTTCATTCTGTAAAGGAGCAATTTATAAGCAGCAAAGCTCTAAATGAAAGTATGATCATAGTTATTTTTTTTAATTAAAAAAAGAAGACAGACCACATAGCTAATTATACTGTTCCAAACTTTTTACTTTGGATTTTGGTGTCAGAAAGACTTGAGTTAAAATCTTGACTGGCCTTTCAGCGAGTGTGACTTTACTCAAATTCCGTATCTTTTCTTAAGACTCAGTCCTTCCTTATACATCAAGTGGAGATAAAAATATTCATATTCAACCAGACATCATGTAGATTAAATGAAACAATACATGTGAAAAGTATAAACCATTGCCAACATATAATATTATGTATACATTCAGTAAATATTAGCTCATTAATTTCTTTAATTAGTAATTCTATGTTGACTTCTACTGAGTTCATTGCACATTGATGCTCATCTTTCCAACTTTTGTCTTCACTTGTGCGTTTTTATTGACCGTAAAGTGATACTCTTTGTAATATTCTCTTATATTAGGTTATTTTTTGTTCGGGGTGTGTGTGATACGAGTCGCACACTGGTATCACACGATGCCGCACACTTTTTAAATTGACGACCATGCTTAGAAACACATTTGCCGTCATTTGCGGCAACATGTTAAAAAAATCTGCTCTTAGATATTCTTAATAAACAATATGCTTGGAAGGTAGAGAGTTAGGGAAAGGAAAGAAGACCCTCAACAAGGTGAACTGACACAGTGACTGTAACAAGGGGCTGAAGCACAGTGGAAGGTGTGAGAGGATGGTGCAGGGCCAACAAGACTTCAATCTCTTGTACATAGGGTTGCTTATGACTCAGTGTCATTAGTCAACTAACAGCAACATTTGTATATATGTGTATATTTATATGGCTGTTTAAAGAACACTGGGGGCCTAGTGGTAAGAAGTTATGCTGCAATCATAAAAGCACTCAGTATGAATCTACCCAGAATGGACAATCACCTCCCATGCAATATACTTACCCCTGCCTCTGAAAACCCACCAGACAGTCAGTTATGAGTTAATGTCAATTCAATGGCACACAACAACAAGAAATATAGATAGGAGGGCAGGCAAGAGTGACTGATGACCTAGTGGAATCCCAAAGGCACACAGTTTAAATCCACTAGCTGCTTTGTAGAGAAAGATGGGCAGACTCCTCCCTTGCAACATACAGCCACTGAAAACCTGCTGTGAGATATGATTCAGTTCCAATTCAAGGACAATTACAAATAGATGGATATTGTGGGTTTTGTCATGTGCCTACTCATAATTGACTCTCCACTAGTTTTCAAGGGCTGTAAGTTGGAAAGGAAGAAATTGTGTTTTCCCAATGAGCCACTGAGAGTCACCACTTTTGGGTTGTTAGCAGCACAACTCCCTTTGAGCACCAGCAGAGATCCGGGGTGGGGAGAGAGAGAGAGAGAGAGAGAGAGAGAGAGAGAGAGAGAGCTAATTATACAGATCCAGATAGACATATCCAGCTATGTGGTGGTTCAAAATAGGTCTGTTTGATTACAGAGTGTGTCTCCATATTAAAGCCTTTATTTTAAGACAGTAGACACCTACGATGTTAAATGGATTTCTTTTCTTCCATCAAATGCCATTGATTGGTATTGGCTCCAGGAGCATTGTGTTCAGAATGTTTCTGGGACCAAGCGCTCGCTCAGTAGGACTGTCATGATCAATTAGTGATGTCTGCCACTGGTGCTGCAGGGGGTGCAGAGGAAGGAATCCACATTCATAATGTTGATTTGTTGATTTCTGGTCCACACACTTAATTACTTGTTGGATCGAGCTGCTGTGTAGGTCTCCTGATGTTTTCTGCATTGTTTTTTTTGTTTTGTTTTGTTTTTTAATTTTTTTTTTAAATTGTTAGCTCTCACCATTTTTAGTCAATTTTTCAGAATATTTGAGTGGAAATGCAGAGTCGGCAAGATTCTAAGACCTCAAGAACAGTCCCTGGTGCCCCATCTGCAGTGTCTTTGGGAACCAGGAGGCATGAGATAGGGAGTTTGCTTTATTAGTGATTGCCAGCTGGTCTCTCTCTTTGCGAATGTCCTAAACCAGCTCATTTGGGCTGATAAAAAACCCAAGAAACAAACAACCCACTCTTTTCTCTTACAGGTGCAAAAACTAATTTGATTTCAAAATATCTGTTAGTACAGCAAGATGAGGAGAAAGAAAATGCTCCTCTGGCAGAAGGCATTTCAATCTGTGGCATATGGGGATTTCAGAGTGGTATTCTTTCAGTTTTTAGAAATCAGAATGGCAAAGCAATGTCAACCCAGACAGGTGATAATTTAAGTAGGAGACATAGAAAGTGACAATTCAGAACATTTAAAACACACACACACACACACACACACACACACACACACACACATTCATACAGAGAGAGAATCCCAATTATTATTGCTTTGGTTATTGTTGTTGTTGCGTGCCATCGAGCCAGAACCAACCCATACCTGAGCCTCCAGCAGGTTGGGGGAGGCAGAAATCCTAAGTGAGGAAATTGCCCATCTTTCTCTCATGGAGCAGCTGGGAAATTCAAACCACGTGCCTGTGTGACTGTAACACAGCTTCTTCTTATAAAGTAATAAATGAGGCATAATGAAATGAATATAGCATTGTCGTTGTTGTTATGTGATGCCGAGTCACCCGTGACTCATAGCAACCCTACGTTCAGCAGCTCTGAAGCCTGCTCTGTCCTGAGTCAGTCTCACTCACTGAGTGTGACTCTGGCCAACACACCTACACTGAAAAATAATTAGTTATGATACTGCCATCCTATCACATCTTGTCCATGGCAATTTTTCCTCCAACTTCCTCAGCTGAATGTGATTCTCACAATGGTATGTTTTCATCATGTTTAAAATTCCTTTTTTAAAAAATAAAAGCTTCTTTTATTTATAGTGTTTCATTGACTATGCAAAGGCATTTGACTGTGTAGATCATAACAAACTGTGGCTGACTCTGAGAAGAATGGGAATCCCAGAACACTTGATCGTTCTAATGCGAAACTTATACTTGGACCAGGAGGCAGTCGTCAGAACAGAGCAAGGAAACACTGCATGGTTCAAAATTGGGAAGGGCATACGCCAGGGATGCATCCTATCTCCATACCTTTTCAACCTATATGCATAACAGATTATCCGGGAGGCTGGGCTCTATGAGGAGAAATGTGGGGTCAAGACTGGTGGATGATTTATCAACAATCTGCGTTATGCAGATGACACAACCCTGCTTGCTGAAACTGAGGAGGACCTGAAGCGCCTGCTGCAGAGGGTCAAGGACTGCAGCCTATAATATGGATTGAGGCTCAATGTCAAGAAGACAAAGATTCTCACCACTGAACCAATTGGCAGCAGCAGGGTGGATGGTGAAGAGACTGAGATTGTATACAGCTTTAGTTTGCTTGGCTCCATAGTCAACAGTCTTGGCACCAGCAGCCAGGAAATTAAAAGGCGCATTGCCATGGGAAAGTCTGCTGTTAGGGACCTCTCCAAAGTGCTGAAGAGCAGTGGTGTCTCTCTGGAGACTAAGGTGCGTCTGATACAGGCCATGGTCTTCGCAATCACCTGTTATGCATCAGAGAGTTGGACAATGACCAAGGAGGCTAGAAGGAGAACTGATGCCTTTGAGCTGTGGTGCTGGAGAAGAGTACTGAGAATACCATGGACTGCTAGGAAAACAAATAGATTTGTCCTGGAGAGGGTTAAACCGGGTGGCTCCTTGGAGGCAAGGATTCTGAGGCTCCGTCTGACTTACTGTGGACATGTAGTGAGGAGAGACCGGTCCTTGGAGAGGGACATCATGCTTGGGAGGGTGGAGGGACAGCGCAGGAGAGGAAGCCCTCTACGAGGTGGATTCATTCAGTGACTGGGATAATTGGGATGGGAGTGTCAGAGACAGTGCGATTGGCACAGGACAGAGTGGAGTTTAGGGCTGTTGTACATAGGGTCGTTATGAGTCGCAGGCGACTCGACAGCACATAACAACAACAACAACAACAAAAGCTTCTTTAAGAAAAAAATCTTAAAAAATATCTGATCATTTCATTCCCTCACTTAAAGCTGTTCAATAGTTTCCCAACAACAACAAAAAATAGTTTCCCAACAATTCTGAAACAAACTCTGCAATTATTTTCTAATACAATAGACTGCATTCTATCAGCCACCTTCCCTTCTCGCTCTCAGTGGACAGTGCAGTTCCGGACACAGTCTCGACACTGGATTCATTCCTGAATGCACACATGTTGAGGATCCTGAGAGCCTCAGAGCTCTCCTTATTCCATTGCCTGGTTAATATCTTTAAATGTAATTTAATTGTGTTTTACATTTGCTTGCTCACATAGAACATTGTGTTTCACACCACTCTTCATGCGTATTGTGCTTCATACAATCATTCCCATGCATTACGTTTTATAAAATCAATCAGCATTGGGCCTTGCCCGAGCTCTTCAGGTCCCTGCTGAATCCTTCCCTTCTGTGTCCTCATCCACAAGGGGTTGGTGCTGCTAACCCATACGGTGGCACCTCTTGGAGGGTTTGAATTCACTGGCAGTTATGAGAGACAAAGACGGACAATCTCCTCTGGTGGAAGGTTGGCTATGAGGTAGTTCTGACTCTGTCGCAAGGAGAGTTTTTAATGTGGTGGGCAAAATGCTGGCAAATAGCTCACACATGTGGTACACGTATGTGGAAGACAGGCATGCTGCTTTGCACGTGTCATAGGGAACCTGGCTGGAGGACAACATGTACAGTCATTGGTAGTTTTCAAAACAAAACCTTTAAAAAGCAAAGTGACTGCAACAGGACATATGATCCAGTTCAGAAACTGAGGAACCCCAGAAAGAGGACTCAGAAGGCTCTTTTTATAACCTATTCTAATATTTGGCAAGTGTTGTTGTCAGGAATTTCTTCCATATTTCAGCTATATCCTTCAGATTCTACCTTTTTTTTTTTCTCTGTTTTTACGGGGGTCGTATTTTTTGCCATTGTCCTTAATGCAGCTTGAACCTCTTCCTTGGTTACCATTGGCTTTTGTTCATATAATACTTCCTGAAAGTTTTCTGCATCTACTAATTCTTTTTGGTACAGTAATTCTGTACATATCTTCCATGTTTTGTTTTGTTTTTTCAAACTTCATTCTTCTTGAACCCAGTGTCCCGTAAACCAGTGATGACTTTATTCTTCAATCTTCCTTCCTGGAAATGGAACCCTCCCTTTCTTCTAAGCCAAGGATAACAGAGCATCTACCACGTCAGTTCTGAGGTCTGATTTGTGGACCTCTGGGTACCAGTTTTTCAGACTACTCTGAACACTATGAGAAGTGATTAAGAGCCGGTCAAGAACATGGGGATACCTGTATGGAAAGTGTCCTCTTCCTGCAACCAGAACTGATACACAAAATATTTCAAAAGTGGTAAAAACTGGAACAGGAGATGTTAATAGCTCAGTGATGGAATTCTCATCTTCCCTTTCCATTTAGAAGTCCAAAGACCAACCTCAGGTCTTGTTCAACCATTACCCATCTCTCCGTAGAAGCTCATGTGTTGCTAGACTCCTCCTGGACAGTTTTTGGAAGAGTTTACAGGTAAATACAGAGCAAGAAGAAAGGGTTGGCCACCTCCTTGTGAAACCAAGCAATACAATTCATACTAACATTCCTATGGACAGATACCATTGGTCCAGTCTGGTCAGCTTTCTGTTCAGTTGTGTCTGAGGTTTTAATGAACAAAGAGCCAACTCAAGCACAGCTAATAACAACAACAAAGGCAGGGTCACTCTAAGTCACAATGGCCTGATGGCAACTGCCATACCCAAGGAGGCACTGGGAGGACTTGGACAGGAAAGATAAACCTTTTAGTCACTGGATCGTAGAGATCTTCAGATAATCCTGGCAGGAGGCACAGGAAGATACTTGGAAGCCAAGAGCTATGGCCTTTACCAAGCAAATATTTTCCCAAGTGCTATATAGAACGAACAGAGTCTCCTTCTCATGCTGGCTTGGCCACCTTCTCCAAATCCATGATGCATAAAGTACATGCCAAGAACAAGGGATGCTCCTCTTTTCTTGGTCTTTCCGTTACTTAGAGTGCTGTTGTTATGGGCTGTCGAATCGTTTGCAACTCATATGCAACCCTATGTACAACAGCCCTAAACCCTGCTCTATCCTGTGCCAATCGCACTGCCTCTGACACACCCATCCCGATTACCCCAGTCACTGAAATAATCCACCTCATAGAGGGTCTTCCCCTCTTGTGCCGTCCCTCCACCCTCTCAAGCATGATGTCCCTCTCCAAGGACCTGTCCCTCCTTGCAACATGCCCAAAGTATGTCAGACGAAGCCCCAGAATCTTTGCCTCCAAGGAGTAGCCTGGTTTAACCCTCTCCAGGATGAATCTGCTTGTTTTCTTGGCAGTCCATGGTGCATTCAATACTCTTCTCCAGCATCACAGCTCAAAGGCATCAATTCTCCTTCTGTCCTCCCTAGTCATTGTCCAACTCTCTGATGCATAACAAGTGATTGCAAAGAACAGTCTATTTTATTTATTTTATTTTATTCTTACTGGTTTATTGTATTTTTAGGTAGACTAGAAGCTCACCTTTTCTTTGTTTTCCCATAAGAAATGCATTCATTGGATGGGACAGAGTAAAGCTCTGCTGTTAAGTAAACTCCAAGGAAGTTGTTGTTTAGCATAAATTGTTGTTATTTGTGCTGTTGTTGTTATGTACTTTCAAGTTTATTGCGACAACTGCTAGTGACTCAATGAACAACACGTGTGAACTTATCTCGATCCTGGACCATCCTCACGCTCTCGGTCCTGTTAAGGCCATTGTTACAGTCACTGTGTCTGGTACCTTGTTTGACCTGACTCCTCACCTTCCCAGCATGATATCCTTCTAAGGATTGGTTCCTCCTAAAAATGTGCCCAAAGTAAGTGATAAGAAGTTTGACCACTTTTGCTTCTGAGGAGCACTTTGGAGGTGGTGGTGGTGATTATTGTTATGTGCCATCAAGTCGCCTGTGACTCATAATGACCCTATGTACAACAGCCCTAAACTCTGCTCTAACCTGTGTCAGCCTCACTGTCTCTGACACACCTACCCTATTACCCCAGTCACGGAATCAATCCATCTCATGGAGCGTCTTCCTCCCCTGCACTGTCCCTTTACCCTCCCAAGTGTGATGTCCCTATCTAAGGACTGGTCCCTCCTTGCAATATGTCCAAAGTATGTCATACGAAGCTTCAGAATTCTTGCCACCAAAGAGCATCCTGGTTTAACCCTCTCTAGAACAAACCTGTTAGTTCTTTTAGCATTCCATGGTATATTCAGTACTTTTCTCCAACATCACAGCTCAAAGGCATTCAAAAGTTCCATTCAAATCATATTTGTTTTTTATGTAGTCTATAGGATGTTTAATGGATAACATAATCATGATTTAGCAATTGTTTTTGTGTGTCATCAAGTTGGAACTGGCCTGTAGCTAATCCTCTGGCAGGTTTTCAGAGGCAGTTAATTGCAAAGGAGACAAGTGCCCATGCTTCCCCCACTGAGCAGGTGGTGAATGTGAACCGCATACTTTCAGAATTGCAGCATAGATTCTTACCACTAAGACACCAGAGCTCCCTAAAATCCATTGGATTACCCCTAACCACAACAACAGCACAAGTTAACCCATCTGTGGTGTTCTGTGAGTAAGGAATTGTACCATCAACCCCAAGGGGGTTCTTGTGTTCCTTTGAGTCAGAATTGACCCATAGCTCACCCTCCAGTGGATTTGCAGAGGCAGTTAATCTCATGAGAGAAGATAGACCATCCTTCCACTCTGGAGCAGCTGGTGGATTCGAACTGTGTGCCTTTGGGATTGCAGCACAGCTTCTTATCACTAGGCCACCAGAGCTCAAAGTAGTGATATATTCTGTTAATGCTAAAAATTTTCATAGTAATAATAATACTTTATTACCATTATATACTACTACTACTACTACTACTACTACTACTACTACTAAAAAATAGGGGTGCTCTAGTTGCAAGAAGCTGCAATGAAATCCTGAAGGAAGCAGTTTGAGGCAGGAGGATGGGCAATCTCCTCCCATGTGATTAACTAACTGCCTCTGAAAACCGCCAGAGGCTCAGCTCTGGGTCGGTTCTGACTTTAAGATACACAACAACAACAACAACAACAATAACAAACCCTGTTAAAGTCATTGGGTGGATGGGGGGGGGCAGGGCAAATCCAATCAAACAAACAAAAGCAAAGACAACAATCAAAAAAACAACAGAGCATTCCTCATTTATCAGAATTGTTCAGTTAAACCCACAAACTAAAAACAAAACAAACAAGGAAAAAAACAAAAACAAAAACAACAAACAGCCAAAAAAAAAAAAGAGAAAACCTCCTCCAAGAAAAGAATTTCATAGACCATAATGGAGGACAAAACCAAACTTATCTTTGACTTTTTTTTTTTTAATAAGAGCACTGCTTGGAAAGACGGCTGTAGCGTGTCCCACTTCTTGCGGATTCGCCGCGCAGAAGTGCATAAGTGTGAGTGATGGAGAGGCACTAGTTTATTATAGAGCACATTTCAATGCAGTAATCATAAATATTGCTAAGGTTGTGCTCTGTTGAAATATGACCTGCATACTCTTGATTGTTTGTGTTACGTGATTTGTCTGACACCCATTACATTCTGGGTAATAGCAGCCATTTGTTGCTCTGCACAGCAGGCTCTTTTGACAAAAGAAAATAGGCAGCAATAAAAAAGCTATAGTCTGAATTACATTCCGCACAGCGCTGCTCAGCTGAGAGTTTGTGCAAGTGTGTTAACAATGCTCTGAACTGCCTCTTGTCAGCCTTCAGCCTGTAATGGCCATCTGTCCTCACATAAATCTGTCAAAATCTGCTAGGTTCAAGAGAGAACACGGAATATACCTTGTACTTTCAACACCAAAATGTACACATTCCCCGGAAAATCAACAAGGAGGAAATAATCCGGGGGTTATGGGAGGCATTAGCACTGTTGATTTAGGCTGGTGGCATGAAATTGAGAATGCAGCGATTAGTGGGGAGATGAGCGAAGGCAGTGTCATTAAAGAATTGAGTGTTGACCTCTGTCCCATCATAGGGCAGACAGTGCTGGGCGGGTGACGTGGGATTACTGGAACTGGCAGGCTTGGGAGCAGAGAAAGCTTCCCTGTCCCATCAGCAACTCTGAAAACAGTTTGAAACTAGTTAGTGGTGAGAGAGAGGAGAAAAAAAAATTGCATGATAAACTTTTTACTTTGCTTAACTTTCAGTTGCAGTTGTATCTGAAAACAGAATGTCACTTCTGTACTTGGTGATAATTGTTTATGTTCTTGAGCTTTATCTGTTTTGTTCTTCTGTATTCTCTGATTTAAGACATGTTAGAAAGAATTGGGAATTTGCCTGTATCTTCCTTCTCCTCACTTGCTTGTTGTTTCTTGTGGTGCCCTTTTGAGTCTTTACTGACTCATTGCTGACCTCCCAGCAGGCTTTCAGAGGTAGTAAACTGCATGGGAGGAGACTGCCTATCTTTCTCCTGCAAAGCAGCAGGTGGATTTGAACCACCTACCTTTGGGTTGGTAGCACAACTTTTTATCATTAGGACTCTAGAGCTAACATACTTACTTCCCAATTCTAAAATATTTTCCATCCACCAAGTGATTACTATTTATTTTTTTTCTCAACAAGTGGTGGCAAATTTCAACCATCATACTTCTCATTCACAGGACAAAGATGATTGTCTTTTAAATGCTTAGGCAAATTGTAAGCATGTTTGCAAGAAAATCCATTTCAAATTTAACAGATTTGTTTCTTTAGTCACAGAAAGGACAGCGGATGCCACCATCTGGCTCTGTAGTTGACACGTAGTAGGTGTTCAGAACATCTGTTCAATTCCACCTGCTGTCTGGCATCTGACATGGGAGCAAAGCTTTGCTTCGAACTCAAAGGAACTACAATCAGAGTGTCACCAATCCCAAGAGCAATTTGAGAGTCAGTTATTTAAGTGATAATGAGCTTAGGTACTAGGACAAGGGTTTCAAATTTTCAAGACTAAAAAGACTTTCTATATTTAAAATCCCTAGATGGCAGAGCTATTTTTAGACTCGTCTCTTTTTAATAGTGGCCTAATTTGGTGTTTCTGAAGTTTAGGGTTTCTTTTTATAGATGCAAAATGTCAGTCAAAACATACACACACCTGCGGGTAAGGCCACAGGCCCCGCAGACACAGCACAGGGCTGTGGTTCTCCACACGTGGTCTATGAACCATCCTGTTACAAAGGTTTAACCCACTTCCCAAATTGTTTTTTGGGGCACTGAGATGTAAGGGCCCTTAATACAGGAAAATTTTGAAAATAAAAAGAACTTAGATATATTTTCAAAAAATAAACCCAAAGGACCTCCCACTAAGAAACTACATTCCACCATTTATAATTAACTTTGAAAAAGAGGTAACACAACTATAAATTGATGACTGGTATCAAACTCTGATGGCTTAGTGGGTTAAGAATTGTACTACCAACATAAAGGCAGCCAGTTAGAAACCACCAGCTACTGCTCAAGAGACAGTTGGACAGTCTCCTCTCGTATGATTAACTGTCTCTGAAAACCACAAGAGAGTCAACTATGAATTGATTCCAATTCAGTAACAAGTCGGATGTTCCCTCCTCCCCCGAATGACCTGATAGTAAATGATCTTTTAAAAATGGTAATCTAATATTTATTCTAAATTGAAATTATTTTTAAAAGGTTTTTGATGTTTAATTTTAGGATGTTAAATGTTATTTCCTCCAATTCAAGGCACTGTCGTTTGACTGATACTTAGTCAGTCAAGACAGATTAGCACATTGTTTCCTTAAGCATCTTAGCCTCCTCAGACTTATCATTTCTTTGATAGGATCAGTATTAGGAAGAGTTTTGTAAGAGTACTTGAAGGTGGTAGGTGGTCAAAATCAGTGTGGTTAAATGAGAAAGTGCAAAAGGGAAAGAAAAGGCAGAAATGAGTGAAAAACTAGATCATAATGAACTTTCTTAGTTTAGGTAAAAGCTAAACTCCTCCAATTCATCAATGAAGATGTCATGAAAGGAGTATGCTCCAGTGAGCCAGGTGTATCATTGGATAATCCATTCATTCAGGCTGCTCCCCTTAAAATAGACCTGGTTCTGTCCTTCATGTTGTATTGCATTGGGTTGCTAATAGCCAGGATGCATCCAACAGTTGCTTCATGGGAGAAAAATGGCAGTCTTTTCCTGTAAAGATGGACAGCCTTGCAAACCCAGTGAAGGGTTGCTTCTTATTGGTAATGTTGTTGTTAGTTGCCATCAAGTCGAGTATGACTTCTAGCAACCCTATGAACAAAAGATCTGAACCCTGTTCTATCCTGTGTTATCCTCACACTTTCTGACACACTAGAACACATTCCAGTATTCACTGTGTCAATCCACCTGGTTGAGGGTCTTCCTCTTCTTCGCAGCCCTTCACCCTTCCCAGCATCATGTTCTTCTCCAAGGAATAGCTCCTCCTAGCAACATGCCCTAAGTATGTGAGGTGAAGCCTCATCATTCCTCCCTCCAAAGAGCTCTCTGGCTGCATCCTCTCCAACACATATTTATTCATTCTCTTAGCTACTCATGGGGTGTTAAGTGTTCTTCTCCAACACCACAGCTCAAAGGCATCAATTCTTTTTCTGTCATCCTTATTCATTGTCCAGCTCCCAGATGCATAGCAAGTGATTGGAAAGACTATGGCCTGAGTCAGACACACATTAGTCCTCAAACTGACATCACTACTCCTCAATAATTTGGAAAGGTCCCTAACTGCAGATTTTGTCTCTTTTTTTCCTGACTGCTGGTACCATGCAATGGGTTGGAATTTACTCCATGGTACTGAGTTTGGGTTTTTTTTTAAAATATTTTTCTACATATGGAGATCAGGGTACACCAAGAGCAGTGGCTGCTAAAAATGGGGCAGAAACGTTTTGAACTGAGGTGTGGCAAGAGCTGATACTGTGACCTTTTCCTGTTTGCATTTATATCTCCGTATCTTTCTGAACTTTTCTTGGAGGAAACTAAAAATTCCAATCATTTTATATTGTTTTATCCTTTAATAGCTCCTGGACTCATTATCATTTTGTGAATGTTGACACCAAGCTACCCATGGGAGAGAGATGAACTGCCCCCTGGGTTTGCCAAGGCTGCAGATCTTTACAGCAAGCTGGGACATATTCCTCCTGCTGGGCTTCCAATTGCCACCCTTTTGGATGGAAGCCCAATGCTTAACCACTGGACTACCAGGACTTCTTTCCTCCTTCCACTAGGGAAATGTGCTAGAAAAATGTGCCAAATATTAGTCTAAGTTATTTTCTTTTAGGTGCAAAGTTAATTCCCTGCCCCCCTTAGTGTGAAGGAGAGAGACAGAGCATGTCTTCTAGTTCGTGTCAAAACTGCGTGCTCTTTCCTCTGACCTACTTGATCCTTTATACTTTTTCCTCCTTTTTCAAGCAAGGTAGGTTTTTCCCCCCTACTTTTCATTGAAATGTGGAATTGCCTTAAGTCTAACCCCAGGCTTGTTAGCTGACTTGAAATTTAAAGTTCTTTTATTTTCTTTTTTGCTGAATAGCGTTTACCTATCCTCCTAAATAGATAGTGTGTTGTAAACTAAAATGTTCCCTTGTAAGCGTAAAGTCATTTGAACTCCAGCCTGCCCTTCTTCAAAGTTCCTTGGACTCTGGAGCCATTTCAGATACTTCCCTTTCCCTGGCACCAAGAGATGAGAGCCGGATTCACTGGGGGATGAAACACAACGGAAGGCAACCACAATTCGAGGAGTCTCCCTCAGCGGCTGCTCCTGGGATTCTCTACCCTGCTGTAGAAAAGCCACAGCCTGGTGGCTGATGGGGGTTTTCCTTCCTTCCTTCCTTCCTTCCTTCCTTCCTTCCTTCCTTCCTTCCTTCCTTCTCTCTCTCTCTCCTCCCTCTCTCTTTCTCCCCCCGAGTTAGTTTCAATCTCCCGGCCTAACCCAAGCTGATGCTGCACTCTAAATCAAATGGTCCACTGGCACTACAGTATTTACTGTTACTATTCACTTAGATTTCTGTTGCAGAACCATATTTTAGACAGAATGTATTAGTTATGCTTACAAGAATGTATTATACCTACATTAGCCATGGTTTACTAAGTTAATGAACTGTGGAGACAAAGAATCATTGGCACCGAGTTAGAGAGTTCTTGAGCTCCCTGTAGTACTCTGGTGCATTTTACTGAATTTGCTTTGAATTTGCAGTTAACTTCACTTATCTTTTTTTTTTTTTAATTGTCTAACTGGCTACAGGATAATATTTTCTTGATAGTTCAAATAACCTCTAGCCACTTGCCTCTTGACAAAGTTCTTTTCAGGCACATGCTCTTGAGGGTCCTCTCTGATCCCAAGTTCAAGGTTGTGGATTTTGCATTAAGTAACTTACATGATGCCCTTAACCAGGTGATGCTTGTAGTGCCTGACACTGTGGAAGCCAACAGTGGAGGGTCAATGTTTTCTGTGAAGCAGGTTATGATAGTACTGATGATTGAAATGCGAAAAATTGTGGTTTTTATGCCGCGAAGCATTCTAGGCTTATCTTGGTAGCAGGGAGTAAGGGAAGAGAATCAGTTTGGTGGGTCTTGCTATGAATTTAGATGTTATAGTCTTCACTCAAGGGAGCTCTGGTGGCCTATGGTAAGGAGTTACACTGCCAACCTGAAGGCAGGTGGTTCAAATCCACCAGGGATTCTGTGAGAGAAAAATGGATGTTTTTTCATATGTTTCACTGCCTCTGAAAATGCGCTGGAGGGTCAGCTATAAAGCCTTTCCAAGGATGCAAGGCAACAGCCGTCTCTCAGTTTTAACTGATGTGTGCGTGCACTGATGGGTCAATTAGGACACATATCCTGGCATTTAAGAGCACACTCTCTGTTCCCCTTGTCTGGAACCCACTTACCCACCGTCATCATTCCTCTTTGTCTTTTTCTGCTCTAGGCCTAACTCCACCCACAACTCCTCCTCATAAAGCCAACCAAGATAATCCTTTCAGGGCTTCTCCTAAACTGAAGTCCTCTTGCAAGACTGTGGTACCACCACCATCTAAGAAGGCCCGGTGCAGCGAGTCTTCTGGTAACCCCGGAAACAGCTCCACCAAGAAGGGGCCCGAGCACTCAGAGCTGTATGCCCAGCTCAGCAAGACCTCGGGCCTCACCGGTGGCCTTGATGAAAGGAAGGCCAAGCGGCCCAGCCTGCGGTTGTTTGGTGACCATGACTACTGTCAGTCTGTCAGTTCCAAATCAAAAATACTCATTAATAGCTCCCAGGAGCTCCAAGACTCTCAACAACTAGACTATAAAGATGCCTCTGCGGATTGGCAGGGGCCAATTTGTTCTCCCACAGACTCAGACCCATGCTACCTGAGAGAGACTTTGGAGGGGAACAAGCAGATCTCTCCTTGTAGCACCCGAAAACAGCTGCAAGACCAGGAAATTCGAGCCGAGCTGAACAAACACTTTGGTCATCCCAGTCAAGCTGTTTTTGATGATGAAGCAGACAAGACCAGTGAACTGAGGGACAGTGATTTCAGTAATGAACAGTTCTCCAAACTACCTATGTTTATAAATTCAGGACTAGCCATGGATGGTCTGTTTGATGACAGCGAGGATGAAAGTGATAAACTGAGCTACCCTTGGGATGGCACGCAGTCCTATTCATTGTTCGATGTGTCACCTTCTTGTTCTTCTTTTAACTCTCCGTGTAGAGATTCAGTGTCGCCACCCAAATCCTTATTTTCTCAAAGACCCCAAAGGATGCGATCATGTTCAAGGTCCTTTTCCCGACACAGGTCGTGTTCCCGGTCACCATATTCCAGGTCAAGATCAAGGTCCCCAGGCACTAGATCCTCTTCCAGGTAAACTTTGTCAAGCACCACCTAAAGCATGGGGCTTCCCCAGAAAGTAAAAGTTTAGCTGTAAAATCCAAACCCCAGGCTAGCCCAGCACTACGTTCCAATTTCCAAAGCCAAAGGATCTGTCTTTGCACGTGACTTCTTCCCCAGTTCCTCTTACATCTGTCAGCTTTGAGTTCAGTGTCTTGAGCTGGTCTGATCTGAGAGAGAGAGCAATTTGTAAGAAACTTGCTCATCTAACTTTTTCCATTACCAGGAGAGCTGCCCTGTGCCAGGATAGTTGAGATCCCTGGGAGATAATGTTGCCAGTGTCCCTGAGATGGTGCTGGGGGTTAACATCAATAAGAGTTGCTGAGAGGGAACAGATCATGCCCAGACCGCTAAGCTGACTGGATGGACACTCACTGTCACTGGGAAATGAAAATGGTCCTAAGAAGTAAAAAGTCTTTTTTTCCTCCTCCCTAAATCAGCATGCTAGAGGATGTTCAGGAACCCCAGTACACTTGGGCTACATAGCAGTCGCAAATGCCTTTATTTTGTTTTTCTCCTCTCTCCCAGATCTTGCCACTACTACGAGTCAAGTCACTGCAGAAACCGTGCCCAGCGGAATTCTCCATTGTGTGGAAGATCAAGGTCAAGATCGCCCATCAGCCGTAGGCCCAGGTATTTATGCGCTTCTCATCCGACCCCCCACACCCTCCTTTTGTCTTAGATAACAAGGTAACCCCTTTATGTTTTAGATTTAAAAACCTATCATGTCAGCCCTCTTTCCTCTCCCCTTAATTATCAATAACTTTGCTCCTGTGGATGGAGGAGGTGGTTGACATAGTGACGGAGTTCTGTCTCTCAGGTACGACAGCTATGAGGAATACCAGCATGAAAGACTGAAGAGAGAAGAATACCGCAAGGAGTATGAGAAGCGGGAGTCGGAAAGGGCCAAGCAAAGGGAGAGGCAGAGGCAGAAGGCAATTGTAAGCAGCCCGGAGCTCACTGTCGTTTTCAAAGAGGGTTTCTCTCTAGTCTTTACTATTTATTTTCTTTTTCTCTTGCTTCTGTAGATGGGAAAATCAAACCAAAGCTAACACGTTGTTAAAATGTGCTATGTTCTGTTTCGCTTTGCCTTTGAAATATCAGTGAGTCCTTCACACGCCCTTAGATAGCCTCGTGGAAGGAAAAATGTTAAGCCAGTGCATTTCTCATTCATGTTTTCACTCTGGCCGTCTCTACTGCTGGCTTCTAAAGCAGAAGGACTGGGGGTTCCTTGAGTCTGATAATGATTCCATTAGGCTTTGTGATGTGTTTCCCTTACTGTTCTCCACTGCCTCTTTCTTAGAGTGAAAGATAAGTCTGTACTGGTGTTTGGTCTCAGTTTGGACCTCTTTTTGTGTCTCTTGTGACTGTATAAGGACTGGCTCGCCCATAAAGAGATTAGGTTCAAGCTAGTTTGAATGAACGTATAAGGGAAAATTTGCTCTGAACAGTCATCCTTTCTTGCTGGTGCTGAATCAAAACCAGAGTGGTTGACATGTCTGTATTTCTTAAGAGTGTTTCCCAAGAACTTACTATGTATTTCAGAACCACTTAGTACTGGGTAGTAGTTTTTTTGGATGGACAGATAGTACTAACTCCATCTCTATAAAGATCCTACTTATGTTACTCTGGTTTCTGCTCCACAGCAGTTTAGTAATGGGGATACTTGACCCCAAGTCTCAAAACTGTTTTGGAAGGAGGAGTGGCATCCACTTCCATAATAGCTTGCCTCGGGAAACCCTATGAACCTGGAGAGAGGATGAAAGGCACACAAGCGTCGAGGACTCTCCTTCATTGGGTTGCTATGAGTCGCCTGCAACTCAATGGCACTTAACATCAACAACAACAAACCTGTTGTCATTCAGTAGATTCTGACTCAGGGCCACCCATGCTTTGGGCATGTCGCAAGGGGAGGCTATTATGTGAAGAAAGACACCATACTTGTAAAGTTGGAGGGATGACAGAGGAGAGGAAGACCCTCAACCAGCTAGATTGACTGCAACAGTGGCCTTTAGTGTGTCAGAGACTGTGAGCCTGGCACAGAACAGGAGAGGGTTCAGATCTGTTGTTTTGTTTAGGGTTGCTAGGAGTTAAACTCACCAACATGATCACTGTGTGTATTTCAGATTAAAATAGTGCTCCATCGGATGTTCATGATTGGTTTTCAGAAATAGAATGACATACCTTCCTTCCAGTACTCCTCTGGGTGAACTTGAACATCCAGTCTTCCAGTTAGCAGCTCAGAGCTTACCTATGTAAATAACCCAGCTCCCTACTATTGCTGGATGGCAAACACAAAGCAATCCCATGGTCAGCCTCCAGCGCCTGCCCATGGCAGACATTCCTAATCGATTGCAGAGCTCTAGTCCCACTGAGCCCCTGTGGAGCTTTAGGGTCTTTTTCAACATGTTGTTCCAGGAAGCTGTGACTAATCAATCAGAAATGGCACTGGTTTTGATTACTGCAGCTGCTACTGGGCTATGCTAGTTTACAACTTTAGTGAAGATGATTATTTTTTAACGTATCTTACTCTTATGTGGACCAAGGTTTAAAGATTAGGTTTATAAAGAACCTTTAATAAAACTACTAGCATCAATACATTCTTGAAAACCTTGTCTCAAAGTGCTGACTAATGGAAGCATAAAGCATGTATCAGGCCGGTAGTTACTAGCTGGAGGAAACAGATGTAAATGAAAGATTTCTTAATCTCAGGCACTCCCGGAGAAAAAAGCAAGAAATAATTGAATGCTCAGGCTAAAGGTCTAGAGTGCCTGCCGCCATTTACCTCTGAAGCTACTGAAGACTGAATCAAATACCTGTGCAAATTGCAACACTTTGCCTCTTTTTTTCCGCCCAACTTTCAAATGAGCTGTGATATTAAGATCAGCTAAGGTATCATTAGTTCACACTTAAGCAGAGTAATGCAAATGAAAAATTCCATTTTTTCTACTATTGCAGTAGTTAATTAATAGCTGATTCAATAATTATAATAACTCACATTTATATAGTGCCCTGTAGTGTACAAAGTCTTTTAAAATGGCACATCGCAGTTACTCGTTCAATATGATTCTCTTCTGGGAAGATTATGTAAGAAAACAGTGTAATCTGAGTTAGAGAATTTGTTTTGTTTTGTTTTTTAAGTACCTTAGGATTCCCCTCCCCCCAACAATGTGATGGTAAATAAAGAGGTGACTGTAGCCATCATATAATTGCTCACTGGTGCAAAAGACTGTGTTGTCTAACTATTATAGTAGTCAAAATGCTGTCCACAAATGGCATCTGTTTCTTTTCCACTAGCCTAAGACCTTTTGGTGCCGGGTGGCTACCTAATATAAAGAAAGGGGGGCAGGTGACTTTTCACCAATTTGATTCTTTCCAGCTGGGTTGGATTCACTCCATGGTTCTTTTTCCGGAGCCAAAGCACTCTAGCACTTTAGTTCACTAGCCATTGCTGAGAAACAGACATAAAGCTGCTTTCCGTTCGAGGGACAGATGTTGACTCACTCTTCAGTTAATTCTGTGACAAAGACAATCATTTCAAATTTCCTTCAGAAGAGGACTTACAGCAATGTGCCTGTTAACTTGGCTTATATCAAATGATTGTGAATTAATTAACTAGATACTTGGGAGACTTTCAGCATCAGGTTTGTGTTTTTGGTTTACTTTTATTTTTTGAGAGAAGCTCTTGTGGCCTAGTAGTAAAGACTTGTGCTATCCATACAAAGGTATGGGTATTCAAATCCACCAGCTGCTTGAGGGGAAAAGACAGGCAATCTCCTCCTGTGTGATTTGCAGTCTCTGAAAACCCACTGGTAGAGTCAGCTGTAGGTCAGTTCCAACCTGACAGCATTTAACAACAACACATTTTTGAAGAGCAGATTTACAAAATTAGGTGAAGAGATATTTTACCACTTTACTAATCTGTGACCTACGGTTAATAAATGTTCACTAGAGATGTTATCTTTGCACTCAAATCAATCCCTACTTGGGCAATTACATGCTTTTTGTTTGTTTGTTTTGGTTAGTATAAGTGGAGACACATGACCTTTTATGTGACAAACACAGTGGTAGATACTTGGAGTGTAAAATTAACCAAGGCTGGGCTCCCACACATGGGAGCTTCAAGTCAACTGGCAAAGAAAGTCACACAAATAAGTGACATAGTATGATATGTGCTATCAAAGAGTTTGTGTAAAGCAGTGGGTTGGCATATGGGTGGGAACCCAAACTAGGGATGAGGGAGGACCTCCCAGGGGAGGGTAAGATTAGTCTGACTCCTAAAAGGAGGGTGGAAATTGTTTCTTTAAATCTGTGTTCTTCAATACAGTAGCCATTAGCCACCTGGCCAATTCAGTTAGTCTTAATTAAGATGCACTGTAAGTGTGAAGTATGCATTGAATTTCAAAGGCTTAGTACAAAAAAAAAAAGAGTGTTAATATCTCATTAACAATTTTTATATCTATTGCAAGTTGAAATGACCATACTTTGGATCCATTGCGTTACATAAAGTGTATTATTAAAATTAATTTTACCTCTTCCTTTGTCCTTTTCTTAATGTGGCTATAAGGAAATTTAAAATGACATATGCTGCAGTATATTTTTATTGGGCATTGCTATTCTAGACAGAGTCCCTAGCACATAAGGAATATCTGGAAAAGAATAAGGCATATTGGAGAACTGCTCGTCGTTTAACTAGAGTAGTGGCAAGAAATAATACTGGAGAACTTAGGAGACACCAGATCTTGCGAGGATCTGGAGTTCAAGCTAAAGCTTTTGAAGGCAATTTTAAAGACTTAATGAAACCATTGAGTGAAAATATTCTAATTGATTTCCTTCCTCAAAGTGGTCTGCTTCCTTGCACCATAATACATTGGAAAAGTCTATCTTTACCCTCTTGAGCACTGGGTTGCATGCAGTAATTGTTGACTGAGTTGAAAAACCACTTCTGGAACAGCCGTGGAAGCTAGGTTAATCACCTGGATGGGCCCTTATGGTTGATCTACATTCATATTTTTGAGACATTCCTGAAGTAAGGAATAAGTAGCATTTGGAATGTCCTGAGTGCTGACTTCCCCATTAGTCAGACCAATTTTGTACTTGGGGTGTCAGTAAAGTAGTGCAAAGCAGACGTTCCACAAAAGGCATTACAAAATAATTTTTCAAAATTATTTAATGACTGATGGTCCTTGCTCCTCATGTTTTGTGTCTTGTGTTGTTTTTATTCTGTGTCTCATAAGAAAGAATCTCTCTACTTTCCAGGGATTATACCTTGGAAATTCTCAGTTTGGCCCCACATGATTGCACCAAGCCAGGGAGTTAAGAGAACACATAATTAGTTATTACCAGCACAGAATCACATATTGAGGTTGACTATTGTCATTTTTCCATCGCCATTTTCCTCCAATTCCCATCTCACCTCATTCTGAGAAAACAGTTCCCTCTCCGCCTTTCTCAGTCTCACAAGCTTGAAATAATTCAGGTTATAGTGGAACTCTGTAAGCCATAGTCGAGGATTTAATGTCTAACCTGTCACTGCTCTAATTTCTTGTGGAGTTCCAAGTCCAACTCCATTTGCAATTCGTACAGTTTCCTGCCAGAAAACATGATAATGGGATGTTAATTTAAAGGGCAAATCTAGATATGATTATGTGGTTCAATACTTAAAACTCAAACCAGAGGGCTGGGATTTGACTGTGCCATTTCATTTCTCCCCTGTGTTGGTCAGTATGCAGCTGGGTACCAGGAATAGTATATGTCACTGTAATCATAAACGTCTTCCATATGGGGAAGGAAAAAAAAAGCCGAACCCACAGAAATGGTTACTTCCTTTTTCATGTTATCTTTTTGTAGCAAATGATAGGAAAGTTAAAAATCTTTTTCTCTGAAAGAAATATCATACAGATCAATATATGTTTTAACGTGAATCAAAACACACTATTTAGAAATGTTCAGTTTTATTAAAAGTAGATATGCACGCTCTCAATCTGTAGGGTTCATGTTTTCTAAGGTATCCTTGAGTTCATAGGTATCTTTGCTTTTAACTCTGTGCCCTGAGTTAGTTTACAGGTTTTCAGTCTTACATGCTAAGCAGGACTGTCCCTCAGTTTTACCAGGAAATGAGTGACTTAGGAAAACGCAAGAGTATAGTCTTGTTTTTTGTTTGGTTGCCCTCTTAGAGACATGAGTACTAGTGAACATGATAGTCATTATTCATACTCATACTCCCCGTCGTGAGTATACTCATAATCAGCCCTCCAGTGGATTTTCCAAGGCTGTAAATCACATGGGAGGAGGCTGCCCATCTTTCTCCCATAGAAGCCACAGGTGGATTTGAGCTGTCGGAGAGGTGCTACTTCGGGGTTAGCAGTAAAATTTACTATAGGCTCTACCAGCAAAGCGCTGCTATTAATATTAAGAGCAAGAAATATTTCCTAATTTTTCAAAGGATGGGTTGTGTTTTATTTTGAATACATATTCTTTTATTTGTACTGCAACCTATTCCAGAAAGGCCGAGAGTCTGCCACAATGAGTCAATCATTACAGGAACATAGAAAAGCTCCAATGTCACAGGCTAGCTTTCAGTGTGTGTACAATATATTACAATGAAATGTTTCAAGAAAAGATAAATAAATAAAATTTGGAAAATGTTCTTCGTACATTTAATTTTTTTAATGCTCACATTTTAGAGGTTTTTTGTTTAACATTTTGTCAGAGTTTGGAGTGTATTTCTGTTGGTTCATACCTCTCCAAGTCATCCACTCTTTTTACTTGTGATAGCTCCATCACTACTCTAGACATGGACGGAAATAATCATTCATCTCATCTATGGGATTGGTTAATCTGTGGAAATCTGGAGGAAGTTAACGGCAGCTACATTAGAATTGCACCCATATCTCTCGTTGTTGAAGTTAATAGGCAATTTTCTTGATTGATTTTTTATTATTTTTTTCTAGTACTTGATTTACAAAATTCACATACAAATTTGAACAAATGCTTTCAATTTCCCTCCACCCATCAAACTGTACAACCCAATAATTAATTCCCCCTTCCCCCTGCACATCCACGTCCCTCTGCTTCCAGCCTCTCCCACCCCTCCTAGATCCTTATACTCATTCTACACTAACGGTCTTATACAATATTTATCCTTGTGGGACTGAGTAAGTTCACTCAGCATAATGCTCTCCAGTCCTTCCCAATTTAGGTAGTAATTTACAAAGTTATTACTCCCACGTGCTGCATAGTATTCCATTGTGTGAGTGTACCATAATTTTTCAATCCATTCATTTGTGGTTGGGCATTTGGACTGTTTCCATGTTCTTGCAATGGTGAATAATGCTGCTATGAACATTGGTGTTCAAATCTCAGTTTGTGCCTCAGTTCTCATATTCTCAGGGTACATTCCAAGTAGTGGAATAGCTGGGTCATACGGAATTTCTGTGTTTAGCTTTTTGAGGAAACGCCAAACTGCCTTCCAGAATGGTTGCACCATTTTACAATCCCACCAACAATGTGTAAGAGTTCCTTTCTTGCCAGATCCTCTCCAACATCTATTATTTGCTGCCCTGTTAAACTTTGAATAAGCAATTTTCTTAACAACTAGTTTGACATTATTTTAGAGTTGGAAGGTTAGACCCAAAACTCTGGAAACCAGACTCTACATTACATTAGGTTTAGTTTTTCCTCCCCTATTACTCCCTAGGATTACAGGATATATTAATGGGATAACACATTAAAAACCAAGTTACTTTTCTTGGCATATATGATAGCACCAAGGAAGAGAAAACAACAGTTTCTCCTGGGTGGATGCCAGTTCATGGGATCCCTGTGTGTATCAGGGTAGGAGCTCCACTACTGTTTATTTAGAGAGTTCTGGTGGCTTAGTGAGAAGGAATTGTGCTGCTGATGCTCTGGTATGTGGTTCAAATCAACAGCTACTCGGCGGGAGACTGATGAGCAGTCTCTCCTTTGTGATTTATTGCCTCTGAAAACCTGCTGTAGAGTCAGCTGTGGATCTGTTCCCACCTGATCATACACAACAACCACAAAGCATTCATTTAATCTTTGATGCCTTTTCACTTTCTTCCCCTCCCTCCCGTTAATAAAATACCTCCTTTTATTAGAACAGCTTCTTATTTGATGAGAAACAAATATTTTGTGTTCCCCCTCCCCCACCTAACTGGGAAGCCCAGTAATCTTTTTTTTCCCCTAATTTTCTGACAGTTTATTAGGACTTTAGAAAATTTTACTTGGTTGCATTTTTTATTTTATTTTAATAAT
>NW_006400001.1:2783600-2788470 GCF_000299155.1 Elephantulus edwardii
CGCCCCAGTTTGCTCCTCTCTTTGAAAAGTAAAATAAAAATTCCCTCCCTGGTACAAAATCCCCCTGCACCCCTCCCACTGCCCCAACAGTTTGATGATGCAAAGTCAGTTTCTTTTTTTATTTATCCCCTGTGTTTTGCTATAATGAGGTTTTACTATACCTGTTAATGCAACATAAATCTTCAATTTTATTATCTACTCTATCAGCACACTAGCTTTTGTGAAAATTGAAGCTAAAAGATATTTGATAAATGTTCCTCCCTTCTCGATAGTGAAAACTAGTCTGAAAATCATTTTTCAAGGAGCTTTTTCCAAAGGTTTACAGTTCCTCCAAGCCTTTAAGAAGTTGCAAATATTATTAAGCATTTTGATTTCTTTTCTTTTCATGTCCTATTTAGAAATTAATGTCTTGAAAAATTGCTGGCAAATGTTAAGGTTTGTGTTTTGTTTTTATTTTTAAAGACAGGAAATCTCTTCATCGAATAAAACTGTAGCATTTTAAAAACAATCGACTCTTTGCCAGACCTTTTGGAGAGTCTTGGTAAATGTTTTATCTTTCTTTTTAGACCTTCAGGCGTCTTTTATTTTCATTATAACACAGGAAAACCAAATCATGACATAGCTATGTCTCATCATGTGGTCTTCCTTATCTCAGGTGCTGAAGTATAACTAATAACCACCATAATATCAGCAGATCAAAACCTTGTGCTATGCTGTGCCAACTTCATGGTCTCCACTATGCTCAAGCCCATTACATCAGTTGCTGTGTCAATCTATATCATTACAGATATTCCTTTCTTTTTTGCTGATCCTTTATATTTTCCAGAATGATGTGTATGTCTGTGTGTGTTTTGTTGTTGTTGTTGTTGTTGTTATGTGACATCAGGTTGTTTGTGACTCATAGTGACCCTATGTACAGTAGTTCTGAACCTCACCCTATCTTCAGCCAAACTCACTGTCTCCAAAACACCTACCCCCATAACCTGAGTTACTGTGTCTATCAATCTCCTCCAGGGTGGTCTTCTCCTTCAGTGTCCCTCCACCTTTCCAAGCATGATGTCCTTTTCCAAGGATTAATCCCTCCTGGCCACCCAAAATATATGAGACAGAGTTCCAAAATCCTTGCCCCAAGGAGCAGTTTTGTTTCTCCCTTTCCAGGACAGCCCTGTTTCTTTTCCTAGAAGCCCATGGTATGTTCAATACCCCTCTCCTGCATCACAACACAAAAGCATCAATTCTTCTTCTGTCACTCTTAGTCACTGTGCAGCTTTCTCATGCATAGCATGTAATTGTAAAGACTGTGGCCTGAATCAGGTGTACTTTATTCTCTAAACTGATGTCGTTGCTCTTCAGCACTTTGAAGAGATCCCTGACAGCAGATTCTCTAATGCAATTAGAATTTTGATTTTCTGACTGGTGGTGCCAATAGTGTTGATTGTGAAGCTCAGCAAGGTGAAACTGATGACAACCTCAGTATCTTCTCCATTTATCATGGTGCTGCCAATTGGCCTGGTGGAGAGAATCTTGATCTTCTTGATCTTGTGCTTTAATCCATACTGAAGACTACAGTCCTTGATCTTCTGCAGCAAATGCTTCAAGTCCTCCTCGGTTTCAGCATGCAAGATTATGTCATCTGCATAATGCAGATTGTTGATAAGTCTTCCTTCAATCTTGCCACCACATTCCTCCTCATAAAGTCCAGCTTCCTACATAATCTGTAGCCTAGTGGTAAGAATCTTCACTGCAATTCCAAAGGCATGTGGTTCAAACTCACCAGCTGCTCCATGGAAGAAGGATAGACATGTAATTACTCCCATTAATTACCTCCCATGTAATTACTCCCATTAATCACCTCCCATGTAATTACTGCCTCTGAAAATGCACTGGAGGGGCAGCTATGGGTCAATTCTGACTCATTGGTACACAACAATGACAACTTTTGTGTATCAAGTTGACGATTACTCACAACCTACTCTCTGAAATATAGATCTGAGCTTTGCATGCCCTATCCTGTGACAGCTTCACCATCTCTGCTATGTCCAACTCAATTTTTGTAATCAGTATTTCAGTCTCATTGAAGGTCATCCTCTCTTTCTCTGAGTCTTCCTCTCTTCTTCTGACCCTTCACCTGTCCAAGCTTGATGTCTTTCTCCAGGGACTTACCCCCCTAACAACAAGCTCATATGACCACAGTATGTTAAATAAAATTTTATCTTCCTTGCCCTTATGATGCATGCACCTGGCTGCACTTGGTCCAAGAGAAACTTGTTTATTCTTTCGACAGTTCATTGGACATTCAATACTCTTGTCCACTGCCACAATTCAAAGGCATTGTTGTTTTGTTTTTTTATAAATCTTTATTCATTGTCTAACTTTTTGATGCCTAAGAATTAATACAAAATGCCATAATGTGAATGAGATACACCTTAGTCTTAAAACTGACACCCATGCTCTTTAACCCTTTGGAGAAGTACTTGACAGCAGATTTTCCTGGTGCTACATATCTTTGGATTTCTTGACTTTGTGAAGTCAGGCTATTCTTTACTTTCTGCTAGCAAGGTTATGTCCTCTACATAATGGGTTATTGACGAGTCTTCCTACAATCCTGATGTTTCATTCAGACTGAATATGTGTCAGTGTATTCAAGCTCTGTCTTTGTGAGTTAGTGTGATCAGAGCCCCATTCTTGCATTTTATGAAAGAGAATAGTCATGAAGGTAATTTAAGTGATTGTGCACCAGCCTTTTTGATTCTCAGTCTCTCCTCTCGATTGGATCTTATTGTCATTGCAGATTGTGTCAGTTTTCATTATAAAAGGTCCTCTGGTTTATCTTCTTTGTGGAATCATTGTTGCCTGCAACTTTGTATAAAGCAGCAATTCAGAGATTGTCCCAGTATGTCTGCATATGGGTGTGCATATGGTCGATTTTAGCTTTAACTTCAAATTTCCTTGAATAGATAGGCTGTGTGTATTCCCATAATGGCATTTGGGCAATTTCTTTGTGATGGTTCCATTTCTTTGCATCTCTTCACTGTTTCTCTCTCCTCTCTCTTCCTATGGTGGTAACCTTCCTAAAAGACTCATTTGAAAAATCCATAACACCCATGCAAGTGGATGCCAGGAAGTTTAGATAACAGTCCCACTGTATTCGGCTGTTTGGCTGGAGCTAGATGCATAAATAGAATGGAATGCAGCGTTATGATTCCCTGCTGAAGTGTGCAATGCTGCTCTCAAGTAAACCTCACCATCCATTTCTATTTATTGACCTCCACCACGTGCCGGCTGCTTTGAAGCAGAACAATTATAGCCTTCCGTTGAGACATACAATCTACATGGATGTGAATCACAGAGCCTGTCCTGTCGACTGTAATTCATCTGGTCGGCTGATTGGGTATAGTAGTGGTTGTCCAGTGAATCGTGTTTGACCAATTCTTTCAAAGAAGTCCCACTGCTGATTTCCCGGGGTGATTTTTAGAAGACATAACCCGGCAAAGATCCCTGCATTTCTTACACTTGAATTTGTGAACACAAATTGGAGAAATTCACCTTACTTGTCAGTTCACTCAGCTTACCTACCTGGATGAGGTTTTCCTATGATGATAAGGCTGGGTTTTTTTTGTTTTAATATCTTGAAATCTCAGAGGGTAAGGACCACATCTACGCATCTTAGATGTAATTATGGATATATGGGATGTGTGTTAACATGACCAATTGACTGCTTTAAAAACAAAACAAAACAAAACAAAACAAAAAAGCAAACCAAGAAACCACTACCCATTGGTATTTACTGAGACTCTGAAGTTTCAGAAACCAGTAAAACCCTCAAAAGAGAGGAGCAAATTGAACAGCTACAGTCTCTGTTCTCATGGTGCTTCCATTGCAGTAGAAGGACTGACTTCAAACAGTTAGTACATGGATTAAGTGTATCATTACAATTTAGCATGGAACTGTAAAGGAAAAGGCTAATAGGAAACCTTGTCTCTTCATAAGTCTTGGAAAGAAAATGATTGTTGAGCTTAATATAAGCCTGACTTTTTTGGCATAAGGAGCCCTAGTGTTATGTACAGTCGTTAAGAGTTGGCCTGTTAATCAAACAATTGAAGGTTTAAATCCACCAGGTCCTTGGTGCCTGGAAGATACGGAGGTGCGCTTCTGTATGGATTGCAATCTTAGACTCCCTACGGGACGTTTCAATGTTGCACGGTGAATTGGAATCTATTTAAGAACAGTGAGGCTTGCTTTAGAAGGTTGTGATGGTCCAGGTAACAAGTAATACTTGTTTCAAAAGACTTGAGGAAGGTAGACCATATAGCAATTTCTGGTAACTGGTAGATATTCAGTGTGTTTGGGACATAATGGAAAGAATAAGATGTGGGAGCTGAAGCCAGTGATGAAGATCTGGCTTGTTCGGGAGTGCTGGTGACTTAGTGGTGAGCAGTTGCACTAATGACTTGAGTCTGTACTTGAAACAAATTGAAGGTATTGAAGTGGTTCATAGGTAAGTGACATGATCAGATTCTTCTTCTTCTAGCAAAAGCTGATCTGACTGCAGTGAAAGAATGGATGTCAGGAGGTAGCCCATAGGGAAAAGTCAAAGCTTTTATCTTGAACGACTGGCAAGACAGGGTCAGCTTCATTGATGGAAAAGCCTTGGAGAAACCCCAGGGAGGATGGTGGAGAACTGGAAAGTTAAGTTTGGGGCATGTTTGTCTAGACTGGGATGCCTACAGGACATCCATGGTAAGCTATCAGGTAGGAAATCGGCTATTTAAGTCTACAGCTCAGAAAAATTGCCCTGATAAAAGCAGAAATATGCCTGTTGCATATGATAAAAGGAGATGCTGTATCAGCAGTTACATTGCTTTTTTTT
>NW_006400001.1:2791015-2794299 GCF_000299155.1 Elephantulus edwardii
CATCAATTGATAGGACCATATGGTTCTTGTTCTTTGCCTTGTTGATAGCAGTTACATTGTTAATACAACTATTAAGTGGTCAGGTGCTTTGGTAAATATGGGACCAGGGAAGACATTCAATAAATTCTATAGGATTGTGCTTTGCATTAAGATTAAAATTGGGAGGACTTTGTTTATTTGCTTTTTCTAGTTTTGGTGTTTTGGTTTTGGTTGGGTTTTTTGGTGTTTTTGTTTTTTTATGTACATAGACAACTATTATATTATGAAATATATATCTTAACCAGTTGCTGTTGGGTCATTCTCCTCTTGGTAATTCAGTATGTGCCCAAGTAGTGTTGCTCCCCAGGTTTTCAGTGGTTTATTTTTAGAAATTAGATCTCCACATCCTCCCCCGCAGAGCATCTCAAGGAGAAGCTGAGACTCCAATCCTGTTGTTATCAATTGAACATGTGAACCCTTTGTACCTCACGCTGCTATTGTAGCCCCGTGCTCTTCTGTCTCTGCTTCGATCCAATTCAATCCCTGTAATCTTAAATTCATGCCATCCTTATTCATCTTGGTAGACATAATCAGTAGTTGGTGAGCAAACAGACTTTTTGTACTAGCTTTTGACATTCATTAAAAAAAAAAAGCCCCAATTCTGAATTTTGGAAGATACCATCTCCTTTGGGCATTTCTTCTTGGAACAATGTAAGAAGGGATTGTTTCCCACACAGAGAATGAATTTTCAATTAAAAAAAAAAGGCAATCTATCTTCAAACTATAAAAAAGTCTTCTCATATTCTGTAGATTATGAACTGCTGATGGCATTCAGATTTATATTGACTTCTATAGTGAAAATAAGGCCACATCTTACTAGTGTTCTTGTTATCTGGTTAGACTCACCATATTACGTGCCAGTGAGTCAGAACCGACTCATAGCTGACCTTCCAATGGGTTTTCAAAGCCTATAAATTGCATAAGAGGCAAATGCCCATCTTATTCCTGCAGACAGCTTGTTTTAAGTGAGCAGCACATCTCCTTACCCATTCACTCACCTGATTGGCTTAATGGATAGACTTTTTAATGTTAATTTGGTTTGAGGGGACTCATTACTTACAGGGCCTATTCCTCAGAAAGGAACATTGAGCTTGGAATGGTGGGTGGAGCGTCAGAGAATGAGAGGAAGACCATCACCAAGATGGATTGACTCAGTGACTGCAGATATGGCCTCAACTGTGTCAGAGATGATGAGGGTGGCACTGGAGAGGACAGAGATCATAGGGTCACTGTGAGTTGTACTCGACAGCACCTAAAAACAACAACAACAACACTTGAAGGTGGCGTTTCTCAACTTCTTGTTTTGGATCACCCATATCGTTGGTATTGCTGGATGTGCTTGATAAAAATGCAAATTGGTGAACCCAACCCTCAAAAATGACTTTCTATTACAGCCGGCATAAGCCCCCAAAAATCTATAATTTTAACAGGCATCTACGATGATTTTTAATCATGCTACAGTTTAAGAATCACTGTTTGGAGAATTTAAAAAAAAAATAAATCAGGGGTATCTCCCTTTATAAGAATTTGGAGGTAATGAGAAAAGCAGGTCAATTTCTTACCCATTCTTCAGAGAAATCATTAAGTCAGGAGGATTACATTGTTTCACAGTGTTTGAATTATCAGTGATTAAAGAAAGATCATCCTTGCACAGCTTTCTTTTTTTAATGTAGGAGAGTTCATGTGAAGAACAATAGATGAACTGTAAGAGGGCAGAGAGAAGAAAGGCAGTGGGGAGCCTGTGTACTAGAGAAGAGACTGAGATTAAGAAACTGAAAGTAAATTTTGAAGCAGGCATAGCGATTCATTCAACTTTACCATCTGTTTTGCTCTAATTGGCATGCTCTGTGGGTCTGCACTGTGCATGATTGTATCTTTCTAAATGCTTCTGGAGACTCAACTCCTTTCTTTTCTCTAGAGTGAGCAATTGTCTCTCCTTCCTCCCCCACACCCCCATAGGAAGAGCGTCGGGTGATTTATGTTGGTAAAATCCGACCTGACACAACCCGGGCTGAACTGAGGGACCGTTTTGAAGTTTTTGGTGAAATTGAGGAGTGCACAGTAAATCTGCGGGATGATGGGTGAGAATCTTCAAGATTATTTCTTGTTTAGGAGCTGACGTATGTAAAAAATTATGGCCCTAAGATTACTCAGATGGAAGTTGCCAATGTAAGTGCTTTGAAAGATGACATGTTGAGTTCAAAACCTTATTTATTTTCTTTCATCCTTACTTATTAATCTTTTTAGTTGAGATTTCCTGTCCCAGAAATAAGTATTTAGCCGCCTGACAGGACAATCACATTGATAAATGGGTGGTGTGTTGGCTCTCTTGAAATCTGCCAGGGTGGAAAGGGTTACAGCCATGTATGCTAATACTTGTTTAAGTGACTTTGAACTTCGCTTCTTCATTGCAGAGACAGCTATGGTTTCATTACCTACCGTTACACCTGTGATGCTTTTGCTGCTCTTGAAAACGGATACTCCTTGCGCAGGTCGAATGAAACTGACTTCGAGCTGTACTTCTGTGGACGCAAGCAATTTTTCAAGTCTAACTATGCAGACCTAGGTATGGATTTTATTGTACATGGAATGAGGAATCCATAATGTGGCGCTCACAAAGGGAGCAAATATCATCTCTAGGCATCTGAGTGTGAACTAGCGGGAATATCTGAACCCAGATGGTTTTTATTTTCAAGTGGAAGATGTGGTTTGAGAAGCAAGCTGCTTAGGTTTTAGTAACAAGGGGCAGAAGTAAAGTAAATTTCTTGTACAACAAACTGCCTGAGTGCTGAAATTCTTCATGGTGTTTTTGTTTTGTTGCTTTTTTGTTTGGTTGTGTGTGTGTGTGTGTGTGTGTGTGTGTGCACTTTTGCTTGGCAAGTCCACATATGTTAGGATATGTGTGTGCACGTGTGCTTTCTTTGCTAGCTTGGTTGCACAGCATTATCTTTGTTTAGTGAAATACAATATGCAAACACCCCCCCTCCTGTTCTTTATTCCTTCATTACTTTACAGTATCTTACAAATATTTCCATTCTCTATGCATTGCAATTTGTGAAGGAGAAAGAATACACCCAATGCTAAAATATCACGCTGTTACTCCCTTACTTTAAAACAAAAGGCAGAAAATGTTAAAATATATATACACAAATTCCTGTCAATTTTTTGGAATGCTTCCACAGCTTCAGGATTTGTGACTTTCTTATACACAATTACCAGAATAATCTTAGAAGGTATTAATAATA
>NW_006400001.1:2794437-2815594 GCF_000299155.1 Elephantulus edwardii
AAGTTGCTGTTGCTGTCATTGGTGTCGTTGTTAGGTGCCTCAGGTAGACTCCGACTCTATGAAAAACAAGTGAAAACCATATCTATTGTGTGCCATTCAATGATACGCAAGCCTGCTGTTACAGCCATTGTCAATCCATTTCATTGAGTGTTCCTCTGTCCCACTGATTCTCTGCTTTTCCAAGCAAGATGTCAGCCAAGTTATTCCTTTTTCTCATTTTAAAAGTTACACAGAGTCAGGGGTGAAAATGTGCACAGTATAAAATTATATTAAGATGAAAATTGGAATCATTTATCAGCCTACTGATAACAACGACTGTGAACAAGTGAGTGATTTGCCTTCTAGTCTTCAGCCTCCCAATGTCCAGTTCCTTACGATTGAGGTCATGTTACCTGTGGAGTTTTTTCAAGTCCTCTTTTATTTCACTTACTGTTATATAAGTGCATTTCTCTTTTTGGTTTGCAAAATTAAAATTAATTTATCAACATATTTTAATGGGGCCATAATACCCTATTGTTTGAATAATAGCATTATATTTCATCATTTCATTATAGCTAAGCATTTATCCCACTTTCAGGTTTTTTTTGAAACTGTAAATAATGCTACAATGAACAACTTAATTTCCTATCCAAAGTTAATTTTATTATTTCAGCATGTCATTCCTTATCTAATATGCAAACTGTAAGCCTTTTCTGTCTTTACAGAAGCTATGAGAACAGGAAACTGGCACATTTCTTGTTCATATAATAATTACTTAAATGAACCCATAATCGTAATACAATTGATGTTTCCATCTTTTTCTCAGCATCAGTAGAAGTATGTTTGCCCTGGCTTTAGTTTGATATCAAGAAAGAAATGAATACCAAATACTAGGATTCTTCTTTTTCCTTCTTTCCAACGGACTGATGTTTTCCTAGAGTAATTGATAGAGCTGGTGTGCATTTTTCAGAGGGAATATGCTATAATTCACTTCACAAGCTAAATAGATAGTGTAAGGCAGGGAAGAGGCAGCTGACTGTTAGAGAGATAGAGGCCTAGGGATGAAAATATAAAAGGTGGCAAGTCATTTGTTCAAATGTTGGCTGATAAAAACAGTCAAGACAGATTGAAGACTTGAGTTGATTTGACTTATTTTCTTCAGTGATGAAGGCCAGGGTGTTTCTAGTCTCTCAAAACATCTTGAGTTTAAAATAAGCTACCTACAGGGGCCTTTAGATCACGATTCATCACTGGTGGAGGAAGGACTGGATGGGATTTCCAAATTGAACTGGAGCCTCCCTGAAATATTTCTAAGAAGAATGTTTCCTGACTCCTTATCTCCCTGCCTAGCCAGCAGCAATAGAAACTCTGCCGTTGCTAAGCCAGCTGTATATTTTCTGAAAAGTGTATTTGATGTGCATTGTAGCAGCATGGGTGTTTCCAGTTCCCTTAAGCTCTACAATTGCACGAGGGGTAGTTTTTATGGCCATAGGCATCGTGTAGTCCAAACAGTCTTAGATTTGGAATTCTTTGGACTTTATTTGAAACATCATTCAGCTTCTGACGTGGGCCAAACAACTAACCTTTTTTTTCTGCTTCTGGTTCTTTGTATGCAAAATTGATGATAATCTTAATATATATCTTATAATGTCATTGCTAAGATGATTGTTGTTGTTGATTGCCATCGAGTCGAGCATGTCTCATAGCAACCCCATGAACAAAAGACCTGAAGCCTTTCTATAACTATTGTCATTTCTCAAAGTTTATAGTATTTCCATAGGCATGTTGTTTAGGGAGTGGATGCCACTCCTGCTTCCAGTTGCTAAGATTAAATAAATATTTATGAAACCAAACTAGTTATGAGCTCTGGTGGCATAATCCACAGGGAACTGTACTGCTAACACAAAAGCATGCTTCTCTGGCAGGTCAAATCCATCAACCCTGTGGGAGAAAGGTGGGTAGTCTTCTCCCATGTGATTTCCAGTCACTGAAAAGCTGCTGGAGAGTCAGTTCCAACCCTTTGACAGTGAGATGATGATGATGATGTTGATATTAGTTATGATTATATTTTCTCCACTCATGTGTTGACTTGTCATACACAATTGTTTGTACGCTATTGTGAATACTACATTAATTTAAAATACCAAGAAAGCCACCCATGGTAGACAGGCTTCAGCAGAGCTTCAGAAGAAAAGCAAGATGAGGAGGAAAGGTCTGACAACCTACTTCTGAAAACTATCCAGTGGAAACCTATGGATCTCAGAATATTATGCAAGACTTCGATTTATTTACTCTGTTGTGGTGGTTGTGTGCTGTCAAGTCAGAACTGACCCATAGCTGACCCTCCAGTGGGTTTTCAGAGGCAGTTAATCCTGCAGGATTAACTTCTTCCCATGGATCAGCTTTGCCTGCATGCCTTTAAGATTGCAGCTCAGCTTCTTACCACTAGACCCCCAGAGTTATTTATTTGAGGCATGTAGTAAGCAGAGATAAAATGCTGAAAAAAGATACTCTTAAAAAAAAATTAGAATACCATGTTTGGTGAAGTGGAAGGTCACTGAAAGCAAGGGACATTCTCCATGATTAAATAAACACTATTTTACAACAGTGGACTCTAATCTACCAGTAATCATAGAGTTGGTAAAAGGCCAAGCATTATTTCATTCTGTTATATAAAGAGTTGCCATAAGTCAGGGGCAACTTGATGACAAGTAACAATGCCAACAAATCATTGCAATTAATAATGATGAAAATGAGAATTGTGGAATTGAATGTTGATTTCAAAATGGTGGAATCAAGGTGTGGAGCCAACTTTTGAAATGAACAGAATTCCCATGGATCTTGAAGTTGTTCCTCTGAAGAATTCAAGTTAAAGACTCCCTCCAGGCAACTGCGGGATAGCTACTGAGTACACTGAGCATAACAACCTAAAAGCTTTTAGAGGGAATGGAGCTGCCTTTGGTGTTGAATAAAACAAGAAAGTATATTGTTGCTGTGCTGTTGAATGCTCTCAAGTCATCTCTGATTCCTAGTGACCCTATTTCCAACAGAACAAAATCCTATCCAATCCTACACCATCCTCTTAATTCCTGCTGCGTTTCATTTCCTTGTTGCAGTCACAGTGAATCCATGTTGAAGTTCTTCCTCTTTTTTGTTGACACTCTACTTTTCCAATCAGGCTATTATATAGGTTCATTTCAATTGGTTGTTGTTATGTGCCATCGAGTCACCTGCAACTCATAGTGACCCTATGCACAATAGCTCTGAACCCTACCCTGTCCTGAGTCATCTCACTAATTCTGACATGCCAACCCTCATTGCCTCAGTTACTGTATCAATCCATCTCAACAAGAGTCTTTCTCTCCTGTGCTGTCCCTCCAAACTTCCGAGAATGATGTCCTTCTCCAAAGACCTCCTGGCCACATGCTCCAAGTATGTGAGACAGAGTTTCAAAGTCCTAGCCTCCAAGGAGAACCTTGGTTTCACCCTCTCTAAGTCAGACCTATTTGTTTTCTTGGTGGCCAGTTGTATATTCATGACTCTTTTCCAGCAACACAACTCAATGACATCAATTCTTCTTCAGTCAACTTTAGTCTTTATCCAGTTCTCTGATGCATAACAAGTAATTACAAAGACCATAGCCTGCATTAGGCACACCTTAGTCTCTAGACTACATCATTACTTCTCAGTACGCTTGGGAGGATCCTGACAGCAGATTTTCTCAGTGCAATTTGTCTTTTGATTTCCTGACTGCTGGTGCCAAGAATGTTAGTTGTGGAGCCAAGCAAGCTGTAATTGTTAACAACCTTAATTTCTTCTTCTTCTATCATGGTGTGCTCAGTTGGCCCAGTGATGGGAATCTGTCTTCTTAGGGTTGAGCTTCAATCCATACTGAAGACTACAGTCCTTGACCCGCAGCAAGCACTTCAGGTCCTCTTCAGTTTCACCAAGCAAGGTTATGTCATCTGCATAACATAGGTTGTCGATGATTCTATCTCCAGTCCTGATGCCACATTCCTCCTCTTAAAGCCCAACAAACAACATATACCCAAGGAACAAAATATTACCAGGAGGCAGTGGTTATGAAGGGGGAAGTTCAGGCTGCTCTGAAGGACTTGGCAAAAAATAAAGCCCCAGGAGTTGATATAATAACTATTGGAATATTTCAACAAACAGATGATGCTCGGAGGCTATGCTAAGAAATCTGGAAGACAACTACCTGGCCAACTGACTGGAAGAGATCCGTATTTTTTCCCCATGGGGGGGAAAAAAAGGTGACCTGATAAGAGTGTGGAAATTGTTCAACAATATCACTATTATCATACATAAGCAAAATCCTGCTGAAGATTATCCAAAAATGACTGGAACAGTACATTGACAGAATTTTAATTTACCAGCACCCAATTCATGAGAGCAAATAGAATATTTTTATTAATTGCATTTAAAATAGATAATTTAAAAAAAAAATTAGAGAAATACCACAACATTAAAGCAAGCCACAATAATTCCAAATATTATGTTTTCTAAATCAAAGTCCACAAAGCGACTTTTTCAAAACTGCTAAAGTAAAGCCATGACTTAAATCCTAACTTCTACAAATATATGCCATGATCGTATAGATGGTACAGGTCCAGGTGACATATACATCTATTAGATATATGATCAACCAGAAGTTGGAGCCAATTCTTTGAAACTAACAACATCAGCACTAGATCTTTTGCCTATATGCTTTTCTATTTACACTCTCATAAACAAATACATCTTTTTAAGACCTTAATGAGCATCTTAAACAGAAAATCCTTAAAGTTCATTGCCATCTTGTCAATTCCAACTAATAGTGAGTGATTCAAATAAGTTTTCAAGGCTGTAAATATTTTTTTATTTTTTTATATTTTTTTTTCAATTTTTATTTTATTATTTTTGTGTGAGTGTACCGTCGATTCAGATCTGACTGGTACAGGAGGAGATTGTCCCTCCTTCCCCGGCAGAGCATCTGGTGGATTCGAACCGTGCGCCTCTGGGATTGTAGTTGCAGCTCCTTACCATGAGGCCACCAGAGCTCTCCTCAAGGCTGTAAATCTTTAATGGAGGAAATTGCTCAACTTCTTCTCACAGAGCACTCCATGGATTCAAACCGTAATCATTCAGTTAGAAGTACAACATGTAACACAGAAGAACAGAAGGAATTGTTCTATATAAAATATTCTTTATATCAGGGATGAATTTTATTGATGGACAAGGTCCAATAATGATTAATTTTATAAATCGTAATGCATAAAAAGGTGTATTGCCATGGGAGAATCTGCTGTTAGGGACCTCTCCAAAGTACTCAAGAGCAACGGTGTCTTTCTGGAGACTAAGTTGTGTCTGATACAGAACATGGTCTTTGCAATCACTTGTTATGCATCAGGGAGCTGGACAATGACCAAGGAGGATAGAAGGAGAATTGATGCCTTTGAGCTGTGGTGCTGGAGAAGAACATTGAGAGGACCATGGACTGCTAGGAAAACAAACAGATTCATCCTGGAAAGGTTTAAACTGAGTGGCTCCTTGGAGGCAAGGATTCTGGGGCTCCATCTAACATACTTTGGACATGTTGTGAGGAGAGACTGGTCCTTGGAGAAGGACATCATGCTTAGGAGGGTGGAGGGACAGCGCAGGAGGGGAAGACCCTCTATGAAGTGGATTGATTCAGTGACTGGGATAATCGGGATGGCAGTGTCAGAAACAGTGCGACTGGCACAGGACAGAGCAGAGTTTAGGGCTGTTGTACATAGGGTCGCTATGAGTTGCAAGCGACTCGACGGCACATTACAACAACAACAACAATGCATAAAAATGATTGTATGGAATACAATATGGATGAAGAATAGTGTGAAACACAATGTATACAATTTTTGTAAGCAAACCAATAAAAAGAAAATATACAGAAAGACCATCACAAATTCTTTATTACCTCAGAGAACTGAATTACATTATGAGAAAGATGCATATGTTTTTGTTATGTGCTGCTGAGTTGACTAAGATGCACAGGGCAGGGTTAAGATCTATTGTTTATAAGGTCACTATGCAACATTTCCCCCCAATAAAGTGATAATATGAATGTGTATTCTAGATCATCCCATTCTGACATTTTGCCAGGTTACTGTCCTCATTGGAAGAATCTTGGTGCTTGATCTAAAAAACAAATGTAATTCTAATTTCATGTTAATATCTAGCAATAAGGACTTCTATTTATTAATATTATGTTAACTCCCTCAAAAATTATTTTTATTTGAGCATCAGCTGACTATACATCCTTTGTATTAAAAGTAAACCATTCATTTACCTCTATGTGTCAAGTCAAAGTAAGTGTAATTTACGGACTGAGCCCTGAAGCTATTCATAAGGAAAGATTGGCCATTTGTCTTTGCTGCCATGTGTGAGGTAGTCTTTCATATTCATTGTTGTCATTCTCAACTGGAAAATTTTTCTGAGAAAATCAGGAAAGAAGGATGATCATAAGGGTAAAAAAAATAAAAAAAAAATAAATGAAGATATTTCCTAGTCTTTAAATCACAGTGGATTAAAGTATATGATTGAAGCTACCAGCCCCAAACCAGCCTTATACTGAAGAATTTGAGAGACACCAACCTCTTTGAGACAACAACTTGAGGTCAATGACTAGGCCTCCAGAATATCCTCTGTTACATTCTCCAGCCACTTTGAACAATTATATCCTGTAGCTTATTCTAAGTAAAGCATGGGAATGTACCTCTTCCAGTAGGCTTGTTAATATTTTATCAGAAAGGTTTATTGCCCCTACTTCCCTGTTTCCTCTTCAAATAAGTGTGTTCAAAGGAATGATTGTATTTGCAAAAGTCTTTCTCTTATACTCCCATGTATTCCAATATATTCCCAGCTGTACCCTTTTGCTAGGCCAACAGAAATATCTGACTTTTTTTTCAGAGATGATAGTGAATGGTATGGAGGGAGAGGGAATCAGAGATATTTAACAGATTTTTGCTTAACTGTCAGTGTGACTAAGACATCTATTTAGTCAGAGACTATGTGAAATGGTATGTGGAACTTTTCACAAATTGAAACAGATACGGACTTTTGAAAAGGGGGTAAGGGGATACAATTTTTACTTTCAGTTATTTTTTTCTTCTTCTTTACTATGAGGTGCCTCTCTGATGATAGTTCAAACTTACTTAGAGATAGTTTGGAAGAAAAATCTAATAATCTGTTTATGGGCTATCATAGCATTGTAGATTCCCTGAAATATAGGTCTACTCTATAGACATGGGGTTTGACTCAATGGTGACAATCTTTTATTTCAGACACAGAACAGAGATTTCTGGGTGGTACAAATGGTTGAGCTTTTGGCTACTAACAGAAGATTTGGTGCCTAGACCTCAGATAGAAGGGCTTCAGAAGAAAAGTCTAGCAACATCCTTCTAAAACACATTAAAAACCACATGGAATGCAGTTCTGCTCTCCACCCAAGTGGTCACCATGAGTCAGAATTGATGTGGCAGCAGCTGGTTTAATTTGTTTTTTTTATTCCATGTCATATATTCCCTTACATTTTCTAAACTAGGAAGTGTTTATCTTGCTAACACTCAAGTCTCCCAGAAAGGAGAGTGAATGACTGCCTGGATCTTAAGTCCTTTTTACTTTAAAAAAAGGACCCTGGGACATGGAGAGAAGGAAGTACCACTCAATCAGCCCTTCTACTCAGTGAAATTCATCTCATTAAATAGGAAAATTAGTTTGTGCTTCTACTCATTCATCAGCTTCTATACTGAGCAACTTCTAGAAAGCTACTTGGGTCAGAGTAGAGAGGAACTGAGAGCTCTTTCCAGAAAATAGAAAAATGTAGTCTATTTTGCCTACTTCCTAAAAGTATTTAGAGTCTAAAATTTAAAAAGATGAGTATTTTTTAAAAAAATTACCATCCTTACTCCCTCAACTGTCTGAAATTATTAGTACATGAGTAAAAGTTAGTTCTTTGGCTTTGTTTCTCTTTGGTTTTGTAATATATTGATAATACAGGTATGATCATGCTTATGGACATGTTGACAGAAGTTCTTGGAAGGAGACCTCATGTTTTAGAAAAGTGAAAGAGAGGAAGACTCTTACTGGTTACACAGTGATTGCATCAATGGGCTTGAGCATGACAGAAATCCTCATGATGGTGGAGGAGAGGATGGAATTTTAACCTCTTGTTCGTAGAGTTCCTGTGTTGTTGTTGTTATTGTGGTTAGGTACTGCTCAATCATTTATGAGTAACCCTAAAACTAACCTGGTAAACACCGATTGAGTCCCTTTCTATCCTTGCCATTCTCACATCACAATCTCTGACACACTCAAGGCCATTGCCACAGTCACCATGACAACTCTGAGTCACAGCTAACTCAACAGCACCTAACAATAGACCTCAGTGGTCAGTCGAGTGATATTGTGTGGGAATGATATTGAATTAATGATGACCAGCAGGCATTGCCTCTAACCTGGCTTGCGTTTCTTTCAGATTCAAACTCAGATGACTTTGACCCTGCTTCCACCAAGAGCAAGTATGACTCTCTGGATTTCGATAGTTTACTGCGAGAGGCTCAGAGGAGCTTGCGTAGGTAACAGGTTTCCTGGCTGAGGATGGCAGAGGCATGGTGAATACCTCATGGGACAGCGCGTCCTTCCCTAACAGACTATATTGCAAATCATACTTAGGAATTTCTCCTACTTTACACTCTCTGTACAAACAAGTGAAACAAAACAACAACAATACAACGAGAACAACAACAATGGTTTACACGAACACAGCTGCTGAAGAGGAAAGAGACAGTGTGGATCTCTCGTAAGCACATGTTTATTCTTGGGTGTCAGCTCTGCTTTCCCTGGAGTCTGGCTGATGGAGTGTGTGTGTGAGGATGTGTGTCCATGCACATGCATGGATGTGTGTGTTGTGTGCCTGGTCTTGGGGGGCATGTGTGTGTATGTACAGGTGCATAGAGACGCCTGACAACAGCGTGCAGGGGCAAACCGCATCAGATGGCAGCAGTTCCACGGAGACACATGTAAAACCTAGAACTTCAATATGTTCATATTCTAGTCAAAAGGAAAAAATATATCTATATATACATCTATATAAATTATAAAAGGAAAGAAAACTAACTAGCCAACCACACTACCACCCCATGGTGACAGCCGCTGATGTCTGGCCATCAGCCTCCGTCCTCTGGTTTTGGTTTTGGTTTTGTTTTTTAAAAAAGAAAGAAATTGCAAAATCAACTTGAAGCAAATATTCTCATAACGATGTGATTCTCTGACAATCCTGAAGGAAAACCACAGGTTGCGTCAACTAACCTCCTGTCTGTCTCCCTGTTCCCTTCCTTTCTTCCCACTACCCACCTGTTCCTTTCTTTTCCGTTTGCCATGGAGTCTGCGTGGGAGAGGATATTGGGGGCACAGGAATGCTGAAACTTTCCTACCATTTTGAAGTTTCTGTCATTTGTCTTTTATCCTGACACCCATGTCAAAATGTCCAAAACGGTGATCTTCCACTGCAAATCTCAAAAGCCTTGTCAGTGGTCCAGCTCGCGGCTCGTCCAGGGGTTCTTTTGTGAAGAGCGGACGTGGGGTGACATTACTAGTGAGAGTGGGTGAAGAACTCTCTGCGATGTGTTCAGATAATGTCATCACTACATTCTCCAATGTAGTTAAGTATTTACAGGTGTTAAATGGAGTATTTTTATTTTGTGTACATACTATACAACGATATTCTTTCGTTACAGCTATGCACTGTAAATCCAGCCTTCTTTTCAAAACTGCTCAATTTTTCTTAATCAAGAATATTCAAATGTAATTATGAGGTGAAACAATTATTGTACACTAACATATTTAGAAGCTGAACTTACTGCTTATATATATTTGATTGTAAAAACAACAACAACAACAAAAGACAGTGTGTGTGTGTGTGTCTGTTGGGTGCAGCAACAAAACAATTCTTCACGCAATCCATCCCTTCTTAGGCGAGCTATAATCTAGGCTTCTTGTCAAGAACCCTCCCAGGCCCGTTTAAGGTATTAACCACTTCTGCGATATTTTTCCACATTTTCTTGTTGCTTGTTTTTTCCTTTGAAGTTTTATACACTGGATTTGTTAGGGGAATGAAATTTTCTCATCTAAAATTTTTCTAGACAATATCATGATTTTATGTAAAGTCTCTCAATGGGTAACCATTAAGAAATGTTTTTATTTTCTCTATCAACAGTAGTTTTGAAACTAGAGGTCAAAAATCTTTTTAAAAAAACAAAACAAACAAATGAACAAATGACAGATGCTGTTTCATTTTAATTTTTTTGTGATTTTGATTTGATACAAACTGCTGAGGTAATAATTCCAGGATGATTTTTACAATAATCAATGTGTGTCTGGAGACTACTTTTGAAGTCAGACTCTCCTTCCCTTAGCAGAGCCTGGTGATGGTATTTATCTGTATTTTTTACAGTTATGCATCCTGTATAAATACTGATATTTCATTCCTTTGTTTACTAAAGAGACATATTTATCAGTTGCAGATAGCCTATTTATTATAAATTATGAGATGATGAAAATAATAAAGCCAGTGGAAATTTTCTACCTAGGATGCATGGCCATTGTCAGGTTGGAGTTCAAATACTTCATTTGGGGGAAAAATCCGCTTTTGCAGAAGCAGTGTTTCTATTTGCACTAGCATGGCCTCCGATGTGACCATGATGTTGTTCTTGATGACATTGCTTCTGCTCAATTCAATTAAAAAAATAATAATAAAGAAACTTCAGAAAAAAGAAAAAAAAGCCTCCATTTTGAGCATTAGGATTTCCTCTAAGTTGTGGAGTCTCTGGGACGGAATTCAGTAAGGTTTGGAGTTTGCCTTCACATTTCTAAATGGAGATTCAGTCACAGTTTGGCAGACACAACGGCTCTGGAAGACATGATAGATCCACTCCTTCATGGTTCTTTCCCTTTCTCTTGCCCAACGCAATCTTAAAAACGGATTTCACCCCAGGCCAGTGCAGCTCCCTCGAAACAGCTGCATTTAGTGATCACCAGCATATTGTGTTCTGAGTGAATCCACTGTCTGTCCTGTCGGATGCTTGCTTGATTTTTTGGCTTCTTCTTTCTAAGTAGGTAGAAAGCAATAAAAAAAAATACTATAAAATAAAGAACTTGATCGCAGGTTCTGCGTTATGACGGTAACACATCTTTAATCCGCCTAATCCTTGTTGTTCTGTAGGTTAAATGCAGGTATTTTAACTCCGTGTGAACGCCAAACTAAAGTTTACAGTCTTTCTTTCTGAAGTTTGAGTACCTTCTGTTGTAGAATAATAATAAATAATAATAATAATAAAGACTATTAAGAGCAATAAATTATTTTTAAGAAATCAATATTTAGTAAATCATATTATGTGTTCAAGGACCAGATGTGTTATCTATTTTGCCTTTAAATTTTTTGTGATCCAATTTTAAATACATTCTCTCTTTTTGCCCTGGATTGCTGACACGATTGAAAAGACTTGGCTTCTTTTCTTATTTATCAAAAGACAGCACTACCGATTTCACGTTGAGGATTAATTCCTGCCCCCCTCTGGCCTGACGAATATTGTTACCATGAAAATAGTTTTCCTCCATGAACTTCCAATTGCATCTAAAATTAGTGAAAAGAAAGAATCACTAAACCATCGAACTAGAACTTTTTTGTATCTTACGCAGACACTGTGGGTAGCCCATCAAAATGTAAACTGTGTTCTTTTCATTTTCAATATTTTTAAATATATTTATTTTTTTTTATCTTTTGGGAAGAGCATCTTTCAAATTAACACATGCATCCCATCCTCACTGGAAGCAGATTTCAGCATAGAGCTGTAGGATTTTTAATGACTGCGGGCCATAGCCTTCATGATGTGTTAAGTGCCACATCTACAAGTTTGGTAACTGAACTGGTGCTCTTGAAATGTGGGTTTGTTTTTAATTTTTTAGGAGGACAATACTTCCAGTGCAATAGAATCCTCCCCCCCCCCCGCTCCCCAATGCTAAACATCTCTGAGAACAACAGTTGTTTAGGCTGTCAACATTCTAAGTGACAGAGAGGGGACTTTTGCACTATTGGGCTATGATGGTTGGGTCAGTTAAAAAAAAAAAAAAGGAAACCTTTTCATGCCTTTAGATGTGAGCTTACCGTAGGTAATGATTATGTGTCCTTTTTGATGGCTGTGATGAGAACTTCAATCACTGTAGTCTATGACTTGATCTATAGATGACCTAGAATAGCCATGTAATATATAATGTGATGATTCTAAATTTGTACCTATGTGACAGACATTTTTCAATAATGTGAACTGCTGATTTGCTGGAGCTACTTTAAGATGTGTAGGTGAAAGTGTAATGCTGTTGGTGGAACTATGCTGAACAGGGAAAGTGAGCGATTAGTTGAGCCCTTTTATTTTTTTTTTCCCCCACCTGCCAATTCTACATGTATTGTTGTGGTTTTATTCATTGTATGAGAATTCCTGTGATTTTTTTTTTTTAAATGTGCAGTACACATCAGCCTCACTGAGCTAATAAAGGGAAACGAATGTTTCAAATCCACTTCTGTTTTCCTTATTTCTCGGAGCCAAACCCCTGGCATACTTCTCACATCAGCACACGTTGCCCTGTTATTATTTTCTCTCTTCTCCCATTCTCTCCACTTTTTTACATCCATGATGGATTTTGGCTCTCAGGTAATTTATACTTTCAGGATTTCCTGGTGTTTTTGTGTTTTATTTTTGTTGTTGCTGTTTGTTTGTTTCCTTTTTTGTTGTTCCTGTTTTCAAATGGTAAATACAGATCTGATGATTTCTATAATGAACATTAAAAGGTAAAAAGTGACATGGAACTCAATCAAGTGAATTAGCTCTAGTTTTACATCTAACTCTACAAAGTATGCATTTTTAAAGAACCAACTACTAGAGCAAAAATGTCTAAATATTCAGCTTAGGGAAGAGTTTTTCTCTAGACGAACTATTTCTTCCAGAGAAGATTTGTCACTGGACGCCATGCTCCATCAGGTATAAGCCATCAGGTTAAACCTGGGCAGAGCTGATAGCTGTTGACAGCTCTCACTGTCACAAGGTCCATTGTGCTTGGTAGGTGGCAATGGTCCTAACAGAGAAAGCATGATTTTTTCTAGATCTGCTTCTCCTTTCAGATGGTCAACCCAGATCCCAACCCCTGGCATTGCAAAACCCACCATAAGCACAAATTGGAGAAAGGTGATGAAATAGCATAATAGAAAAATTAAAAACAAAACAAAACAATAACCCATTGCTTTCAAGTTGATTCCAAAACATAGCAATATCATATGCCACAGTACCCTCTCCCCAGTTACTTAGAGAATGAACTGTGCTCACAAGTCAGGAATGTGCTGGAGCTATCAATTCTACTACCACTGCTGTCAAGTGAATTCCAACTCATAAGGCGCCTCCATGGGGTTTCTGTCGCTTTCTAGCTTTTTAGAAGGAGAATGACTGTCTATTCCTTAGAAGCAGTAAGTCCATTTGAACTGCAGACCTTTTGGCTAGCGACCTGGCACCCAGCAGGACTCTTTAGAAGCTATTGATAAAACATTTCAATCTGCTAAATAATATGTGGAGTACTTCTCTTAGATTAATGCATTTTCTCCATCACCGTCACCTTAGCTAATTGCCATAGATGACCCACAGGTGACGCACCAGTGGGTTTTGGGAGGCGGTGAATCGGGCAGGAGGTGACTGCCCAACTTTCTCCCACAGAGTCACTGATGAATTCCACTAGGAAGAGAAGAAGCCACCTTCGAATTAATAGTACACTTCCTGGTGGACTACACCATTAAAGCTCCTACTATATTGGTGTAAATATACTAATTTTTTTCAGCAAAGTGGGAAAAGAAGAAAACAAATCTCAAACCCAAATTGTCACACTAAACAGTCCAGCTAATGTGGATTCAAAGCTTCCTGAGTGGATAAACCTGTGATCTTGATTCACTTTTATTCACTGATGCTTAAATTACATGGGGTTTTTAATCATGTGGCTATTAAATCAAGTAATACAAATGTTCCTTATCGAGAGTATTTGTCTCTCCTTAAGCAGATAGCTTGGCACAGTGAATGCAACAATGGCTTAAGTGTGACAGAGACTGTGAGGATAGCACAGCATCGGACAGGGTTTAGACTTGTTGTTTGTTCATGGAGTCATTATAAATTGTACTCGACTTCGCCAAACACTTTGAGGACAGAGAGAGAAAGAGATGTTTGAGAAGCCACAGTATTAGTTTGTTACTGGGCCAGCCAAGTGAGAGATAAAGAACTCATTTCATGTTTTCCTCAAAATATGAAACCACTTCCATCCTTGATGATACCAATGGGAAAATAATTATTGAGACCAAAATTAGGACGACGAAAATAAATGAGCACCCAATATGAATAGTTTATTTAAAAAGAGCTTGTCTCAATTCAAGTCGTCCAAGCAAAATATGCCTAAAGCACATAAAAAGTGATCTTGGGTCTAAATACTATCTTTGTATCACCAGTTTCTCTTCTTCACAAGGACATTTTGCTAATCATTGGGTGTAATTTACAACCACAAGAACATTAGTGCACCCGTTTAACACCAGAGTCGTTAGTAACACAATCATAACTCAATATTAATTATAGAATATTTTTACTGAAGTGTATACTCTTTGAAATATTGTCTTCAAATTAATCTTTTCTCTTTCAATTTGTATTGCTATCCTTTGTTTTCAAATACACGACACACTGTTCATCAATCTGGCTACTTTATCCAACAGTGACGACTAACAAAGTAGGTCACAACTCATAGAGGAGTTCCCTGGAGGTTTGTAACATCATGATTTAAATCTCAGGAAGATTTAATCAAAAGCTGAATTAGTCCCTGGGGAAAAGATGCTATATAGATTCTACAGATAGACACAAAGCAGTCTATTTCTTTTCAATGGTCTTTGGTAATATGTTGGAGAAAAGCTATATAGGTTTTCTGCAAAGAGTAAGATTTCCTTGGTATGTTTTTGTTGTTATGTGCCATCAAGTCACTTGCCACTCATAGGGACCCTATCTACAACAGCCCTAAACTTTGCCCTGTCCTGGGCCAATCACATTGTCTCTGACACTCCCGTCCAGATTACCCCAGTCACTGAATCAATCCACCATGTAGAGGGTCTTCCCCTCCTGCACTGTCTCTCCACCCTTCCAAGCATGATGTCCCTCTCCAAGGACCAGTCCCTCCTTACAACATGTCCAAAGTATGTTAGACGGAGCCTCAGAATCCTTGCCTCCAAGGAACTGCCTGGTTTAATCTTTCCAAGATGAATCTGTTTGTTTTCCTAACAGTCCATGGTACCCTCAGTACACTTCTCCAGCACCACAGCTCAAAGGCATCAATCTCCTTCTATCCTCCTTAGTCACTGTCCAAATCTCTGATGCATAACAAATGATAGCAAAGACCATGGCCTGTATCAGATGCACCTTAGTCTCCAGATAGACACCATTATATTCAATGCCTTGTATCCTGTGGTTTTTCCTTCTGTTCAAAGTGGCATGACTTAATTGTATGTGGCTTGACATTACCTGTGCTTCTTGGGTGTTCAGTGTCAGTTTATCCACTAATCCAGGTTAGCACGGGGTCCCTTGTGTTTACTTTCTAATCCATAGTGAACTATTCACTTTTTGTTACCACAGCAAAGATTCTCCTCCTGGGTATGGCTAACATCTGTCTGGCTCACAACTTAGAATCATTTTCTTCCCCCTCATCCCCATTTTATTTTGGCTTGCATAAAAAAATCACATATGTTGTGTATCATTCATATACATTGTGTTTCACACATTTCTATATTCGCATTTTGATTCAAAGGATCACTCTTGTACATTCTGTTCTATTAAATGAATCACCATTGATCTCAGCCTCCTCTTGCCCTGTCTTTCCAGGTCCCCCTGGGATCCTCACTTATTCCTTCCCACACATCCCACCCCTGCTCACAAAACTCTTTTAGCCTAGGCATTTCCTTCCCTCCTCACCCTCTACCCTGCTGCCCTTCCTCTTTGGACTTTTATCCACATCTTACTAGTTATCTTTCTATCCTACAGCATTTTCTAAATGAATCAAAGCCTCTTTTCAAATTCACAAGAAGGAGCCAGGAAGCAAGATAAGCATGAGCTTGTTTGTACTCAGCAATCTGTAGGACAAGGTTCTGATCTGCTGATCACGGTCATCATTGACCTGGCAGCACTTGACAACAGCCTGCAATGAGCAGTAGAGAGCTCATGAAAAAGTGTTAATTGTGGAGTAGTGAAACACACACACACACACACACAGAAAACAAACATGATAGATTATTATTTTCCCCATTATAGACTAATACAAGTAATTTTTTAAAACTGCACTTTGGTTTGCCTGGCTCCATGGTCAACACTCTTGGCACCAGTAGCCAGGAAATCAAAAAACGTATTGTGATGGGAAAGTCTCCTGTTAGGGACCTCTCCAAAGTACTGAAGAGCAATGGTGTCACTCTGGAGACGAAGGAGTGCCTGATACAGGCCATGGTCTTTGCAATCATTTGTTATGAGCCAGAGAGTTGGATAATGACTAGGGAGGACAGAACGAGAATTGATGCCTTTGAGCTGTTGTGCTGGAGAAGAGTATTGAATGTACCATGGACTGCCAAGAAAACAAACAGATTCATCCTGGAGGGGATTAAACCAGGCTACTCCATGGAGGCAAGGATTCTGGGCCTTCATCTGACATACTTTGGGCATGTTGTAAGGAGGGAGAGGTCCTTGGAGAGGGACATCATGCTTGGGAGGGTGGAGGGATGGCGCAAGAGGGGAAGACCCTCTATGAGGTGGATTGATTCAGTGACTGGGGTAATCGGGATGGGTGTGTTAGAGGCAATGCAATTGGCACAGGATAGAGCAGGGTTTAGGGCTGTTGTAGATAGGGTCCCTATGTGTCGCAAGCGACTTGATGGCACATCACAACAACAACATTGTCCTCAAATTGGAATCAACACATAATAGAGTCTCTAGTTGGGTCTTCAAGGGCTATAAATTTCACAGTAGGAGACAGTCCATCTTCTCCGTTGGAGCAGCTGGTGGGTTCTAACTACCTGTCTTAGGTTTGCAACACCACATTCTATAGGCTTTATAATAATATAAAAGTTACTATATTTTGGAGGAACAGTCTTCTACGTCATACAGCACTCTTCTGTCAATTTACTCTGCTGAGATAAGCTGGGTTTCCTGTGACGCTGACTCTTGTACCATAGGGGTCTCAAATGTCATAATGGCTTGCATGGTCAATGGTGTTTGGTGACACTCCCAGTTTTAAGACAAGTTTGGAAGCAGGAGTGGCATCCACTTCCTAAATCACATGCCTCTGGAAACTCTATGAACTTTGAGAAATGATAGCTGTAGAAAGGCCTCAGGGTTTTTGTTCATAGAGTTGCTTTAAGTCAACAAAAAACAAAATCAATTTCACAGTAGGAGACAGTCCAGCTTTCTCCTTTGGAGCAGCTGGTGGGTTCTACCTGTATTTGGTTTGGCAACACCACCTTCTATCTACTAGGCAATCATATGGACTAGTAAATAAGTAGAAATAAGCCCATGTTTCTGCTCATTATGTTGTGGAGTTAAATGTCAATGATTCCCTCAGTATATTCCGTATGATGCCAGTAATTCTGCAGGGTCCCCAGAACTCCATCCAAGCATGTGGAATGCTGATCACATGGACCAGTTTCCACTTCTTTTGTTTTGCAATCAGGTGACAGCCTCTGGGCAAATTCTCTGCATTCATGGAAACTGAAAACTTGCACAAAGAAACCATCATTTCCAGGACCAGGTTCTCCTGAAAGATCTAACATTCCTCCATGATTTGTATGCACATGAAGAACAACAGCTACCACCAACCTTCCGACTTGCTGCTGTTATTGCCATCATTCTATAGGAATTTGACCCTCTTCCTTTAAACTCCCCAAACCAGTGCTTTTCATCAATGGACTTACAGAAGGGGCACAGTGGAATTAATTCATTGGAAAAAAAGTGAGAGAACTTTTAGAGGAGAAAAACCAAATGATCCCATAATATTTTCATGATTAAATTAAATTAGCCTAATTATACATGCACATATGCACACCAAGGCGATATTATAATCAAGAACCTTAAAATATTGTATTGTGCCAAATTTATGCATATAGCACTTACGGAAGGCAAGCAGCGAGTGTGATATTTGCATTTGCATATTGACCATTTTCATATATTCATTTTTAGTAGGAAGGAACTGAATTGTTAGGGAAAATCCTGGGGTGATTTAGCAAAAATATTGGGCTCCTGCTCGTTTGTGAACACCAAGGCCACTTAGGAATGCTATCTTCTCCCCTCCACCGCCCGGCAGAGTTTTCTGTGATGGATTTTCAACAGAGTGACATCCAAGTGAAAGGCAAAATTAAATGGGAAGGAAAAAATGTTAATGGTAAAATCCTAAATAGCTTATTAGACTACTTAATTGGAGGGAATTTATTTTTTGCTGCTGTTAGAAACTCTTGATAGTAAAGCTTCTCCTTAACAATACTAATTGTTGGTGGGGGGATGGCGGTGGTGGTAGAGTTACCGTTAATGCACAACACCCTCAAGCCAATCATTGAAGGGGATTCCCAGGTACTTTCTGTTAGTTGACTTTGCAAGTATTGAAAATCAAGGCTTGTCTTCATTCCTAGCCTTGCTTTCCCATCTCATTTACATCCAGATTTCTTTTTTATTCCAATCCTAACTTCACCACTTGCTCAAAAGAGCAACTCAGTTCTTGAAAGAAAACGAAGCTCTGCATATCCCCCGTGTAAGCATCTAGCAGGTTTTCAGCTCGATCGCTATGTCCTTTAATCACACGGACGACTAATGTTTCATAAGGCTGATGCGTATCGCTCTCGGTGAGGACTTCCCTATGTGTTGGTGGGAAAGTGTGTACACTACCACGGAGTGGTGATTAATGACTGTACTTCCTCGAACGGACGAGTTAGTGAACGGGTCACACAGCATGTGATGTGGCTCTGTTACTCCCACGTCAGGGAACTTAATGATCAGATCTCATACATGCTTTATTCTCCTATTTTCTGACTGCATTTGGAAAGGTACAGGTATTTACTCAATATATTACTCTCATCAGAGTCAACAGTCTGATTTTTACTTCATACAGTCCAATAAGGAAACGATTGATGGGAATACACACTGCACTACACCCCAGTTAGGGCTACTCTAGTAACCTCAGTATCTGGAGAGTCTGAAGGAGCTTTGTGTGGGGTTGACATTTTTGCATTTCCATGGAAGGTGTGGTGGCACGGAACGGGAGTGCCTGTGTGCATATTTGAAGAATGAACCCATTCACAGAGAGATCATAAAAGTCTCTTTGTCGCATGGTGCCAGGGTCTCATGGTTCCACTGTCTGCTATGGCACACTATGGCAAAGACTAAAATGAGAAAGGTCACCTGAAGGAAAGAGAAGGGATAAACAGAAGGTTAACCAAACAGCTGGGAAGTTCAAGTACAAAACAAGATTTGGGCAAAGGTTTTCCCTTGGTTTATTATTTGTCTTTCATGCCAACGTGTTCCTCGGGGTTGTGTAAACAAATGGAGTAAGTGTACAGCTATGTTAGGAACATTGTGGAGAGGGAAATGGGCCTCACAGTGCTGGTTCGATGGGTATCAGCCAGCCAGCAGCCAGCCAGAGCTCAGAGGGGTTCATTAAAATCCTGTTTCTTGCATTGGCCACTGAAATTGATGGCAGCTCTTAGCGATTTCCTTAGCCAGGCCTTTTGGAAAGAACTTTATTAGCTTTAATTTAAGGAATGGTGGGGGGGAAAAAACCCAACCACAAAACACAAACAAACAAAAAATAAACCCAAAAAAGAAAAACCCCGCAATCTTCCTTACCTGCTATACAATAAGCAAGAATCCCTCGCGTGTTAATGATACCTTGATGAAGGCCTCTCTGCCTTTCTTATTGATTCTGTCTTGCCATTGTGAAAACTAAAGGACCTTCTTGGACGGTCAGTATTTTGAAAATTAAACCTTCCTTCCTGCAGCAATGATATGTGTTGGATCGCATGGACACTTACATTGATGCCATGACATTTAAATTCACACCATTGTTTTTGCTAAATGCCAAGTTGAGCACTACTCATAGCACCTCCGTGAGCAACAGATCTGAACCCTGGATACTATGCCATCCTCACAATCTCTGCCACAGTTGAGCCCATAACTGCAGTCACTGTGCCAATTCACCTGCTTGAGGACTTTCTTCTCCGTCACTGTCCCTCCACTTTCCCAAGCTTGCTGTCCTTCTCCAAGAAATAACCCCTCCTAGCAACGTGACCAAAGTCTGCAAGACGAAGCTTCACCATCCTTGCCTCTAAGAAGCACTCTGGCTTCACCATCCTTGCCTCTAAGAAGCACTCTGGCTTCACCATTTCCAAGACATATTTGTTTGTTCGTCCATGGGATATTTAGTACTCTCTAACACCACAGCTCAAAGGCGTCAATTCTTCTTCTACCATCCTTATTCATTGTTCAGCTCTCAGATGTGATTGAAAAGACCATGGACTGAATCAGGCACATCTTAGACTTCAAACTAATACTATGGTTTGTGAGTAATTTCGAGAAGATGTGGACTGCAGACATTCCCAGTGCGATGTGTCTGCTGATACCCTGACTGGTACCAAGTGTATTGATTATGGATTCAAGTAAGATGAAGTCGTTGACAGTTTCAATCGTTTCTCCATCTATTATGATGTTCCTTATTGGTCCCGTGGTAGGAATTTTTGTTTACTTGACCTTGAGATATACTGTGTATTGAAGACTATAGTGTTTGATCTTCTGCAGCAAGTATTTCAAGTCCCCCTCACTTCCAGCAAGCACGTTTGGTTGTGTCATCTGCATACTGGTTATTGCTAAGTTTCCTCTGACTCTGATGCCATTTCCTTCTTTTCATCCCACTGGGATGTATTGAAAGTTTAATTTACTATTTTTAACGGTGATTTTAGTAAAGTTCACAAAGCATGTTGTTGTTGTTGTTGTTATGTGCCATCGAGTCGCTTGCGACTCATAGCGACCCTATGTAAAACAGCCCTAAACTC
>NW_006400001.1:2815894-2832430 GCF_000299155.1 Elephantulus edwardii
GTTGTTGTTAGGTGATGTTGAGTCAAACATGACTCCTGAAGAACCTATGAACAACAGATCTGAACCTTGTCTTATGCTGTGCCACTAGTACAATTATATCCAAGTACAATTCTATCCAAAGTACAATTATACCTCTCCTAGCAACATGCTCAAAGTATGTGAGATGACTTTTAATTTCCTGGCTGCTGGTGCCAAGACTATTGACTGTGGAGCCAAGCAAACTAAAGCTGTGCACAATCTCAATCTCTTCACCATCCATACTGATGCTGCCAACAACAATGTCCAATCATCCATTCATCCCATATTCTTCCCCTATATCCATCTTGATAAATGTTCATTTTCGTTTATTTTTTTACATTCCTCAATCTTTATTTTCCCTGGGAACTAGACTAGGATGATTCTTTCTTAACTCTCTTACAAGTCTATCCTTACCAAATCTAAGAGTTCTGGGATCACGGTGGATTAGGCATTGATCTGCTAAATAAAAGGCTTGTGGTTCAAACTTCTCAGCTGCACTGAGGGAGAAAGGTGAGGGTGCCTGATGTTGTTGTTGTTGTTGTTGTTGTTGTTCGTGTACCACTGAGTGGGGACTAACCCATAGTTGACCCTCCAGTGGATTTTCAGAGACAGTTAAACACACAGGCGGAGAATGCTCATCTTCCTCTGTGGAGCATCTGGTGCCCTCGAACCTTGTGACCCCAGTTACAGTGATTGAAGTATAGCTTCTTGCCACTAGGCCACCAGAACTACTTCTGTAAATATTCTTAGTGTTAGAGACTGTAAAGTGATGCTATACTCTGTCTTTTAGAGTAACTATGAAGTGTCACCAAATTGAAGACAGGTGAGCTTAAAATTAACTCATTTTACCAACTCTTGCAACTTCATGAACTTGATGTTTCCTTTCCTTACAAACAGCTCCTAGTAAAACACCTAGCTATCTTGTCTTCTACATTCACTTTGCATATTTTTTTAAATGCTGTTGCATCTGTATTCATTCTCATTAGAACCAACCCATAGCTGATGCTTCAGTAGGTTTTCAGATGCAGTTTAATAGCCCTGGAGGAGCTGGCCCATCCTTCTGCCTCAGAGCAGCTGGTAAACTGCATGACGTTGGGACTGCAGCATAGCTTCTTATCATTAGGCCACCACACCACACTCTATCTATCTATCATCTATCTATCTATCTATCTATCTATCTATCTATCTATCTATCTATCATCTATCTATCTATCATCTATCTATTTTAAGGAATTGGTCCATGTGAACATGGAAGCTGGAAAGTCTGACATTTATAATTAGGTAAACTCTGAAATCTATACTTAGAAACTCTGGAAAATTGTGTGCCTAAAAGTGGTTCAGGTGATGGAGAGGAAAACCTAGCAGGTATAGTCTTGAGGCAGAATCTATCTTTCTTTAAAAAGTCTTAAGAAAGCCTAGATTTTTGCTGTTAAGATATCTAAGGCCCACACCATTCTGGAGAGTAGTTTGCTTGACTTTACAGTTGTTGTTAGGGGCTGTATTGTGCAGGCTGAAAGTGAAAGCAGTCCCATGGACAGATCAGAGCCTTGCCCTGCCCTGCACCATCCTTGCAATATCTGTCTTACTCAGTCAAGCCCATTGTTGCATTTGCTATGTCAGTTCACTTTGTCGAGTGTCTGTCTTTCTTTTTTTGACCCTTTGCTTTTCCCAACAAGGTGTCTTTTCTCCCCAAGGAATGACTTCTGAAAAAATATGTCTAAAACAGGTGAGATACATTTTACTATCCTTGCCTCTGTGGAGCACCAGATTTCACCTCCTCCAGGGTAGACGTGTTTATTCCTTTGGTCACCCATGGTTTATGTCATATTCCTCCCCAGTACTCCTCATGCAATTTTTACAGGCATCTGAAGCAATTGAAAATACCATGGCTCAGGCCTGGTGCACTTTAGTCTTTAAACTGATGCACTTTAACTTAAAGGTTGATCGCCTATTACCTTCCATGCAACAGCTTGACTAACTTTTGACAAATCAACTCAACACTATAGTGTAGACAAGGTGAACAGAAACCTTAGCATCACAATCAGACCCTACATGTACTAAATTCACTCTTCAAGAGTAGATGTTAAAAGTTTTACACTATCACACTCTTCCAGGGTGTTAGGAGTCACACTGTTGTTGTTGTTGTTGTTTTTGTTGTTGTTGTTAGGTGATGTTGAGTCAAACATGACTCCTGAAGAACCTATGAACAACAGATCTGAACCTTGTCTTATGCTGTGCCACTAGTACAATTTATCCAAGTACAATTCTATCCAAAGTACAATTATACCTCTCCTAGCAACATGCTCAAAGTATGTGAGATGAAGCTTTGTCATCTTTGCCTCAAAAGAGTTCTCTGGATGTGCCTTCTTTAAGACAATCTGTTTGTTCTTTTAGAGGTCCATGAAAGATTCACTACTCTTCTTCAACACCACAGTTCAAAGACATCAATTCTTTTTCTCTCACCCTTATTCAATGTCCAGCTCTTAGCAACATAACAAGTGAATGAAAAGACTACGGCTTGAATAAAGTCTTTAAACTAACATCATTGCTCCTCAGTAATTTGGAGAGGTCCTTGGCTGTGAACTTTCTAGATCCAATGCATCTCTTGATCTCTTGACTACTGGTATCAAATGTATTGATTGTACATTCAAGTAAGATGTTCACGCTATAAAGCCACGCTAGCCACTGTGAATAAGGGGAAATTAGGCAGGCAGGCATTGTATCCAAGAATTCAAATGGAATAATGGTGAGAGGAAATGAAAATCTGTCTTTTGATAACAACTATCTGACACTCATGCCAAGACCCTCAGTATGAATGCTGAGATATATATACAGTTTTCTGGATGCTCTCTTACTGTATAACCAATGTCCATGAAGGCTCAAGACAATCTTTATGCATAATGTGTTGGAATAGCAGGCTACTCCTATGCTATATAATGTGGCTTAATGGCAGTAGAAATTACTTTTTTTTTTTATACGTATTCCACACATTGCAATATACTCAATTTTCTCTTGATGCAACACTATCACTTAGACATTAATATCCAAAACAATCAATATTTTATAGCTCTTGATGTTTCCTATGTACTATTGAAAATACCTAGCTTAAGGGTGAGGTAAATGACAATTAGTGGCACATCAAACAAGTCACCTTTTGATCAAATGCTTCCTTATTCTGTGTTTATGTTCATTGATAAGGCACAATGCTAGCTTGACTATAAGTTATTAATGATACAAGGTTGTCTTACACATTCTCAGACATGTTTTTCTGGATTTCTCTCTACCATGATAACCTTCCCACATTTAAGTCTTAAAATGATGGTGGTCATCACTCAATCACTGTTTTTATTGTTATCAGTCATCAAATTTACTAGGATAGTGAGCTTATCTACAATAGATCAAAACCCTGTCACTGTGCCAACCTGTCTCTTTGGGGATCTCCTCTCCCACTGACCCTCCAATTTTCCCAGTTTGATTTTTTTTTGTCCAAAGATTGGTATGTCCTGGCAAGATGTGTGAGGACGTTTCACAACTTTTTCTTTAAGCAGCACCCTGGTTGTATTTTCTCCAAGGCATGTATGTTTGTGCCTTTGGCATTCCTTCATATACTTAAGACTCCTCACTTTGCCAACAACATGACTCATAGACATCAATTCTTCAGCTTCCCTTATTTATTGTTCAATTTTTTCACGCACAAGAAGTAATTGAAACTACCATAATTGGGGTCATAGTCTTTAAACTGATGCTCTTACTCTGTTATTGTCACAGACTCTTAGAATTTGCTTATGTTTTAAGCGTTGTTATTATGTGCCATCAAGTCTGAATCAACTCATAGGTGACCCTCAAATGGATTTTCAGAGGTTAAATCTCACACGGGAGGAGATTGCCCATCTTCTCCCACCAAGGGCTGTTGGATCCAAACCGTGTGTTTATGGGTTGACAGCACAACTCCTTACCATTGGACCACCAAAGCACGGAAAGATTGAAGCATGTGTACAAGTCAGACTTACTGAAACTGTCTCAAGTTTGAATCATAGTGACACTTTTTTGAATTTCTGAACCCAGTAAAGATGGATGGAGAAGTTCCTTCTTTCTGTTGTGGCTTAGCTGGTGGATTTGAACCACTAACTTCAGCTAATGACCTGAGAGATTACACACTGCACCAATAGGGCTCCTTACAGAGGTCCTAGGCATCTAACGTCCAGATTTATTAGATGTTAACGTTGTTCTCAGTATATTCAAGATTAATCTTGAGACAAATCGCATATCTGTCCTGTTTTTATTCTCTCCTTCCTTTGAATTAACCGCTGCACTGGGGTTGGTGTATGTTAATCCCATCCACACATCTTTGAGTAATTTCCATATATCTAAAAGTAAAATTCAGTATTCTTTTGTGTTTTTTTCAAAATTTACATAATGTTTTCCTATGTATGTATCCTTTTGCAATTTGCCAGTAGTCCCTTTTAATGCAAATGCAATTAGAACAATTCAGCCTTGGTGTAAACCAGAAGGAAATCCTTCTTCCCAGGTGTCTGGAGTTGCCTGAGCAGCTGCTCCGATTGTCCCAGCTAATCATTCCTGGCATTCATCTCGGTTTCCTATTTATGGCTTTGACTCCTTGTTATGAGCATTTATGCATCAGTTTGACAAGTCTTCGACCCTTATTCCACACCCTTATTTTGCTTATTGAGTAGTTATAAAGTTGTTCCAGGGGAACAGGGAGGTCATAAAAATCAGAGACAAAGATGGGAGCCTCTACCTCCTTAGTTACTGTTGTGTTGTTTTGTGGTGTATTGGGTTTTTTTAAGTGATAATGGGTTCCCCAATTTTTCTTCTTTGTAAAGTCAGAAAGTTCCCTTGGCTTGTCAGGTCCTGATCTCACATATCTATGCAGAGCCATGCCCTCTGCAGAGAGGGGCATGGCAGAGCCCCAGTCCTGAAGAAATTATTCCTTGTAACAGTAACCGATTAAACTAGTTACCAGCTGGAGAGCATGTTTCAGCACTTAAGTTAATTGAACTGTTGCAAACTAAATATGATTCTAAATTGTTTCAGTATTCCAAAGCACTTCAAGCATGCAGATAAAAATGGAAGCGGGGGGAGTTACCAAATTGGTTAGAAAAGTGCAAATCAGGCATACAATGCTGACATTTAGATCTATGACCTGATAACTCTGTAGTAGGTATATTGGGGGGAGGAAAAAGTGGTCTTTTAATTCCTCCCTTCATCTTTTGCATAGCTCTTCTTTGAAACTCCTGAACCACTACTTGATGGGATGTTCAGTAAGGGGGATTCAGTGCAATTAGAAGAGGAATTATCTGCATCGGGATTTTGGTATCAATTTGACCAGAAAATGAGTTCTTTCTGACACATTTCATGGACCAAATAAGAAAAGAATTGTTGAAAGGAGGCTGGGCTTAAGAGAGAAGATGCAGTATTTGCTCTGAAGTAATCTTGTTAAAATGTGGCTTATAGGTCTAGCTGGCAGCCGTGATTCTCCTGGAGTGATGCTCTTTCAGTACGTAGAGTCAGTACGAACAGATGAATAATTGAGGAAAAAGAAAAGAAGTGGTCCTGGGGAAAATTTGAGGGCAGGAGATATTACTTCCCCATGTGCTCTTCTCAACAAAACCCAACTCCTTGTCACTGAGTCAAAACCAACTCACAGCTGACCCTCCAGCAATTTCAGAGGTTGTAAATCATGCAGAAGGAGATTCCCAGTCTTTCTCCTGTGCAGCAACTGGTGGATTCGAACTGCCTGCCTTTAAACTGGCAACACAGCTCTCTATCCAGTGCTAACCATTTCCATTTCCATAAGGAAACACAACAGAAAGACTTCTTACAAGCAAGGATTGCATTACTTAGTGTGAGGTACTTGGGACATGTTCTCAGAAAGGAGTTATCATTGTTGAGTATCGTTGAGTTGTAATTGACCCATAGCCGACCCTCTCGTAGGTTTTCAGAGGCTGTAAATCACACAGGAGGAGATTGCCTGCCTTTGTACTGTGGAACAGCTGATGGATTAGAACTGTGTGGCCATGAAGCCAACAAAGCAATGTAGTTGACTAACTAGAAAGTTAGTGAAAAATGTAATGACCCTTCATGAGTTTGATTTAGACACATCATGTTGTGGTTGTAACAATGGGCCCAAACATAGTAACTGTTATGGAAATCAAGCAGGACTTGGCAGTGTTTCATTCGGTAGAGTCACTATGAGTTTGAACGTACTCAATGGCACCTAACAACAACGACTGCTCTGAATTTTGTAACTCTTTCATATCAAATCAAGGGCTAGGGGTGAACGAGTTGTTTGATGGGCTTTATTGAGATGTGAGGTATTATTCTCTTGAAAAGTGTAACTAATTATCTAAAAAACAAGTCACATAAGAGTCCATGAAAATTATAACACTCTAAACCCTCTTCCCAAAAGGAAATTCAACAATAATAAGATGAGCAACATCACAAAAAATGGAGAAAAGATTGAAGTTGTAAATAATTTCATCTTTGATGTAAATAATTCCATGTATATCAAAGCTCTTGATTTTAGCAGTCAGGATATCAGGAGATGTATTATATTGGGGAAGTCTGCCATCTGGAACCTCTCCAAAGTCCTGAGGAGCAATTATGTCAGTGTGAAGACTAAGGTGCACCTAATTCAAGCTGTGCTCTTTCTAATCACCTGCTATGAACCTGAGAGCTGGGTAGTAAATACAGATTGCAGAAGACGAATTGTTGTACTTGAGTTGTGGTTTAAGAGATCACTCAATATCCTATGGTCTGTCAAGAGAATGAACTGATATGTCTTGGAGACAGCGCAATGAGAGTGTTTCTTTGAGGAAACAAAGTTGAAGACTAGGTTGGACATGTCATTAGGAGAGGCTATTCCTTGGAAGGGACATAATAGTTAGAAAGGCAGAGGCTCGGTGAAAAATCATGAATGAAATAGTGATTATGACAATGGACTCAAGTGTATCAGAGATGATTAGGATGGCACAGGATAGGGATGGGACAGCATAGATCTATTGCTCCTAGTCTAACTATGACTTGTAATCAACACTATATAGCATCTAACAACAACAGCATGTCAGTTTATTTCCCTGACTGAGGATCTTCAAGAAATTAACAGAAAGAATTTTGGAACTAATATAAAGATGAACATATTGGAAGATGCAAAATATGAGGCTCAAGGTCATGGAGGACTATTTCCTGGCTCAAGGTCATATGTGGTAGAATCTGGTAGATTTCAGACTACCATTGTTCCAGTCATACCACAATCTTCCTGGAACCATAAAATATCAGGACATGACCCAGTACTACACTAAAAAGAACAAACTTATTCAGAGCAAATTGAGGTGAGAGGACAGCACTGGTGTTGACTAACCAATCGGACAGGGCTGACAATAGAGACTGACAAAGTCTTATTCACCCTGTAGCTCGTGCAGCTCTACCCTGAGTATGAGGGAGCTCTGGTGACTTAGTGATAAGGAATTGTGCTGCCAGCCCAAAGGCACATGAATCAAATTCACTAGCTGTTCCATGGGAGAAAGATGTGTAATCTCCTTCTGTGTGATTTACTGCCTCTCAAAGTCCACTTGAGGTTCAGCTATGAGTCTGCTCCAATTTGAAGGTGTATAACAAGAACAATCTGTAGAATGGTTCTTGGAGAGGGACGTCATGCTTGGAAGGGTGGAGGGGTGGAGAAAGAGAGGGAGATCATGGATGAGATGGATTGATAAAGTGACTGGGCAAATGAGGGTAGATGTATTGGAGACAGCACAGGATAGAACAGGTTTTAGGGCTATTGTACAGAAGTTCACTATGAGTCACAAGTAACTAAATTACACAAAACAGCAACAAGTATGAGTTGAAGTTCGAGGCAGGTCATTTTCCACAAACTGCCTCCTTCATGATTTACAAATAATACTTGAATTTTAACATTTTATTATTTAAATGGACATATTTTTAACCAATATGATATGCTGAAATGGCATCTTACACACTTTGGCTATGCTGTCAGGAGGTCAAACGTGCTTGGAAAAGAAGAGGGACAGAGGTGTAGAGGGTGACTCTCAGGGGAGTGGACAGACACAATAACTACAACAGCAGGCAGAGACTAGTGTGTGATCATGCAGGGTTTTGATCTGTTGTAAATTGTGTAGCTATGAGTCAAAGTCTGTTAGATGACACTGGAAAATAAACACATGTCCAGTCTCCAAGGACTTTGCTTTTAATTGATTAGTTGGTTAAGTATTCATTGAACATCCTCTTTGAACTCTGTAATAGACTGGGAGGAATGGATTTTATAGTTTCTCCTCGCTAGAACTGTGGAGACAAATAATCTTGTACAAACCTTCAGAAAATACATTTACTACATTTAAAGCACTGTCTGAATCACCAAAGTGGTCAATAAGAAAAACTTTGTTCTCAAGGAATTTGCAATATGTGGGGGTGTGTCCAATGTTGATGGACTCTCTATCAAAGAATTGACCAAAGAACTATGGGAGCAAATCTACTACTCAGAAAGGAAGGACAATGAAGGTTTATTGAGACTGTAATTAACTAGGCTGACCTTAGAAATGTAGAGGGTTGATTAAGGAGAGGAAGACTCCCAACCAGGTGGTTTGAGACAGTGACTGCTGCAATGGGCTCTAATATGTCAGGAAGTGTGAGGATGGCGCAGGATAGGGCAGGGTTCAGATTTGTTCATAGGGTCAGGTCGCCATGAGTCGTACTTGACTCGACGACACCTAACAATAACAGAAATGTAGAACTGAGGAATGGGAGAAGTAAAAAACAAACAAACAAGCAAACAAACCCAAAAAAACCCAAACAAACAAACAAACAAACCCCTCCAAACCCCCCAAAAAACAAAACCAAGCTATCTTTTCTGAGTTCACTTTAGGAGCGGTGAACAGTCAAGGACCCCTCAATGTCTGCCCATGAATACAGAACCATCTTTCAAAGACTTAGCTCATAATCTAACTTGCCTTACATGCTCCTTCATGTTTGCATCTTCTGCACAGCCCTCATAATACCTTAATTCAATTTATTAGTTTATATTCGTTTTGCCCTTTTAGTCTGTAAGAATGTTGACTGACTGACTAGATGGTTGAATGGAAATTGATAGAATTTTTACATTTAGCTAAATGAATTCCTTTCTCAAACGCCTTAGCTCTGGGAAACGATCATCCTTCTCAAGTTCCTATTAAAATAAGAGCTTATGATTCTTGAGGGGGAGAAAATGATTTTTCAAGCCTTCTTGGAGGAATTGGGTGTGAGGGATATTCATCTATTGGCGTGTTGCCTTCTCCTGGCTCTTCGACAGAACAATCCACACTTTGTAGAATTACCCCACAAGCAAGGTTAGCACAAGCGTGCCTGTGCTCATTCACTCATCTGTAGTGAACAATTTCATGTTTTTTTTTCACCCTACCAGTGATTCTCCTTTAGCTCTCACTGATATCTGTCTGACTCCCAACCCTACAACAGCCTCCTATAAGTCAAAGTCTCTTTTCAAATTTGCAATCCCTGACAGGAACAGTGCAGCCAATAAAGTAAGAAAATGACTACGACAGACGAGTAGGTAAACTCAAGTCAACTCCTGTTTACTTCGCTTGCTGGGGTCCACCCCTGAATCGGAGACATGATAGCTTTGCTACGACAGAAACTCCATTCTGTCCTTTGTGATGGTCACAATGAGCTTGTCCAGACAAAACCTGAACTATCTTTCTTCAAAGCTCTATGATTCCTCCCAAAAAGAGGCTGACTCTTGAGGAAACTCTGGTGGCTTAGCGGTAATTGCACTGCCCACCTAAAGATATGTGGTTAGAAGCAGCTGTTCTACCTGAGAAAGATGCATAGTCTCCTCTCAAGTGATTTACTGCCTCTGAAAAGTAAGATTTGCTGCCTCCCTTGATGGAGGCAGCTTTAGGTCAATTCTAACTCAATGGTACAAAACAACAATAAAAATAGCAGGCTAACTCTAGGGTTCAGGAAAGGAAAAAATGCCAAAGTAAAAGAGCAGAAGAGAAGATTTCAAAGGGCAGCTCAGGAGGACAGAGCAAAGTATTATAACAGAATGTGCAGAGAGCTGTAATTGGAGAATAAAAAAGGGAAGAACTCGCTCTACATTTCTCAAGCTAGGACAACTGAAAAGCAAATGTAAGCCTCTTGTCACAATTTTGAAATATTCTCTGGGCAATATATTGAATGACCCAGAAAGCATCAAAAGAAGATGGAGGGAGTACCATCACTCTACCAGAAAGAACTGATTGACACTGAACTCTAGAGGTTGTTGTTAAGTGCTGTCGAGTTGAGTATGACTCATAGTGACTCTATGAATAAAAGATCTGAACCCTGTTTTATCCTACCACTTCCTGAAACACATGACCCCTTTTCAGCAGTCACCTTCTCAATCCACCTGGCTGAGGCTCTTCCTTTCCTTTGCTGACCCTCCACCCTTCCCAGCATCATGTGCTTCTTTCCAAGGAATAGCTCCTCCTGGCAACATGTCCAAAGTATGTGAGGTAAGGCCTCATCATTCTTGCCCCCAAAGAGCAGTCCAGCTGTACCATCTCCAAGATATTATCTGTTCATTCTTTGGTCATCCATGGAATGTTCAGTGCTCTTCTCCAACACCACAGCTTAAAGGTATCCATTTTTTTGCCCTCTATCCTTATTTATTGTCCCGCTTTCTGATGCATAGCAAGTAATGGCCTGAATCAGGCCCAACTTAGTCTTCAAACTGACATCACTACTCCTAAATAATTTGGAAAGGTCCCTAACTGCAGATTTTCCCATTGCAATGTGTTCCCTTATTTCCTGACTGTTCATACCAAGAGTGTTAATTTTGGGTCCAAGCAAGATGAAGCTGTTGACAGTCTCAATTTCCTTTCCATCTATCATGACACTGACTATTGGTCTAGTGGTAAAAATCTTTATTTTCCTGATGTTGGGAGGCAATCCATACAGAAGGCTGCATTCCTTGATATTCTACAAGTGCTTCAAGTCCTCCTCACTCAGCAAGCAAGTTGTGTTATCTGCATAATGCAGATTATTGATGAGTCTCCCTCCAATCCTGATGCCACATTCCTCAGCATCGAGCTTCTCAGATAATTTGCTCAGCATACAGGCTGAATAGGTATGGAGAGAAAATATAACCTTGGCAGACTCCTGTCACAATTCCAAACTGTGCAGTGCTACTCTGCTTTGTTCACACAACAGCCTTCTGGCTCTAGCAGTACTCTAGGACTGTTACCTCCGTTATTTCTTGCTTAGACACATTTTTTAGTTTTAGTTTCTTAGTTTTCAAAATCTTTTCTGCCTACCTAATTCTGACTTGATAAATGGAGAAAAGTTTGAGGTTGTTAATGATTTTCTATTGCCCAGATCCACAATCAACACCCTTGCAGTCAGGAAATAAAATTATGAGTTGCATTGGGAAAATATGCTGTCAAAGACCTGACCAGAGTATTAAAGAGCAACGATATCAGCCTAGAAACTAAGGTGCACCCGGTCCAGGCCATGGTCTTCTCAGTTGCTTGCTATGTATCTTAGAACTGGATATAAATATGGATGTCAGAAGAATAATCAATGTCTGAGTTGTAGCCCTAGAGCTGCCAAGAGAATGAATAAGTCTGTCCTGGAGAGGGAAAAAAGTTGCTCATGAGAGGCAAGGATTGTGAAACTCCATCTCACACACTTTGGGCATGTTGCCAGGAGAGACTACTTCTTGGAGAATTACATCATGCACGGAAGGGTATAGGGTCAGTACAAGAGAGAAAGACCCTGGATGAGATGGATTGATACAGTGATTGTGGCAATGGGGGCAGGTAAGTCAGAGGTGAGGTTGATTCAGGATAGGACAGGGTTTAGAGCTGTGTGGTCATTGGTTTACTGTAAGTAGTAGTCAACTCGATAGCACATAACAACAACAAAAATTCCAATTTTGTACTATGGGTTTCACATTATTCAGACCAAGGTTTGTGGTTCTCTGCCTAAGGTAAACTCGGTGCCATCAAGTAAATACTCAGTCATTGTCCGCTTGCATAGGCTGTGTGAGGTAGATCAGTCTTTATGAGAAAACTGTCTTTCCCCTGTGGAGCCCCCGGTGGATTGAAGCCACTCTTTTGGTTAATACTGCAACATGACACTCACCATGCTAATAGAGCTTCTCCGGTGGTTCTAATCCACCAGTGACTTTATAGGAGAAAGACGGAAACTCTCCTCCCATTCACTTGACAGCCTCAGAAACACAGTGGGCCATCCACTGGGAGTCAGTCCCCCCACCCCCAACAACAATGGGGTTTTTGTGAGTTTGACCCATGGGAATCTTGGGTCCAACAAATGATTGCTAAGGGCTGATGCACAGAGTCAATTTCTCAGGAGTTGGACATAATTTTAAGCATTTTGCTTACTGTTTTAGGGACATTTCCTTGTAGGATTAGAGCTTTCTGCTGATCTCAGAGACTTAGAGAAGCTTGAAATTTAGCACAAAAGATTCGCCTGAACTCAAATGGATGAAACCCTAGGAAATGTACTCACGCCTTCTGAAGATTTGTCTGAAAATGTTGCCTCTCAGCTATTTATGTGGCCAAATGAATTGTCACATCCACGCGCATCCCTTACCTACAATCGGTTCATCAAGGATAGGGAAGCTTGTTGCCTCCCATTTCTGCTTTCCAGTTGACTGATATTAATTAGTTTGTAGCAGGCACAGTTTATCTCTAACTGAAACCAAAGCAGATGAAAATGCTGCCAGGCAGTAGGATTTCTTTTCTTGAGACGATGAATGGGATGAAGATACTTATCTGGGGAACAGGTTTCAGGTGGAGCTTCCATCAGCAATACTTTGAAATGCATTGTTAGAGGACAGCGGATCTGGGTTGAGGAATAAAAATAACACAGCCCATTGTGACTACATTAACTCATTTCCAACACAAGGGGCTGAGGCTCCCGCATACTGACAGACCTGCTCTGAATGTAGAATGTATCTATTTGCAATGATTGTCCCTTCTGGAAAAGTTTTGCTTCCCCCCCCCCCGAAAGCTCTGTCTTCACTTTGGAATTCACCTATGTCCAATACAGAATGCAAAGAGAGCTTCATGTAAATATCTTTCTCATTATCATTAACATTACCCCTTTAGGACGATCAGCACAATATTACTAAAGAAAGAGAAGACCAAGAAGTATGTCAGGAGTCCAGTCAACAGATCTATAGGAAAAACGACGGAGGTGGGCAAACAAGGTTAGCGCAAAAGGACTATGCTCATGACAAGGCATTGATTTCACAGATGGTCCTTTCACACTCATTTGAATATATTCTATAAATGCATCCACGTATTTAGCAGGACTAGTAGGGACAATGTTTTATAAGTTATCCAATCATAACCAAACCTCCTGAGATAATGAGTTTGTTCTGAGGTCTCTTTGAAACCTTACTTAGTCTTGGGGGATATCAATATCAATTGACATAATATCACCTACATAGGCAAGATACTGCATCTTAGTTGAATGAGGAGTGATCAAGGTATGAAAAGCTTGTAAGCCATCATATAAGGTACAAGTACTGGCCATACCTTAACCAAAACAAAGAAGAGGAATGAAAAGTAAAGACGTACCAGACAATTAGTCCAAAGGATTAATGCTCCACACAATGTTCAATTGGTACATCTTTGAGACCAGAACTAGATGGTGCCTGGCTGCTGCCTGCGATGAGTCTTAAAGTGATTGTAGGAGAAGATCCATGGTAGACATGGGGGAAATGGCACAAAACTTCAGAAACATGAAAAGGCAAGACTTCCTGGTCTGATAGTTAGTGGTGGAACCCTTGAGACTATGTCCTTTAATCACTTTGGAAATCTGGAACGTAACTCACTCCTGTGGATTAACTTTCAGCAACTCAAAGGTTTGTGGTTCAAATGCACGTGCTATTCTGAGGGACAAAGATGGGTAATCTCTTCCAGTGTGATTTCCTGCCTCTGCAAACCTCTTAGAGGGTCAGCTATGAGTTGATTCTGACTCAATAATACTGTAAAATGATGGCTATGGTGACTAATAACAGCAGAAGGACACTCATATAACCAACCATATTTGTATGGGCAAAAGAGCACTGTTTTCTCAAGGAACATGGAATTGCTTTGCTAACCAAAACCTTGCTCAGCTTTGGCAAAAAAAATCCACCACTATGCAAGTAAGTAAACTAGTGGTTGCTGTTGTTGTTAAGTGCTGGCGAGTTGTAGACGACTCATAGCGACCCTATGAACGAAAGACCTGAACACTTGTATAACTTTCATCATTTCTCCACATTCATAGAGTTTCCAGAGACAAGCTATTTTTGACATGGATGCCACTCCTGCTTCCAAGCTTGTTTTAATCAGGAAGCTCCACCAAACACTGTCCATCATGGGTAACCGTTCTCGCGTTTGACACATCAGTGTTACTGTGTTCAGCATCACGGCAACCTGGAGTTATCTCGGAAAAGCAAATGGACAGGCCAGTACTATGCCACTTTTAATACTGTTGTTGTTGTTGTTGTTGTTGTTGTTGTTATGTGCCGTCGAGTAGCTAGCAACTCACAGCGACCCTATGTACAACAGCCCTAAACTCTGTTCTGTCCTGTGCCAATCTCATTGTCTCTGACACACTCATCCCGATTTCCCCAGTCACCCAATCAATCCACCTCCCAGAGGCCTTCCCCTCCTGTGCCTGCCCTCCACTCTCCCAAGCATGATGTCCTTGTCCAAGGACCGATCTCTCTTTACAACATGACCAAAGTATGTCAGATGAAGCCCCAGAATCCTTGCCTCCAAAGAGCAGCCCGGTTTAACCCTGTCCAGAACAAATCTGTTTGTTTTCCTAGCAGTCCATGGTACCCTCAGTATTCTTCTCCAACATCAAAGCTCAACATCAAAGGCATCAATTCTCCTTCTATCCTCCTTAGTCTTTGTCCAACTCTCTGATGCATAACAAGTGATTGCAAAGACCATGGCCTGTATCAGTTGCACCTTAGTCTCCAGAGAGACATCGTTGCTCTTCAATACTTTAGAGAGATCCCTAACAGCAGACTTTCCATCACAATACATCTTTTCATTTCCTGGCTGCTGGTGCCAATCGTGTTGATTGTGGAGCCAAGCAGACTAAAGCTGTGAATAATCTCAATCTCTTCACCATCCATCCTTATGCTGCCAATTGGCCCTGTGGTGAGAATCTTTGTCTTCTTGACATTGAGCCTCAATCCATATTGGAGGCTGCAGTCCTTAACCCTCTGCAGCAATTATTTCAGGTCTTCCTCAGTTTCAGCAAGCAGGGTTGTGTCATCTGCATAACGCAGATTATTAATAGATCTTCCACCAATCCTGATGCCACACTTCTTCTCATAGAGCCCAGCCTCTCGGATAATCTGTTCTGCATACAGGTTGAAAAGGTATGGAGACAGGACACATCCTTGGCATACGCCCTTCCCAATTTTGAACCATGCAGTGATTCCTTGCTCTGTTCTGACTACTGACTGCCTCTTAGTTCAATTATAGGTTTTGCATTAGCACGAATAGATGGTATACCTATTGACATATTTCAGCTAACAGATGCTGTCCTAGACGTGCTCACTAAGTCGTTTCAAGAAATCTGAAGAACAACCACTTGGCCAACTGACTGGAAGAGATCTATATTTGTTCCCATTCCAAATCAGGGTGACCCAACAGAGTGTGGAAACTATAGAATAATACCGTTGATTTCTCCTGCAAGCAAGATTCTGCTGAAGATGATAAGAAACAAAACAAAACAAAACAACAACAAAAAAACCCCAAACAACAACAAACGACTGGAACAGCACATCAGCAGAGAACTGCCAGAAATCCAGGCTGGGTTTAGACGGGGTCGTGGTACTAGGGATATTGTAGCTGATGTTAGATGGATCTTAGCTGAAAGCAGGGAATACCGGAAGAATGTCTATCTGTGTTTCAATGATTGAGCAAAGGTGTTTGACTGTGTGGACCATAACAAACTGTGGCTGACTCTGAGAGGAATGGGAATCCCAGAACACTTTTAATATTAGGCACTTAAAACTTTCAGCCTTTCCCAATATGCAATTTTTCCAAGCCATCTCCCCTTTTTACACATTTTCTAGAGCAGCACCCCCCTTATTCCAGGTTCACATTCCATCTTAGCTAGTTAATGTTGCCAAAACAGAAATAACTCAAGTGAATAGCTTTAACAAACAGGTATAAAATAAAAATCTTATCTAAAAAAAGAAGAATTCTCAGGTAGAAAAACAGCCAGTCTCATTCAATTGTGATTTACAGCCTCAGGCACCCAGCAGAGGCTTACTCTGACTTGGGAACAACTAGAAGACAATGTTGTTGTTATGTGCCTTCTAGTCCCTTGTGACTCATAGCGACCCTAAGTACAACAGCCCTAAACTCCACTCTGTCCTGTGCCAATTGCACTGTCTCTGACACTCCCATCCCAATTATCCCAGTCACTGAATCAATCCATCTCATAGAGGGCCTTCCTCTCCTG
>NW_006400001.1:2832530-2845643 GCF_000299155.1 Elephantulus edwardii
ATGATGTCCCTCTCCAAGGACTGGTCTCTCCTCACAACATGTCCAAAGTATGTTAGACGGAGCCTCAGAATCCTTGCCTCCAAGGAGCCATCCGGTTTAACCCTTTCCAGGCCAAATCTGTTTGTTTTCCTAGCAGTCCATGGTATTCTCCATACTCTTCTTCAACACCACAGCTCAAAGGCATCAATTCTCCTTCTATTCTCCTTGGTCATTGTCCAACTCACATAACAAGTGATTGCGAAGACCATGGACAGAAGACAATGAGTTTGAGTTTTTAAATCAATTTTTTAAAAATTGATATTTTAATGAAAATTTATAGAGAACTTTGATTTCCATTCATTCATTGCTGCACATTTTTTCCTCCCTACCCCACCACAGCTTGCTTTTCTCTTTGAAAACAAACAAACAAACAAACAAACTTTCATTGTTTTACAATTCCCACCCCTATTCCATTTCATTTTATTCCTTTTAAGCTGTTTCCCCCCTTAAGCAAGGAAGGTATAGGATGGAAGGATCAATGGAAATGAGAATTGCATGGGAGGAATTGAGAAAAGTGAGATCATACTGTGGGTATTATAATTAATATTCTGAAACAATAAGTGTGCAAAAGATTGAATGAAAAATCAATCTGCTATGTAAGCTTTCACTAAAATAATAATAAAAACAATAAGAAATCATTCAAAAGTATCTCTTGAAATCTTTCTGCATAGTAAACACCAAGGATAGTATCTAACCCCTCTGAAATTAGTTGAAAATCCGTGAAATATTTAAAGTAACTTTTCGTTTAAGACGTTGAGAACTCTGCTGTACATCTTACATACGAGACCTTGTCTCCACAATTTAAAAGGGTGAAAATAAAACCGATTAAGTGTGGGAGGTTATAGTGTTTCACGACCTCATGTATGTATGAGGAGCTATCAAACGTGTGCACTCTCTTACTTCCCGCAGACTTAGATGGACAATTAGAAGGCTTTTGTAAAGATAAGAAGCTGAGAAGAAATCTAAGGTAAAAAAGACTACATAAAACCAAAACCAGAGGAACAAAATGTACGGATGAGAAAAACTGGATAAATCATGTTTACTGCATTGACATCTATGAGGGAGAGAATAGTTTAAAAGTATTATATTTTAGGGCATTATGTTTATGATAAGAGTACGGAATGAAAAAAAAAAAAGAGTACGGAATGAGGATTGCAGAATGGATTATATTTGGGGTGGGGTGGGGGTGAGGCATGTGCGGGGGACGGGGAGAAAAGTGCAACAATGAATGAATGGAATTCCAAAATCTCTGTAGATGTTCATTGAGATGAAAAATAAATAAATTAATTTTTAAAAAAATAATGTATGGGTGAACGCAGCTGTGGGTTTGGTGGATGCCCCAGGCCCCTCATCATACAGTGTTTTAGACAGTAAGTCTACGAAAACAGCAACAAAACTTTGTGTTGCACCAGAACCTGGGAAAATACAAGCAGACAAACCTTGTGTTCTGCTGGAAACAGGAGTTCTGGGTTCTAATTCCATCTTTATGACTGACCATGTTTGCCATCGTGCTTGAAGTCTCTAAGTGAAAGGGGGGTGGCATAAGGCCTGAGGACTCAGCTGGCAATTAGGTCAGCTGGAGAGAATACTGGTCAGAGGGAGATAAGGAAGCAGGGAAGATGGGAGAAGGCTGAGCAGGAATCAACAGATGACCAGGGCTTGCTGAGTCAAGGGAGAAAACAGATTTCATTCCTAACATGCCATCCAAATAGACTATATATACAGCATTACTCTTTGATCAGTTTCTTTTCTTTCTAATACCAAAGTAAATACATACATATTCAACGTGTTGCTTGCTGCTGGGGAGTGATTTCTGACTCATAGTAAGTTTGTCATAGATTTTTTCCCCTTTCTATTGAGATAAACCTTTATAACATTTTCAGGCTGCAACTTTTCACCAGTGGATGATGATCAGGCCTTTCTTACAAGGTGTCTGGGTGGCTTTGAGCTTCAAATCTTTTAGTTAGCGGTCTAAGACGTTTCTGTCACTTGGCTTTCTACTCCCTTCCTCAGCCTCTTTTCTCCCACTTGTCACTATCATGCTGATGTTCCCCTGGCTTACTGCCTTTAAGCATTTTTCTTCACCTCATGCATGTTATCCATGCAGGGTCACTATGATTTGCAAACCCCTGGAAAGCTGACGTCACCACCAACAAGCCAGTCTCGCCTCTAAGGAGCACCTTGGGTGCACTTTCTTTAAGATGGATTTGTTCGTTTTTCTAGCAGTCTGGACTGCTAGGAGGACAAACAGGTTTGTCCTGGAGAGGGTGAAGCCTGAATGCTCCTTGGACTCAAGGATTCTGCAGCTTCATCTGACATACTTTGGGCATGTTGCAAAGAGGGACTTATCCTTGGAGAAGGACATCATGTTTGGGAGAGTGGAGGGATGGCACAGGAGAGGAAGACCCTTGATGAGATGGATCGATTCAGTGATTGGGGTTGTGGGAATGAGTGTATTGGAGACGCCGAGGTTGGAACAGAATAGAACAAAGTTTAGGGCTCTTGTACGTAGGGTTGCTATGAGTCGCAAGCTACTTGATGGCACATAACAACAAAAATAGCAGCACTGTGGTATCTGCAGCACTCTTCTCCAGCACTGCAATTAAGGCATTAATTCTTCTTTGATCTTTCTATTCTCTTGATAAGAATTATGTAGAGAATATAGAAATCAATGGGTGACAGAGTAGAATATTCCTTCGTTCTAAGATAGAAACAGCTAATATTGAGCAAAATTGACCTATACTTGGACCAAGAGGCAGTTGTCCGAACAGAGCAGGGCAACACTGCATGGTTCAAAATTTAGAAGGGTGTACGCCAGGGATGTGTCCTATCTCCATACCTTTTCAACCTGTATGCAGAACAGATTATCTGAGAGGCTGGGCTCTATGAGGAGGAATGTGGGTAAAGACTGGTGGAAGATCTAGTAACAATCTATGTTATGCAGTTGACACACCCCTGTTCGCTGAAACTGAGGAGGACCTTATGCACTTCTGCAGAGGGTCAAGGACTGCAGTCTTCAGTATGGACTGAGGCTCAATGTCAAGAAGACAAAGATTCTCACCACTGGACCAATCGGTAGCGTCAGGATGGATGGTGAAGAGATTGAGATTGCTCACAGCTTCAGTTTGCTCTGCTCCACGGTCAACACTCTTGGCACCAGCAGCTAGGAAATCAAAAAGCATATTGTGATTGGAAAATCTGCTGTTAGGGACCTCTCTAAAGTACTCAAGAGCAACGGTGTCTCTCTGGAGACTAAGGTCCGCCTGATACAGGCCATGGTCTTTGCAATCACTTGTTATGCATCAGAGAGTTGGACAATGACTAGGGAGGATAGAAGGAGAATTGACGCCTTTGAGCTGTAGTGCTGGAGAAGAGTATCGAATGTTCCATGGACTGCCAAGAAAATAAACAGATTCAACCTAGAGAGGGTTAAACCAGGCTACTCCTTGGAGGCAAGGATTCTGGGGCTTCGTCTGACATACTTTGGACATGTTGTAAGGAGAGACAGATCCTTGGAGAGGGACATCATGCTTGGTAGGGTAGAGGGACAGCGGAGGAGGGGAAGACCCTCTATGAGGTGGATTGATTAAGTGACTGGGGTAATCGGGATGGGTGTGTCAGAGGCAATGAGATTGGCACAGGATAGAGCACGGTTTAGGGCTGTTGTACATAGGGTCGCTATGAGTTGCAAACAACTCGACGGCACATAACAAGAACAACAACAACAACAACATAGAAACCAGAGAACACTGAGGCTCTGCTGAAATAATCACACTGATGGTAACACGGGGATGGGTACATGTCCTGGGTCATCTCTCTTTCTCTCTCATTAAGTAGGAACCAACTCACAGCTGATCCTATAAAGGGTTTCCGAAGCATTCTTTTCACAGGTGAGATTGTGCACCCCACTCTTGTGCAGTGGCTCACAAACTGAATTAAATTCATTGCCGTCCAGTAGGAATCAATTCATAGCTGACCCACCAGCAGGTTTTCCGTGTCTGTAAATGTCATGAAAAGAGATTTCCCATCTTTTTTTCCTCAGCATAGCTGGTAAATTCAAACCACTTGTCTTCAGGTTGTCAGTGCAACTCCCTTAGTCTGTCAGAGACTCCGGCGGAGCTATTAGGAGATTCAAACTCCCAGAGACACACAGCCTTGTGCTTAGAAGCAAAACTGCCTCCTTACCAGAACTTTCCCTGAGTGGGAATCATTGAGCCCAGGGAATCATTGAGGGATTTGACATACTTCTCCAGAGAGGAGCTGAGAAGTAGGTCCAGAGAGAAGCTTCCAGCCTGTGACTTGCCTGCAGTGGTGTGATTAAGAGCCTGTGAGAATGGTTTCCACACACACAGGTGAGCATGGCTGAGAAAGGATCTAAAAAAGAGGAGAAAAGCTTCACATTGTTCTCAGGGCCATGGCCTCCAAACCACCTTGTCAGCCCGGGCAGGGCAGAGAGCTGAGTCGACCCTGATAGCAAAAAAAAAACCAAAAACAAAAACACAACAAAACCTCAAAGGGCTTGTGTGCAAATCAGGGAGGAATTCTTTCAGCACCTGCAGGGCAGGTGCTGTGGAGCCAACCCTCAGCCTGGTGCCAGGGTGTAGGCGGAAAAGAAGTGGATCCTCCAGCAAATGCAGTGAGGTGTGGGGGGAGAGTTGAGGACAAGGGCTCCAGGAATCAGCTGTGCAAGAACGTTCAAGAAATCTGATCGTTCTTTTCCTTGTCAAAAGAAAGGGGGGGGGGGGCAAAAAAGGAAGAAAAAGGAAAAAAAAGGAGGCCTTTCAAAGGCACGTTCACGGAAGCTGGCTGCTTTTCAGAGGAATTGGGAGGGCAGATGCTACAAGGTTATTGGAGGCAGTGTCAAATGTGAGAACAAAGTGGCAGTGACATGAGCTAAGGAATGACTAAGCACAGGCGGCCTGAAGTAGCTAATAGACAGATCCAAATGCCAAGCGAAGCAGTTGTCTCAACTCATTTGAATACTTCAGAAGAGGTGATGAAAAAAAAGCAGCAGGAGGGAGGGAACCACTTTCCTCCCAGAGTTTCCCAGGATTCTAAGATAAGGTTACCTCCCTCTGCGGCTTTGTGAATGGTCAGTTCTCCCCTCCAGATACTTTCTCTGGAGTTTTAAACCAGATCCTTTAGAACCCCTGCAGGGTTCAAAATTCCATTGGGCCTTGTTCTTAAGAGGAGGTCCATGTATGGTGGTGGCTGTTATTATTAGGTGCCATTGAGCTGAGTGTGACTCCTAGTAACCCTGTGGACAACAGATCTGAACTTTCCTTTATCCTGTGCCATCCTGTGTTGTTGTTGTATCATCAGGTCAGATCTGATCTATAGCTGGCCCGCTGGAGGGTTTTCAGAGGCCGTTACTCTCATGGGAAGAGATTGCTCATCCTTCTTCTGTGGAGCATCTGGGGGATTCAAACCTTGTGCATTCAGAACTGCAGTGCATTTTCTTTTTCTTTTTCATTTTAAATTGATTTTAATGAAAGTTTACAGAGACTTTGGATTTCCATGCATTCATTGTTGTACTTTTCTCCCTGCCCACCCAACACCCCCAAGCATTTTCTTACCACAAGACCACCAGGTTAATAGGTTTAGCTGCTGGTTAAATCGTTAGGAGTCCTGGTCTACACACAGTTGCATCAAAAGAAAGGCCTGGCTATCTATAACTGGAAGACCACACACGGACTCACCTCCACCTTTCCAAAAGCTAACCACCCAAACAAAACCCAACAAAGCCATGGCCATCAGGCGGATCAATACTCGTAGCAACCTTCCAGCAAGTTTACAAGGCCATCAATCTTTACAAGAGCACACTTTCCATCTTTCTCCCTCAGAGAGGCTGGTGGATTCAAACTGACCACCTTTTGTTGAGTAGAGTAACATGTTATGCACTCTTCTAACAGAGCTCCTTAAGAATGACCAGAGCCACTGAAAATCCTGTGTAATTCAGTTCAACACCAACATTTAGAGATTAGCCATGAGTCAGAGTGGGGCTCTGGGAGCCTAAGAGTAAGGAGTTAAGCTCTCCACCTATAGACAGGTGGTTCAAATCCACCAGCTGCTCCAAGGGAGACAAATGGGCAATCTCTTCCCTAGTTATTTACAGTCTCTAAAAACCTGTTAAAGGATCAGCTGTTAATTGGTTCTGATTCCATAGCAATGAGTCAGAGCCGTGTCCTCAGAGACAGCTCCTATTTGCAATTTGGATTTTCTTTCCCCTGGGAAAGAGGCAGGTCAGAATTTGAAGATAAAAAAGCATGGTGAGCCTCTCAAGCAGGTAAGTAAGTCTTTGGTTTGCACATGACTGACTTGAACTTTTTCTTCCCCTCCCTCTCCTTTTCCCTCTCCTTCTCCTTCCATTTCTTTAGTTGTTTCTACTTTTCTCATCATTGCTATGCATTTTAAAGACCTTGAAGAATTTGAGAGGATGGCAACCTGAGAGAAAAACTATAGAAAACTATTTCATAGAAATTAGTTTGATTCTCTCTCTCTCTCTCTCTCTCTCTCTCTCTCTCTCTCTCTCTCTCTCATTAAGTAAGCATCTGGTGTATAATAGATGCTTGATGGGAGTTTCCAGATGGCACAAATGGCTGAGTACCTGTTTGCTAACCGAAAGGTTGGTGATGTAAGAACAACAGAGGTCATGCGATAGAAAGACCTGGAAACCTAACTCTGAGACCTCTACGCAGTTGTACTCAGACACCTATGGGGTTTCAATGAGTTGGAAAGGACTTGACATAAGATGATTGTTTTGCTTCTTTAGATGTTTGATTAATATTTCTCATCACTGCTTCTGTCTCTCCTTTTAGTTTTCTCTAACCTCAGCTCCTCTTTTTAAAATCACTTGTTAAAAAGGATGAACATTTTTTGAAAAGAAATGTTGTCAACTAAAATAACTGCCATTTGTTAATGCCTGTGCTGCACCAGTCCTTACCTGAGCCCTATCATGTTTTATTGAACCGTGGATGGGTGGGATTATATACACCACTCTGCAGAAGAAGAAAGCAAGCCAGCATAAAATGAGGTATCACTTGCCACTCTAGGTTACAAACCACAGAGGTGGAACTGCTGTCCAGGTTTTCCTGACTGAAATAATGATTTTTATGATGCTGTATTTCCATTATGGAACTCAAAACCATTGTGTTTTTACAACAAATACATATCATCCCTTTGGTATGAGAGCTGGTTTTGACAGTGAATTGAATCTCAGGTTGTTGATGTTGGTCACTGTTGGGTCAAAGCTAACTCACGTGACCATATGCACAGGACAATGAAACGTCATCTGGGCTCATGGGTGAAGAAACCATGTTTCTTCTTGGAGGCACAAACTTTGAACTTCCATCTTACATACTTTGGGTACATGGCCAAGAGGGACTGGTCCTTGGAGAAGGGCATCATGATCAGAAGGGTGGAAGGATAGTGCAAGAGAGGAAGACCCCAGATGATATGGATTGACATGGTAAATGGGGCAATGGGGTTAGAGTGAGTCAGAGTCAGTGAGACTGGCTCAGGATAAGACTGTATTCAGAGCTATTGTACATAGGGTTATTATGAGTCACAGGCGACTCAAAGGCACATAACAACAACAACATGTGATCCATACAATCACAGGCAGGGACAAGTCCAAGTTGTGGCTGCTGTGTGGGTCTTTAAGCGCTCAGTGATCATCTACTTTACCAAACATGATGTAATTAATGATATCACTTCTCTCTACTCTTCACCCTGGTGGCATTATCAAAATCTCTGCTGTCCCCAAGCCTCCAGCTTGCTTGGGTCTGGAGTGGTCCTGTCCATTCCTACACTGCTTGCAAGAGCAACGTTGAAACAGTTTGAGGCCTTGCTCTACACCATCCATGGAACAAGGTTATAGAGATTTCAGACAATTGGGAAAAAGGAAAAAAAAACGGGGGGGAAAGAAAACTCTCTGCCATGACTCACCCAGAAGATTTTCTTTGGCTAGTTTTAAAAGTATATTTTCAAGTTTCCCCTCTAGTCTGTCTTAGACTGGAAGTTCTGTTGAAGCCTGTTTATTGTAGGAAACCCTATTGGTATTAGAAATACCAATGGTGTATTTCCCAGCATCATATCAACACAGGAAACTGTACAGCATAACAAATTGATAGACAGGATGTCAGGTGGCCCTCTTTGTTCTCCTTTCCACTCCAGTCATACTATCCCTTTGGTCTAGACCCTTTTGCTTATTTCCTGACACGAGGGCTCACCTGCCCCATGACTCTGTCCTTTAATAGGGTCTGAGTCTTAAACAGGTAATCACGTAAACTTATTTGAATTAAGAGTTCTAATATCCAATGGCAGTACCCTTCCCTAGGCATTGGATAGATGGTCTAAAATGGGAATTTCGATTAATGAAAGGCTGCGTGGAAAATATTTAAAATGGAAAAACAAAACAAAACAAAAAACCAACCCAAACCAACCAAACAAGCAAGCAAAAAAAAAAAAAAACCCACCATTGCTTGCCTCTCAAATATTACGGAGTGGTAGCAAATAATTTGTTCATTGTATTGGTTCATAAAACCCAACTTGCTGTCTTGAGAATGAGAAGATGTGGGGACACAGTCAGTTAACTCATTTGCTGTTTATCAAAGAGTCAGGGGTTCGAGTGTAGTCCTAGAAAGCTTGAGAAAAATGCCTGTTATGACTTCTGAAAATTTTGAAAGCACAGTTATACTCTGACACACATGTGGCCTATGCCAGTTGGAATCAGCTAAAAATGTCAAACAGAATGGGCTTGGTGTTTTGTTTTTGTTTTTGTTTGTTTGGTTTAGTTTGGTGTTGAGGTCTGAGTCTCCAGTTAGTAGAATGATACATCTCACTTGGAAATAACTTCATCTGATTTAATGAATACTTTCAGAGAACCCGTGTGCTAGGACTTGTGCTAAGGAGGGAGCTCAGTGAGGGGAGAAATTAAAGCAGTTTGTTTCTCCTGGGACAGTCTCTGTCATGAGGGATTTCTTCTCTCTCTTCTCTTCTTACTGAATGTCTCCACAGATTGCTGTCCCCCTTGAAGATAGCAGGTGGTCAGGGAGAAAAAGGTTGAAATAAATAAAGCACTGTCGGTTTAAAATTCTTCATTTAGAATGTGTAGTTTCAATCAATGACAATTTTATGGTATTAAATAAATTCTGAGTAACTTGTCAAAAAATAAAAAAAGGAAGGAAGAAAAAGGTGTCGTTACAGATATTCTCCAAGGATTTTCTAATAATATCAGGGTCAGTGATGGGAAATAAGCTGGAAGATGAACAGGGTGTCAGGATGCAATTGAGTTCCAAGGAATTACCGTAAATTCCTCAGTAAATGCAGCTCATAACTTTTTTTCTAGCACAAAGGTAAAGAAGGCTATGGTGACAATGGTCCATGGAGAAGCTAATGATTTCTACTTCACAAAAGTGAAATGAATGCTCCTTGTACTTTATCCATGAGAGAATCCTGAGTACCATCCTCAGAGGTAAGCAAGAAAAGGAAACAGCTGCCTGAACACAATGATTCTCTATGCACATATTCATGTCTTATCAAGAAAACTAGGGAGAGCCTTCATACTGTCTAACCAAAGCCAAATTCTGGATTCATCAATGACTAACTGAAAAGATGTACAAAATTATATAACTCCTTTAAGCCTCTGTAGATTAATCTGTAAACAATGGGTGATAGTATGGTAATGGGAATTCCTGCCCATTGGCTCGACAGCTGCCCTCCAAATTTCTTGGCATAGACTGGTGAGTGCATCCAAGGCTGCATCTGTTAGTTAAAATGAGTCAATTGGTATCCCATTGATTCCTGGGGCCTTATTATTACAGTTTCAAACCTTCAATGCAGATTCCACTTCCTCCTTCATTATTTTTGGCTCCTGTTCATATGTTACTTCCTGAAGTTTTTCATTATCTATCAATTCTTTCTGGTACTGTGATTCTGAGTATTCCCTCTACTTTCTTTTGATGCATCTGGGCCATTCAATACATTACCCATAGTATATTTCAATATCATGACTTGAGGTTTAAATTTGTTTTTCAGTTCTCTCAGCTTGAGAAATGTAGAGCAAGATCTTCTCTTTTTATTCCCCAAGTCCAGCTCTCTGTACATTTCATTATAATATCTTGCTTTGTCCTCCCAAGCTACCCTTTGAAATCTTCCATCAGTTCTTTTACTTTGACATGTTTTCCTTTTGTTTTGGCTTCTCAATTTTCCAATGCAGTCGTTAGAGTCTCTTCTGACTTCCATTTCAATTTTTTTTCTTTTGCCCCTGTTTTGGTAATGACCTTTTGGTTTCTGCACGGGTGATATCTTTGATATTTATTATCCCTCAACTCATCTGGTCTTTGATAATTGGTGTTCAATGCTTCAAATCTTTTCCTAAGATGATCTTGAAATTCAGATGGAAATGATTCAAGATTATATCTTGGTGACTTATTTTCATTTTCTTCGGTCTCAATTTAAACTTGCACATGAGTAATTGATGGTCTGACCTGTAGTCTACCCTTGGCCTAATTTTAACTGCTGATATTGAGCTTCTCCAAGGATTTCTTCCACAAATGTAATCATTCTGATTGTTATGCAGCCCATCAGGGGATATTCATGTGTAAAGTAATCATTTGTGCTTTTAAAAAAGGTGTTTGCAATGAATAAAATATTGTAAATACAAAATTAAGTCACTCTATCCCCAGCACTATTTCTATCACCAAACCCATATTTGTCAACCACTATCCCTTCTGTCTGGCAAAAAGATTGGAAGAGGGCCATATTTCTTCCCATTCCCAAGAAAAGAGAACTGACTATATGTGGATACTATTGATCATTATCATTAATATTACATGCATGCAAAATACTGCTAAAAATCGTTCAAAAACGGCTGGGACAGTACATAGAGAACTGCCAGAAGTTCAAGCAGGATTTACAAGAGGCCATGGCTTCAGAGACATCATTGATCATTGCTGAAGTCAGATGGACACTGGCTGAAGGTAGAGAATAGTAAAAGAAGGTCTATTTGTGCTTTATTGGCTATGCAAAGGCACTTGAATGTGTGGATCTTAACAAGTTGTGGCTGATATTGAGAAGAATGGGACTCCTAGAGCACTTATTTGTGCTCATATGGAACTTACTCTTGGACCAGGAAACCATTGTGTGAACAGAACAGAGGAATACTGCATGGTTTAAAATTAAGAAGAGACTGTGTCAGGGTTCTATTCTCTTTCATACCTAATTATTCTGTATGCTGAGCAAATTATTAAAGAAGGTGGACATTATGAACAGGAATGTGACAACAGAATTGATATCAATAACCTGCATTATGCAGATGACACGACTGTGCTTGCTGAAAGTGAGGAGGACTCGAGAGACTTGTTGCAGAAGATTAAGGAATGCAGCCTTTGATGTGGATTACATCTCAATGGCAAGAAAACAAAGATTTTTACCGCCAGACCAATAGACAACATTATGATGGATGGAGAGAAAATTGAAACTGACAACAACTTCATCTTACTTAGATCCACAATTACCACCCTTGGTATGAGCAGTCAGGAAATAAGGAATGCATTGCACTGGGAAAATCTGCAGTTAGGGACCTCTCCAAATTATTACTGATTCAGGCTATAGCCTTTCTGACCACTTGACTGTGCATCTGAGAGTTGGACAGTGAATAAGGATGATAGAAGTAGAACAACTGATGCCTTTGAGCTGTGGTGTTGGAGAAGAGCACAACATATCTCATGGATGACCAAAAGAAAAAATACGTCTTGGACAGGGTACAACCAGAGTGCTCTTTGGAGGCAAGAATGATGAAACTTCACCTCACATACTTTAGGTATGTTGCTAGGAGGGGCTATTGCGTGGAGGACATGATTCTGGCAGGGGTGGAGGGTTGGTGAAAGAGAGAAAGATCCTCAACCATGTGGATTGATGTGGTGACTGCCACAATGGGCTCTAGTGTGTAAGTGTACAGATAGGACGGGGTTCAGATATTTTGTTCATAGGGTCACCATGAGTTGTACTCAACTTGATGGCATCTAACAATAACAACAATGAGAATTAGAGAGCTCTGGTAGCATAGTGGGGAAAACTTACACTAGGCACATGTTTCAAATCCACCAGTTTCCCTGAGAGGAAAGATGGACAGTTTCCTCTTGTGGGGTTTGCTACGTCGGAATACTCACTGGAGTTTTAGCTATGAGTCAGTTCCAATTCAAAGGTACATTAAAAACAACAACAGACACTAATAATAATATTCTTGTTACGTGACATCAGGTTCACTAGGACTTGTAGTAATTCTTTAAACAATAGATTTAACTTGGTGCTATTCCACATCAATTGTAATAACAGGTATTATTTCTCTTTATTTAAGATCTATTATATCATGAAATATTTAAATCATCTGCATAAGTACCTGTGATTACACACATCAACAGCAACTGTAATCAATAATCATAGGCAGCTTCCAGAGAGCACTGAAATAAAAATCAGTGATTGTTTAGTGGATTGTGACTCAGGAAATCCCTTTTGTGCTACAGTACAGTTGTGATTTATAGAATTTTTGAGGCCTAATTTGTTAGAAGTAGGTCACTAAGTTATATGTCCCCTTCCAAATCTGACTTGAGTTTCGAGCAAATCCTTTCCAATGAAAAGTTTGGATAATTTTACATTATCTTCAGCAAGATTCTACTTGTGTAAGGCTATACTAGTTGATAAAAACAAACAAACAAGGGCCACCTCTGGACAGCCATATCTGACCTTTACCAATTTCACAAAGGGGAACTGTCCCTGTTGACAGGATCAACAAGGCAAAACCAGTTCCTGTGAGGTCAGATATGTATCCCCATGCTTCCCCGCCTCTTTTTATTCATCTCTACACCAATCTTACTGCTTTATTGGCTCCAAAATCTGATGTGATAGCTCACAGACTACCTAGAACCAAATTGGGGAAGTCAAAAGGTTATAATTGAGGTTACTGGCAGACAACAGTCAAGACAGCTTCTGAAATGTGCTCACAGGTGCCTTAGCCTTGAGCCTCTTGGCTTTAGAGCACTGTGACAAAGCTTTCAGTTCTGCCAGTTATGG
>NW_006400001.1:2851893-2876432 GCF_000299155.1 Elephantulus edwardii
AATATACCATGAGAATATGAGAACTGAGGCATAAACAGAGATTTGTACACCAATAATGTTCATAGCAGCATTATTCACCATCGTAAGAACATGGAAACAGCCCAGATGTCCAACCACAAATGAACTGATTGAGAAATTATGGTACATTCACACAATGGAATACTATGCAGCACGCAGGAGCAATGATTTTATTACCTAACTTGGGAGAGACTGAAGAGCATTATATTAGTGAAGTAACTCAGTCCCACAAGGATAAATATTGACTAAAACCATAATTTTAGAATGCTCTATAATTTTAGAATGCTCTATTGAAGTTTGCTGTTCTTACTGTGGTAAGATGATATCTCATACTTGTTTTGATTTGCATCTCTCTTAGAGTAGGGATTTTGAACATTTCTTCATATGTTTGTGCATCATCTGAATGTAGTCTTTGGTTAAGTGTTCATATCCTGTGCCCAATTTTAAACTGGATTTTTTTAATCTTGTTGTGGTGCTTGAGTATTTTATAAATCTAGATATAAGTCCCTTATCTGACATGTCATTTCCAAATATTTTTTCCACAATATGTGGCTTCCCTTTTTACCTGGTCTGAGAAAGTATTTTATAAATTTTAATGTAAGTCTATTATCAGATAAACATGTGATCGCCAAACATTTTTTCCCCATCTGTGGTTTTCCTCTTTATCCTGTTGAAGAAGTTTTTAATGTTTGTAGGGATCTGGTTCCTTGACAGTTCCATTCATCGATTTCACTCTTTTCTATGGTGAGATTGTAGAGAGATTAGAACTCTTAGTCACTGCTGATGGGAATATAAAATGGTACAGCCACTATGGAAAGTGGTCTATCACTTTCTCAAAAAGTTTTAGGTAGAAATTCTATAAGAGGTAGCAATTCCACTCCTGGGAATATATTCTAAAGAAACCAGAACCACGACTCAAACAGATGTAAGCACACCCATGTTTGTTGTAGCATTATTCACAATAACAAAGAAGTGTCTATCAACAAATGAAGGAATAGAAAACTATGGTACATTCACACAAATGGAATATTACATAACATTGAAAAATAATGAATTCATAAAATATTACTCAAATGGGTGAGCCTGGAGGACATTATGCTGAATGAAATATCTCAGTCACAGGTGGACAAATAATGCATAACCCCACTGTTATAAAATAGGGCATTATTGTCTGAAGGGTTTGGGAAGAGAATGGGAAAGAGTGGATAGATAATTCACACTGCATTAGAACAGATGAAAAGAATTATCTGAAGGAATATATGACAACAATCTGGAACAAGGAGTGCATTGTGGGGAGGGTTAAGGGACAGATAGGGAAAAGAAACTGTGCAATAATAAAAAAGTAATTAAAGATAGCAATAAAGTTTCAATGACTGAAGTTTTTAGAAGCAGACCATCAAATCTATTTTCTGATATGCCTTTAGGTGAGCTGAAATGTCCACATTTTTGTTAGTTTTTGAGCACTTAAGAGTGTGTGCCATCTAGCAACATTGAAAGTTACAGCTAGTTAGCTCGTTTAGTGTTTGCAGAAAGTCATTACAGCAGGAAAGGTGAAATTGATTGAGTCAGACTTAATAGTATTACTCCTGGTTCCTGAATGATCAGGTAATGTATTTTAAATCTTTCATTCCCTCTTCATGAGCCATGATTCAGAAACACTTCATGAGTTTCTGATGTTCTGCGGGCACCATTTTTGGGTCCAAGTAACATTAAAACCCTTGACAACCTAAAATTTTCTATGCTAATAAACATGGCTATTCTAATTTTGGAGTTTTATTTTCTTTATGTTAAGGTATAAAGTCTAAGGACACCAATGTGTTGTTGTGTGTAGTCAAGGGGAAACCAACTCATAGTTGATTATTCTGTAATTTGTTAGAGGTTTTAAATTGCTTGGAAGGAATGCCCATCTTTCTTCTGAGGAACAGTTGGTAGATTCAAACAGCATGCTTTAAGTGTTGACAGCACAACTTCTTACCACTATGCCACCAGAGTTTCATTATGGAGTCTACATTTTCATAGTACTTCAAGTCTTCCTGGCTTTTAGCAAGCAAAGTTCTGTCATTTGCATATTACAGACTGTTACTGAGTCTTCCCCAACTCCTGATGTTACATTGTTCTCCCGCAAGTCCTGATTCCAGGTTATTTGCGAGAATCCAGATTGACAATGTAGTATTGAGGGAGTGGAACGGCTAACCCAAAGGCAGTATTCTCTAGGTGTTCAAATCCACCAGCATCTCTGCAGGAGAAAGACGAGAAATTGCTTTTCAGGTAATGCACAGTCTTACAAAAACAACTCGAGGGACAACATTGAGTCAGTTCATGACAGACTTGACAGCAGTGACAGAGAGTCCCTGATTTTATATATGCAGTGTACTCTAGCTCTGCTTTCATAGGGTCAAGTGTGTTGTAGCTCCCTCAAGGACACTCACAATAAACTATATGCTAGATAATGTGGTTGCAAAGATGGAGTCTGATATTTATTCACATCATAACAATAAGAGAAAGACAAGTAATCTGGTCAAGGTAGTAGCGTAAAACTAGGATCATAGAGTTATTGTTTTTCAGGTTGCAAGTGGCTGTTATGTGTCCTCAAACTGACTACAATTCATAGCGACTCTACAAGGAAGCCATCTGAATCTTGCTCTATCCTGCACTATTGTTTCACTCTGTACCATACTCAACTAGCCCAGCGCTGGAGTCACAGTGTCAATCCAGCTCCAAAGATCTTCGTCTTTTTCAATGACTCCCAATCATAATGTCTCTTCACTCTTTCCTAGCATGATATCTTTTTCCAAGATAATCTCCCTCTGATAACATGACTAAAGTATGCATCTTTAGCTGTAATGAGCACAGAGCAAATTGTTTTTGTGTTGTTAGGTGCCATCGAGTTGTAGGCGACTCATAGAGACCCTAGGAAAGATCTGATCACTGGTCATAGAGTTTCCAGAGACAAACCATTTAGGAAGTGGATGTCACTCCTGCTTCCAAGCGTATTTTAATTGGGAAGCTTCACCAAACACTTTCCACCATGGGTAACCATTATTGCACTTGGCACATCAGTGTCACAGTGTTTAGCATCACAGCAACCACGAGTTATCTCTGTACAGCAATGCATAGACCTGTGCTATACCACTTAGAAGAATATTTGGGGGGCGGGGAACCAAAACAATTAAAACCAGGCCCTAGGGCCGCAGATTAAAACTACCCACTTAGGGTTTGGTGACATAACTTTCTGTCCACTAGGCCAACATAGCTCTAAGAGAAGGAGTTATTCTACCAGTGACCGGGGATATAAGAGGAATCCTTTCTGTACATTTAGAGGAGTATAGAGTCTGCAGGAGAAAGACAGTCAGTCCCTTCCCATGTGGTCTACTGCCTCCGAAGTTCTGCTGGAAGGTCAGCTATGAGGCAGTTCCTACTTAACAATATATAACAATAAACCAACAGAAGGAAAGAGTTCATATAATTGAACATAAAGTAGACTTGTGCTAAATTTCTGTATTGACCATACATTAGCATTGCTACACCAAAAAGCAAAGAATTCCTGAAGACTACCTGTTTGAACTTTATTGACTATGCAAAAGTATTTGCCTGAGTAGATCATAACAAATTATAGCTAACATTAAGGAAAATGAGAATTCCAGAATACTTAACTGTATTTATGAAAAACTTGTGTGTACATAGACCAGAAGGATATTGTGCAAATAGAGCAAAGGAACACAGTCAATAAATACACTTAGTACTAGCTTTCAGGAAACATATTTCACTGGGAAAGTCTGTAGCCAGGGATTTCTCTAAATTACTGAGGAGAAACTATGTCAGTTTGAAGATTAATGTGTGCCTGATTCAGGCTATGGTCTCTACAGTCACTTGCCATGCATCTGAGAACTGGACAATGAATAAGGATGACAGAAGAATTGATGTCTTTGAAGTATGATGTTGAAGAAAAGTGCTGAATATGTCATGGACTGCAAAAAGTGCAAACAGATATGTCTTGGAGACATTGAAGCCAGAGTGTTCCTTGGAGACAAAGATGATGGAGTTTCGTCTGACATACTTTAGGCATGTTGCTAGGAGAGCTTATTCCTTGGAGAGGGTTATCATGCTTAAGAAGGTGAAGGGACAGAGAAGGTTAGGAAGGTGAAGGGACAGAGAAGGAGAGAAAAACCACAAACTGGGTAGATTGACACAGAGACTGTAGCAATGGGCTTGGGGGTCTCAGAGATTGAGGAATGCACAAGATAGGACAGGGTTTAAATCTGTTGTTCATAGAGTTCCTATGAGTTGTACTTGACTTTTGCCTTGACAGGACCTAACAACAACTAACACTGGACAAATGATCTATACTATTAAATACATGATTTTCTGAGCTCTACAATGGCTACAACCATAAATGTTTTCTGATAGACTACCAAACAAAAGATTAGTGGTTTGAATCTACCTAGTGATGCAATGGCAGAAAAAAAAATAATAATGGTAGTAAGTTCTGAACTAGTACAGCCATGAAAATCCTATCAAACTGTTCTATCTGTAAAATATGAGGTATCCCTGAGTTTGAGGTCATCTCAATGGTATCTAACAACACCAGCAGCAGAATGAAGAGAGATGTGAGCCTGAATAGACATGTCCATGGAGAAAGAAGCAGAAGTCAATCCATGAAAGGCATGTACCTTCACTCTCACCATTTGTCTTTCAGTTTATGTGGTGCTTATATTTTGCTATGATGCTGGATACTATGCCATCGGTATTTCAAACACCAGTGTGGTAACCTATGGATAATTCTCAGCAGAGCTTTCAGATGATTGAAGACTAGGACAATTTAGCTATCTACTTCTAAAATTAAAGCCGATGAAAACCATATAAAACACAAAAGAATATGTCTGACCTACTTGCTTTGGATAGGTCTTCTGAAAGGATCACTAACTAGAGGGGAACACCGTGTTTGGTGAAGTCGAGGGCTGGTGAAGATGAGAAGAGGGTCTCAGGAGATACGCTGACCAAAGGGTCAGAATTAGGGTGCAACATGTAGATTACGGTGAAGATTATACCAGCTTGAGTAGCAATCCAGTCTTTTGTATAAAGAGTTACCATGAATCTGAGAAATGTGATGTCAACAATCAAAGTAACAATCTGTTGCAAGGAGGGACCAGTCCTAGGAGAAAGAGAGGAAGACCCTGGATGAGATGGATTGACTCAGTAAGTAGGGTAATGGGGGAAGGTGTGTCAGAGACAAGAAGGTTGGCTCAAGAAAAAGCAGGGTTTAGAACTGTTGTACATAAGTTTGCTATGAGTCGCAAGTGACTCGACAGCACGTAACGACAATGTTTAGGATAAGTAGAGATTTTTTTTTCTGAAGAATAGGAGTTATGAAAATATATTTTAAGGGACGAATTTATGGCTGGAAGCAACTAGATGTCCTAATGGCATGGTCCTGTTGGTTTTCAGCCACGTGATCCCAGCTCTCGAAGACTTGGCTCATTTACTACCTAGCCATGGAAAGCAAAAATCCAGGCATTGCTTTGTCTCCAAAGACTTGCCAACAATTTTTCAGAGTTCGACATTCTCTGTGAAATTCTTTAAGATTTCTCCTTTATTCTGAAATGCCCTGAATTTCAAGTAGCTATAATGTTGCTGACTCATTTCTAGTTTCATAAGGATCTAGGTTGAGTTGTCACATGTTATAAATCTCCAGTTTATGGAATCTCTCCTATTGCTGCAAAGTAGACCTGGAAGTGTGTCAAAGGATTTCAAGGTGGACTAAACAGAAGTTGAGCTTCAAAGTATGCTGTAATTTTGCCCATCTTTTTTTCCTCACCGGAGCAAAAAGAGATATTTACTATTTATACACAGAATCATTACTAATTTCTAAATTTAAGAAAGAAATTTCAAGTGGACCTTCAAGATATTATGCATGTAAGAATATCTATATTTCACATAAATTTCCAAGGGCTTCCCTTAGTGCTTCACAGAACCTCTCCTCTCAACGTCATTCCTTATGAAAGTACTTTCCAATTTCTGACAGGAGACAAATTTTCTCTTTTCAAGAGTTTGATGTGACTTTGTCAGGAAAAGGACTTAAAGTTTTTTACACAGCTGTTCCTAGATTGAGAGATAATAAAAAGTTATCTGCATAAACAACATTTCCTGTCTAGGATCTGCCTTGGAACAAGTGCAACCATAATACTCCTTACCAAGTGTACCACTCGCCAGAGTGAGGTGCTATATTTGATAGTTGCTGTTAGATGCTGTCACGTGAACGACAACTTATAACAACCCTATGAAAAACAGATCTGACCATGTCCTGTCCTGTGCCCCCCTCACAAACTCTGGGACACTTGAGCCCATTGCTGCAGTCCCTGTGCCAATACACCTGGTTAAATATCTTATTCTCTTTCACTGACCATCCTCCACCTTTCCAAGCATGATATCGGAGGAATATTATCATAATACTTGGTAGAAGGTTAGCAAAAAAAGATGATGACCTCAGTGCAATAGACTGACACAGTGGCTACGACAATAACCTCAAAACTGGTGATGACAGGCACTTGGGCTACTTCCATCTCTTTGCTTCTGTGAGTAATACTGCAATATATATGGGTGTGCATACATCTATCTGTATCATGATTCTGTTTAAGATATATTTATAGTGGTGGGATATTTGGGCCAAAAGATACTCCTATTTCCAACTTTATAAGAAACTGTCAAACTTCCTTCCATAGTAGTTTTATATGCTGAGTGAAATATCTCAGTCACAAAAGGACAAATACCTCATAGGACCACTGTTAAAAGGAGGTTATACACAGGGTGAGAGGAGAGCACGAAAAGAATGGATAAATAGTGAACACGACTGGTGGAAGACTCATCAACAATCTGTGTTATGCAGATGACACAACCCTGATTGCTGAAACTGAGGAGGAGCTGCAGCGCTTGCTGCAGAAGGTCAAGGACTGCAGCCTTTAATATGGATTGGAGCTCAACATCAAGAGAACAAAGATTCTCACTACTGGGTATATTGGCAGCATCATGATAGACAGTGAAGAGATTGAGATTGTTAACAGCTTCATTTTGCTTGGCTCCACAATCATTACTCTTGGTCCCATCAGCCAGAAAATCAAAAGACAAATTGCACTGGGAAATCTGCTGACAGGAACTTCTCCAAAGTAGTGAAGAACAACGATTTCAGTCTGGAGACTAAGGTGCACCTGATCCAGGTCTTGATCTTCACAATTATTTCCTATGTATCAGAAAGCTGGACAATGACTAGGGATGATAGAATTAGAATTGATGCTTTTGAGCTGTAGTCCTGGAGAAGAGTATTGAATATACCTTGGACAGCTAGGAGAATAAACAGGTTCATCCTGGATAGGGTGAAACTAGGCTACTCCTTGGAGTCAAGGATTCTGAAGCTTCATCTGACATACTTGGACATGTTGCAAGGAGGGACTCGTCCTTGGAGAGGGACATCATGCCTGGGAGTGTGGAGGGACAGCTCCACAAAAGAAGATTCTCAATGAGATGGATTGAGTCAGTGACCGGGGTAATGAGGATAGGTGTGTCAAAGACAGTAAGCTTGACTCAGGGCAGAGGAGAGTTCAGAAATGTTGTAATCATTGTGAGTCGCAGGCACCTAACAACAATGTTGAGATGCAAATTTCTGGATCTTTTTTTCCTAGTTCATTTGGTCTACTAAAAACTACTAGTAAAAGCTCTATTGAAAATTATCACAGCAGGACTATCAATTCTGCTCTGAGAGAAGAGTGGTGGTAGAGAGGTTCATTGACTATGAATTAAATCTAGATTTCTTGCGTGGACGGCAAGAATTCTGCCCTGAACCACTGTTGTGTGCATCATTGAGTTGGAAGCAACCCATAGCTGACCCTCAGTGGGTTTTCAGAGACGGTTAATCACACTGGAGGAGATTGTCCATCCTTCTCTTGTGGAGAGGCTGGTGGGTTGGAACTCCCTCACAGAGCCATTAATACTCTTATCTTTTGTTTCTACTCACTCTTTTCTTCATAGGAAGCTCTAGTGGCTTAGTTGTAACAAGCTGTGTTAAAATCACAAAGGTATGACAATCAAATCCACCAACCAATTCATAGGAGAAGGATGGGCCATCTCCTGTGCAATTTATTGCCTCTGACAACACTTAGTGATTAATGGACGAGGGTAGAGATGGAAGCCAAATTACCAGGGCATATATGTATATGTATATGTATATGTATATGTATATGTATATGTATATGTGTATGTGTGTATATGTGTGTATGTGTGTGTACATGTGTGTATATGTATGTATATTATTGTTCCTCTTGGTTCCTCTTCTTACCAATTATTTTACTTTGGTCAAATTATTAATTTTATTTTGCCTTCATTTCTTCAAAGGATTGTTTTGAGTATAAAATTAATACATGAAAAGTGATTGGATCAGAGTCAGAGACCTAATGAGCCAAATGCAAGATTTGACTATTATTATTATGTGATTACCATGTGAGCAAGTAACACGGAGCAGAAAATGTGAAGCTACGTCTCTTATCTGGCACGTACAACAACAGGAAAAACAATAACACATTTACTCAAATTAGATGTTCTCTAGTAATGATTAGGGAAAGAGACCTCCAGCCTCTTTGGGAAATCCACCACCTTAACTTTCTGGGTTAAACAGGAAATGCAAGGAGGTGGCAGTGCATGAGAAGAGAAAAATAAGGTGAGCTGAAGACAATTATGGTATGTGTCAGAGTTTGTTCTTTTCCCTTAAGAATCAGTTCTACCGACAGGTTTTGTAGCCTATAATCCATGAGATTTGAATATGATTTTGGAAGCCAACTTATAGAAGGGCAATATTTTCTAGTAAAGATAAACTTCCCTAAGCCTTTGTACGAGCTGCTCACTCCTTCTAGAATGCACAGAGGAGTGAATGAACAGATAGATCAATGAATAGATGGACAGACTAATAGATTTTCAAGGAAGCCGACCTACTCTCAAAGTATATCTCCTGAACCCATTGTTATAACTTTTTTTCACCTTTTAAAAAGATATTACCTCTGTACACTTTAATCCTGATTGTCGTTACTGGTTATTTTTTTTTTTTAAATTTCCTTCTTGCTACATCTGTCATTCTGTAGGTTTAATATCCCTTGGCCCAAGGCCAAGGTCAGAGAGAACAATATACAGTAGCCTGTCTCTTCCACTTTACAATCTCTGACCAGGAAATAAAGCTTCCACCTTTTCCCCAGGTCTCGTTTCTTTCAGGGGAAACATGCTGCCTCACAGAACAGACAAGACTATGCGGGTATGCAAATATATAGTTTCTCTCTGACAATGATTTTAATGAAGACTTGGTTTGTGGCACTGCAGAAGTTTTAAAATGCTTAGGCTTAGTTATTTTGCATAATCTTAAGATATAGAATTGCATTATATATATTTTCCCTTTGTTGTTTATCATTTCTCTTTCTTTATTAGATATGTAAGCACCATAAAGATAAGGCTTTGGGGAATTTTGTTAACTGGTATTTACTCTGTAAACAGAACAATGTCTAGCACTGGAAGAAATCTACTCATTCTTTGACTAAGTTATTGACTAGATATGACATCAAAATACCTTTCTTTCTTTCTTTCTTTGGTTCCTTGGTCTATTTTATTTGGGCAACTCCTTTGGTGTGTGCTCAACGTGTCATTTACAATGGGACCATTAAAATAACTTTCCAGAGAAATTCAATTGGCCAACAGACACATGAAGAAATGCTCAAAAACAGTGTAAGAAAGTTGCAAATCAAAACCACAACGGGATACCATCTCATACCAGTTGTGTGACAAAGTTTAACAACAAGATAGCAAGCAATAAACTTTGTGAAGGATATGGAAAGATTGGAGCTTTCACACATTGCTGTTGGGAATGTGAAATGATACAATCCCTCTGGAAGGCAGTTTAGTGTTTTATAGAAATGCTAAACATATTCCTTATGACCCAGATATTACACTGGTAGGTATATATGCCAAGGAAAATGGAAGTGAGATGCAAATGGAAATTGATACACAGATGTTCATAGCAGCATTATTCACAATAGTAAAAACATGGAAACCCAAATGTCCATCAACCAATGGATTATTATGGTACATTCACACAATGCAATAATTTGTAACACTCAATAGAAGCAATTTTGTAAAATATTACACAACATGGGAGAGGCTAGAGAGCATTATGCCGAGTGAAATAATTCAATCTCACAAGCACAAATAGTGCATAAGACCATTAATACAAAAACAGAAAATTAACTAATAATATGTGAATAAAAGCACAAAGAGGTCAGGTGAGGAGGAAGTCGGGCTCAAGGGGTGAGAATCACAGATTCAGAGTTTGGTGGGTCAAGGGAGGGAGCAAGGAATTAGGACACATCTAGTGGGGACCTGAAAAGATGGGTGATAGTGGGCATAGATTAATGGTGATAGATTTTATAAAACACAGTTTATGAGAATGACTGTGAATGAAGGAATATGTGAAAAGCAATGCAGATGAATGAACACAATATACACAAATTTTGTATGCAAACCAATAAAAAATGTTAAAAAATGTTACCTTTCAAGATTGTGTCATTGTAACACATGAGTATGAAGCTTGATGTTCCTTCTGCATTCTTTTTAACAGGCACTACTTCATTTTAAGTCTAACTTTTTTATTCCTCTAGACTCCAGGTCCAACCCACCTTGAAATTTCTTGGCTCTCTAACTTTTTTATTAATTCAACTCAGCTGATAGTTGGCAAGTCAAACTGACCCATAGCTGCCTCTCCAATGGGTTTTCAGAAGCAGTCAATTGCGTGGGAAGAGACTGATAATCTTCATGCTGCAGGGTAAACTGGGGCATTTACACTGTCAGTCAGCCTTTGGAACAACAGCGAAATCCCTTACTGACTAGGACACTAGAGCTCCTTTTTAAAGAACTTCTTTCTTAGCAGATTTTATTTTCTAACATTATATTTATGAATATACAATTACTTCTGCAGTACCTCAGTGGCCCAAACGGTTAAATGCTCTGTTACTAATCCAAATGTTGGCTGTTCAAATCCTGCCAGAGGAGTCATCAAGGAAAGGTCTTGTCATTTGTTCTCACAAGGACACGTCTTCCAGAAAGTCCCATGGGGTCAAGTTCTAGAGTGCCACGCATGGGGTCATCATGCATCAGAATCAATGAGGGCACCAACGTTGGTTTTGGCTTTTGTTATACTTATTTTCTAAATCTTATTAACCTTAACCTTCTGCTTTACTTTCCTCCCCACCACAAATGTATTCTTTTTGTACTTTCTCATTTGTTTTGTTCATGGTAATTCTCCTTACATTTTGCCAAACAATATTTGTCTGTTTCTGGAAAACATCTGCCTTCATTTGAAGTAGGAAATAGAGCATTCAAACAAGGATCTCTTTTCCTGAAAAGGGGGGAGATAGTCTTTTAAAAGTTGTGTCTAGAAGCTATTCTTTTCCAGTAGAGTTTTTTCCTCCAAAGAGCAGTTAAATAATATTTTGTAAAGAATGGGTGGAAGCGTCTCTTCCCACAAACAGGATAAGGATAATTTCAATCAAGTTTCAAGTGCCAGCACCAATTAATTGGCAGATGCTGCTTAAAGCTTTGAATGGCAGAAGATTCCTAGGTAGCAAATGGGGTGAGTAAACAAATGTGCTGTATTAATCACTCACGTTTATTGTGAACATGTCATTTCAGAACATGTTGTAGTTGTTAGGTGCTATCAAGCCAAGTATGAGTTATGGCAATCCTGTAAACAATAGACCTTTTGCTTTTTTCATGGATAGTATCCTTGATAGCATCCCACAACTCATCTGGTCTTCCATCATTGGTGTTCATTGATTCAAGATCATATTTTGGTTCCTGTGGACTTACGTTCATGTTCTTTGGCCTCCATTTGAGCTCACATATGAGTAATTGATGGTCTGACCCACAGTCTTTCCCTTGACAGACTTTGACTGCTGATATTGAGCTTCTCCAATTATTTCTTCCAAAAATACAGTTAATCTGATTCCTATGAAGCCTGTCAGGTAAGATTCATGTGTAAAGTCACCGTGTCTTTTTAAAAAAAGGTATTTGCAATTAATAAATCATTGTAAAAACATAACTGAATAATTCTATTTCCAGCCTCATTTCTCTCACCAAGTCCATATTTTGTAACTTTTGCATTCCAAGCTCCAATTGTCAATAACATGCCTTGATTGCATGCTCCATCAATTTTGGACTGCAAGACTTGGAAAAATTCTCAATTTCTTCCTCTTTCACTCTAGAATAAGAGCATATATTTGAATAATAGTCATGTTAATGGGTTTTCCTTGGATGTATATGGCTATTTTCCTATAATTTATTTCAGAATAGAACTTGAAATTAACTTCCAGCTTAATATACCATACAATTATCTGCTTCAAAGTGGCCAAAGCTGGTCCATTTCATCCCACTAATTCCTAGCATGTTGATGTTCATGGTCTCATTTTACTTTTAAAAATATCCACTGTTCCAACATTCAAGCTAGAAGAGTCTCAGTTTGAGAAGCTGGACACTATGAAGCGGAATTAGGATTGGAGGGAGACATCAATAAAATGCATTATGCAGATGACACAACCTTGCTTGCTAAAAGTGAGGGGGACTTGAAACACTTATTGCAGATGAACAAGAAATTCTGCCTTTGGTATGGATTACATCTCAGTGTCAAGAAAACAAAGCTTCTTCCCACTGGTCTGATAGGCAACATAATGGTCAATGGAGAAGGGATTGAAACTGTCAACAACTTCATCTTACTTGGATCTACAAGTGACAACCTTGGTACTAGCAGTCAGAAATAAGGAAACATATTATGTTGGGAAAATTTGAAGTTAGGGACCTTTCCAAATTATTGAGGAGGAAAGATGTCAGTTTGAGGACTAAGGTGCATCCTATTCAGGCCATAGTCTTTCCACTCACTTGCTATGCATCTGAGAGCTGGACAATGACTAGAGATGATGGAAGAAGAATTGATGCCTTTGAGCTGTGGTGTTGGAGAAGAACATTGAAAATCACATGGATGGCCAAGAGAACAAACACATATGTTTTACAGAGGGTTCAGGCAGAGTGCTCTCTGGAGGCAAGTATGTTGGGGCTTTGCCTCACATACTTTGGGCATGTTGCTAGGACAGGCTATTTCTTGGAGAAGAACATGATGCTTGGAAGGGTGGAGGGTTGGTGAAGGAGAGGCAGACCCTCAACCACACAGTGACTGTTGCAATGGGCTTTAGTGTATCAAAAAGTGTGGCACTGGATAGGATAGGGAGAGTTCAGATCTGTTGTTCACAGGGTCGCTATGAGCCATACTTGATTTGAAAGCATCTAACAACATCAGCATCAACCATAAACAACAGATTAGACCCTTGTCCTATCCTGTGCCATCCTCTTCTCTGGCACACTCGCGCCCGTTGCTGTAGTTGTTGTATCAGTCCATCTTCTTTAGGGGCTCCCTCTCTTTTGCTGGCCCTCCACCTTCCCTAACACGAGGTCTTGTTCAATAGCCTCTGACAGCAACAAAACCAAAGTATGTGAGATGAATCATCACCATCCTTTCCTCTGTGGAACACTGTGGCTGCACATTATCCAAAGATGTATCTGTATATTCTTGGGCAGGAAATGAGAATATTCTGCAATCTTCTCCATCATCACAACTCAAATGCATCAATTCTCTGTCATCCTCAAGGACAGCTCTCAGAAGCACAGCAAGAAATTTAGAAGATCATGCCTGAATTAAGTGCACCTTCTCCTTTAAACTGGCATCATTGCTCTTCAGTACTTTGGAGAAGTTCCTGACAGCAACTTATCCAATATAATACATCTTTTGATTTCTTGACTTCTGGAACCAAAGATGTTGGTTATGGATCCTAATAAGATGCAATTGCTGATGGTTTCAATATTTTCTCCATTTATCATGATGTTGTATATTGGCCTGGTGGTGACGATGTTTGCCTTCTTGATGTTGTGATGTAATCTGTAATGATGGTTATAACTTTTATTTTCTTCAGCAAGTATTTCTAGAGAATTAAAAGGCATTTAACTGTGAGGATCATAATAAATTATGGCTAATATTGAGAAGAATGGTAATCCTAGAACACTTAATTTTGCTTATATGAAACCTATACCTATACCACAGATCTGTCATCCAAACAGAGCAAGAGAAAACTACAAGGTCTAAAATCAAGAAAGGTATGCATTAAGACTATACCTTTTCTCCTTGGTTATGCAATCTGAATACTGAGCAAATCTTTTGATAAACTGGGTTCTATAAGGCAGAATATGGCATCAGGATCTAAAGAAGACTCATCAACGACCTACTATATTTATAGGCCACAATTTGTTTACTGAAAGTTAAGAGGACCTGAAATGCTTCCTGCACAATATCAAAGTCTTTACTACGTATCAGGAGCGTGAATTCCGTGACATTTTGATCCATAACTAAATATTACTTTATTGCTTGTGTAGTATTCTTCAGATTACTGTTCATTTATAAATAACAAAACAAATCTGTCTTAAAGGAAGATCAACCAGACTGCTTCTTAGAGGCAAGAATGGTGAAACGTCTCTCATCTAGTGTGGATGTATTTTCAGGAGGAATCATCCTTAGATAGGGATATTATGCTGGGAAAGGTAAGTCAGCAAAAAAAAAAAAAAAGCGGAAAACCTTCACCGAGATGGACTGACACAGTGCCTACTGCAATGGTCTTCGGCAGGAGAGAGGTCATGAGCATGGTGCAGGGCAAGGCGCGGTTCAGATATGTTACTCTTGGGGTTGCTATGTGTCATAGTTGACACAGTGGCATCTAAAACCAACAACAACATCATCCATATTGCTTCTTGATGGAATAATGTAACAACCATTCAGTTCTGGTATTGCTTGTCCTGTTCACTTAGTACCACTGAGTCCAGACAGGAAGGGGTTGGCTCTTAAGGTTTGTGAAGCCAAAAGACTTAAGGGGGCAGACTACTTCAACTTCCTCCTTCAGCTTGACTGGTGGATTTAAACCCCTGACTCTTCCAGCTAGCAACTGGATCCTTAACAGCTCATATCATCAAGTTTCTTATTATTATCCCAGTTGTTGTTGTTATGTAATGTTGAGTCAGAACAGACTCATAGTTGACCCTCTACGGGATTTTCAGAGTCAGTTGCTCACACAGGAGGAGATGATCCATCTTTCTTCTATAGAGCAACTAGTAGATTTGAACTGTTTTCCTTTGGCTTGGCAGCACAACTCCTTCCCATTAAGCCACCAGAGCTCCCTTTATTTTTCTAATGAAGTCTCTTTAACAATTGCACCTTGACATGTTTCACAGCAGACACTCCACTTAAATACTGAGGAAACAGGGATTTTGAGCTAAAAGAGAATAAAGATGTGCGGGATGAAGGCCACTGTTATTTTTACTGTGGTAATGATGTTAGAGCCATCCATTACATCACGAAGAACTCTGTTAGCAAGCATGCTTCCAGCCGCTAGCAACAGCAAACACAATCAGCCAGGGTTTAAACTAATAAGAGTAACTGATTTTGACTTAACAAGAATCAGGAGGTTGATTTTTGCTGACATTTGTTCAGTAGCATAATCGGCCTTGTACCTCTTACTTCTCTTGGGATTTCTTTCATGGTTACCAGATGGAAGGCATATCAGCAAACCTCATGTCCACATTTCAAAAATGGAGCAAGGTAAATAAGCAGGGATGTTTGCTCTTTTTCATCAGGAAAGGGAACGTTTTCACCTCTGGCCTCTAAGTCTTTTCACTGAGTAGTATGTCATACGACTCACCATGACTACAGGATGTGTTAAGGGAGCAAATAGTTAGCCTTTTTGGCCTCTCTGATGGATAGGGCAAGAAAAAAGGAGGACTGGGATAAAAGTTAAATTAACCAATCAACGGTTTCTGACACAGCCCGCTCCTTAGGCTGCTAGACAGCCAGATCCATCTTTCTTCATCTTACGAGTGTCTACTCCAAGATTCTCATTTCCCAGGGAAACAATCCTACACATGAATGTTAACTCTGTGAGGGTGAAGTCCTCACATCACACCCAGGTGTGAATTTTATGATCCAGTGACTAAAAGCTGACAGGCAAATGATCTGTTTCTTTCATCTAGTGCAGAATGGTGGTAAGAGGACAGCGTCTCAGTTCCCTACTGCTGTCTGACAGAATGGAGCGTGTGTTTCACTGCTAACCAAAAAGGTTGTGCCTTTGCAGAGGTTTGGATCTGCCATGTCTCTTAGGGAGAAATATAGGGGTTGCTTCCCATTAAGAGTTACAGCCTGTTCCTTCAAAAACTGAACACAGAAATCCCATGTTGTCGCTTTTGTTAGGTGCTTTTGAGTTGGGTGCAACTCATAGTGACCTTATGCATAGTAGCTCTGAGCCCTGTCCTATCCTGAGCGAGTCTTACTGTCTCTGACACACCTGCTCCCATTACCCCAGTTTCTGCGTCAATCCGTCTTTGTGTCAGTCAGAGTTTTCTTAGCCTGAGTTATCCTTCCGCCCTCTCAAGCATGATGTTCTTCTCCGAGGACTAGTTCCTCCTAGCAACATGCTTGAAGTATGTTAGATGAAGCTTCAAAATCTTTGCCTCCAGAGAGCATCTTGATTTCACTATCTCCTGGACAGACTTGTTTATTCTCTTGGTGGTCCACAGTATGCTCAATACTTTTCTCCAGGACCACAACTCAAAAGCATCGATTCATATTCTGTCATCCATAGTCACTGTCTAGCTTTCTGATGCATAGTAAATAATAGTGAAGACCAGGGCCTGAATGTCCTCTAGTTTGATATATTTCCTCCAGATTTCTTGGCATAACCTGGTAAGCACTGGTCCAGGGCAGCATCTGTTTGCTAGAATATGCTGGTTGGTGTTCTATCAATTCCTGGGGCCTTGTTTTTTGCCAATTCCTGAAGGGCAGCTTGACCTCCATCCTTCATCACCATTGCCTCTTGGTCATACATTGTTTCATGAAATTATTCTGTGCCATCCAATTCTTTTGCACTGCCAGAAATATCTGCAAAAGACGTTGGAACTGAGACATGAACAGATATGCACACCTATGTTCATAGCAGCATTATTCAATATCAAGAATATGCAAACAGCCTAATTCCCATCAACAAATTTATAGATTGAGAAATGGTGATATATTCACACAATGTACTATAAAGCACTAAGGAATGCAGATTTCATATAATTCTGTCTCATAAGGACAAATATTGCATACGATCATTATTGTAAAAGATAACTAATTGTTGTTGCTGTGTGCCATTGAGTCAGAACTGACCCATAGTTGACCCTCCAACAGATTTTCAGAGGCAGTTAGTAACAAAGGAGGAGACCATCCATCCTTCTCCCACAGAGCAGCTTGTGGATTCAAACTGTGTGCCTTCAGAATTGCTGTGCAGTTTGGTATCTCTAGGCCACCAGAGCTCCCTGGATAACTAGTAAGATGTGTATAAATGTCCAAAAGGGGAAGGGAAAAAGAGGAAGGGGACAGAAAAGAGGAAGGGTGGAAATGACTAAGATAGCAGAGTTTATTGAGCAGACTGGGAGGTGAAGGAATAGGGAGGATTCAATGGGAACCGGAAAATATAGTGTAATAATTGGCACAGATCAATGGTAATTAATGATATAAAATATAAGATCAAGGGTCAAAATGATATAAAATGTATACGACTAATTGTATGAAACCCAATGTAAATGAAAACTTGTAGAAAACATGTATATGAATGCAGCCCAATGTAGACAAATTATTATATGAAAACAAATTAAAATATATGAGGCTCTGTCTAACATATTTTGGACATGTTGTGAGGAGAGACTGGTCATTGAAAAAGGACATCATGCTTGGGAGGGTGGAGGGACAGTGCAGGAGAGAAAGGCCCTCTATGAGGTGGATTGATTCAGTGACTGAGATAATCGGGATGGGAGTGTCAGAGACAGTGCAGTTGGCACAGGATAGAGCAGAGTTTAGGGCTGTTGTACGTAGGGTCGCTATGAGTCGCAAGCGACTGGACGACACATAACAACAACAACAACATATATATATAACATTATATAAGTATATGTTGTTGTTGTTAAGTGCCACTGAGTCACAGGCAACTCATAGTGACCCTATGAAGGAGAGTCCTCAATGCTATATAAGTGTGTGTTTGTGTGTGTGTGTGTGTGTGTGTGTGTGTGTGTGTGTGTAGATATATAGATATACGTAACTATATATACCTACCTAACTACCTAACTAATTAATTAACTATATTGCTGTTCCTTGGAGGCAAGGATTCCGAAGCTTCATTTGACATATTTTGGACGTGTACAAGGAGGGACCGGGCCTTGGACAAGGGACATCATGCTTGGGAGGGTGGAGGAACAGTGCAGGAGAGGAAGACCTTCTATAAGGTGAATTGATTCAGTGACTGTGGTAAGGGGAGTAGGTGTGTCAGAAACAATAAGATTGGCATAAGATAGAGCAGAGTTTAGGGCTATTGTACATAGGGTTGTAATGAGTCACAGGTGACTCAATGGCACGTAACAACATATATAACAAACCAGATGGAAAGTCCCTGTAATTTGGAATATACTTGATATCAGAGAGTTTGAGATTTTTGAGAGTTGAATCTAAAAAATAAATATATATATAAATAGGCTTAGAAGAAAATATTTTTTCCTTTAATTATTTACTGGGTTGCTTACAAAGTTAATTTACATGGTGGTTCACACTACTCTTCATTTACATTATGTTTCATACAATCATTGATATGCATTATGCTTTATAAAATGAATCACCATTGGGTTTTGCCCAGCATTCTTTTGTTCACATTTCTGGAGGCCAGAGATTCATATTAGAGTTTGGGTTAGCTTGAATTTTCTATGAAACTCTCTCTTATTTCCTGGGGTCTTTTGTTTGTAGACGGTTCTCCACAGGGTCTGCCTTACCCTGTGAACATTGAGCTTTCTTTACAACCCAGAACTTATGAGCTTTAGACCCCAAAGGATTGTTGGATGATTGTATTAACTAGACATACAAAAGTTAATTCCTAAACAAAGCCATGTTTAAGGATTAGTGCTTTCACATATTTTTTGAAGGGTCATCTTTTAATCAATAATAATGAGGTAATTGAAATAAAATCCTCATCTTGAAAAAAGGATATATAAAAATTTAATAGGTATCATTGGTCTATAACATACAACAGACATTATAGATTCAGACCTGGATATCTAGCAAATTTTTTTAGAAATTCTGCCAACTCCTGTGTTTTCTAAGGTAATCTTTTGTATCTATTATGGCAACACCTGAAATGTTGTTGCTGTTGTTGTTATGTGCCATCAAGTCACCTGCGACTCATAGCCACCCTATGTACAATAGCTCTCAAGCCTGCCCTATTCTAAGCCGTCTCACTGACTCCAACATACCTAGCCTTGTTACTCCAGTTACTGTACCAATCCATCTCATACGGGCTCTTCCTCTCCTGTGCTGTTCCTTCAGTCTTCCAAGCATCTCCTTCTCCAAGGAATGGTCTTTCTGGGCCACCTGCCCAAAGTATGTGAGACAGAGCTTCTGCAATAGTTATTGCAAAAGGTACTTCACCCAAAATATGTGTAACTTTCCATACCATGGATCGACATAACTAAAACAATGGCCTTGAGAATGGAAGAGATAGGGATGGTGGTACAACATGAGCAATAATCATACACTATGCATAGTCTCACCGTAAGTCATAGACAGATTGCATTGGAAAAGTCAACTGTCAGGGACCGCTATAGAGCATTACTATACCTCTATAGAGTATTACTAAAGAGCAATGATATCAGCTAAGGTGTGCTTGATACAGGCCATGATCTTTGCTATGCATTGCTCTGCATCTGAGAGCTAAATAATGACTAAGGATGCTAGTTGTTGTTGTTGGTACGTGCGGTTGAGTTGCATGCGACTCATAGCGACCCTATGTACAACAGCTCTAAACTCTGCTCTGTCCTGTGCCAATTGCACTGTCTCTGACACACCAGTCACTGAATCAATCCACCTCCCAGAGGGCCTTCCCCTCCTGCGCCGTCCCTCCACCCTCCCAAGCATGATGTCCTTCTCCAAGGACTGGTCTCTCCTTACAACATATCCAAAGTATGTTAGACAGAGCCTCAGAATCCTTGCCTTTAAGGAGACACCCAGTTTAACCCTTTCCAGGTTGAATCTGTTTGTTTTCTTAGCAGTCCATGGTACTCTCAGTACTCTTCTCCAGCACCACAGCTCAAAGGCATCAATTCTCCTATCCTTGGTCATTGTCCAACTCTCTGATGCATAACAAGTGATAGAAAAGACCATGGCCTGTATCAGATGCACCTTAGTCTCCAGAGAGACACCATTGCTCTTCAGTACTTTGGACAGGTCCCTAACAGCAGACTTTCCCATGGCAATACATCTTTTAATTTCCTGGCTGGTGCCAAGAGTGTTGACTGTGGAGCCAAACAAACTAAAGCTGTGTACAATCTCAATCTCTTCACCATCCATCCTGATGCTGTCAATTGGCCCAGTGGTAAAAATCTGTCTTCTTGACATTGAGCCTCAATCTATATTGGAGGCTGCAGTCCTTGATGCTAGAAGAAGAATTAATGTCTTGGAATTGTGGTGGTGGAGAAAAGTGCTGAACATACCATGGACTGCCAGGAGAACAAACAGGTCAGTCCTGAAGAGCATGAAAACAAACTGCTTCTGGAGGCAAAGATTTGAAAGTCTGTCTCTCTTACTTTGGACATGTTGCCAAGAGAAACCAGTGCTTGGAGAGGAACATGATACTTGGAAGAGTGCCAGGACAGTTGGAGAGGAAGACCCAGGACAAGATGGATTGACTCAGTGAACAGAGAAGTGAGATTAGGTCTGTCGGAGGCCCATGAGATTGGCTCAGGACAGGGCAGGGTTCAGAGCTATTGGGCACAAGGTCGCTATGAGTCACAGGCAACTTGATGGCACATAACAAGAAAGTAAATAATAGTTGTTTTGATGTTGTCTAACAGGGAATCCTAGTTTAAAGTCAAAAGCTTTCCAAAGAGAAATCACATTAGGAAATTGCTAATCAAAACATTGAAAAGGACACCAAGATGTAAGATCAATTTTTAAGGAAGTAAAAAAAAAACAAAGAGTATAAAAAATAGATGGGTTACAGATGAAGTATGAATTGATTGAAAGTAGATCCAACAGATAATTATGCTAATGCAGACACCACTGTGACATTCCTTGCCTGTGTTTCTTGGCACAGTGCATCACCTAGGGGTATGACCCTAAAGGCATTGACCCATTCTGGACCCAGACTAGACAAGGAAGGGTCAGAAGGAGAGCCCAATTAAACAGATACCACCAGGTTGGTGGGCAAGGGACCAAGAAGTCAGCTAAGACAGGGAGAGAAAAATATTGTCAGAGATTCCAGAACACAGACAAGGTTTAGAGTGCAAGAGATCTGGATTTTTCAGAAACAACTCAAACAATAAAGGCTGCACTTGGATATTAGGACAGTTATTGCTCTATTATCTTCTAATAACATTTGCTGAATGGGGATGACTTGGGACCACTGAAATCTTAAAAGGGTTTGTAATTAAAACTAGCTCAGAGATGCTAGTAAGACCTCTCTTAGGTCTTACTGTTGAAGTATCTTTTTACCTTTTATTTTCAATTCATTCATTTATTTAACATTTCTTGAAGGCATATGACTATGACCAGTTACCAACATGATTATGTGAATTATTAATGGTAACTGTCAAATTTAGGGGGACTGACAATACTGTATTCATAGTTCTATGTTAGAAAGAGACAGAGACAGATATATATATATATATATATATATATATATATATATATATATATATATAGAGAGAGAGAGAGAGAGAGAGAGAGAGAGAGAGAGAGAGAGAGAGAGAGAGAGAGAGAGTAGTTTTATTTTCTACACATTATTAAGGAAGACAAATGAATGCTCCACTCATTTACTTTATATTCTTTATAATACTCTGTACCAGGCTCATTCTCACCCATTCTTTTACCTATTCATTCATTCATTAAAAAAATTGTTATGCATGTTATTGTCCAAGGAGCTGGAACAATAATGATAAGCCAGATACAAGTTATCTCATAGACAGCTTATAGGAGGAGTTGTAGCAGGAAAATTAGATAGTTAAATTCTCAGTGTGACAAAGTGTAATGGGTACAAGGGAACAAAATATACAATGTGAACTTTTCAATGTTTAACAAGAGATAGGAAAGATTTCAAGACAGAGATCTAAAATTATGATTAAAGTGACATGGTCATTAAGAGTTCAATGACTAATTTTGCTCAGGAACTTGAGAAACACAGATTTCACCAACTACACAATGACATAGTTTCTAATTGAAATATCGAACAGGAAGGGCAAGAGGTTGAAAGATTAGACAACAATACAAAGTGGGATGTCCACTTACAGAAAAGCTTTACAAGCTCTTTGGAAAGATTTGGACTTTGTCTCATGGGCCTGGGAAGCCTTTTGATAAGTATTAAAGGGAAGATTGTATGATTGGTATTGCATTCTACAAATGTCACTTTCTGGAAGTATCTTGCATTCTAGAAATGTCATTCTACAAGATACATTGGGTAGAAATAGGGGTTTAGGCAAAACCATCTGGGAAGGAATTAGCTACAGACTCCAACTCGAAGTGAGGGATGGTATCGCAATGAACTAGGGCTAGAGCAAAGTGAATGAGACCTGGAGTTATCTAGGAAATTGAGTTAGACAGAATTCGCCTTGGGCTTTCCATATGGAATATGTAATATGATACACATTTTAATGTATAGTGCCATTCATCTGTAGTAAATATTACTTAGTTTAGATTTCATGCCATATTTTTTAACATCTAATTAAGTGACTGGGGGGCTTAGGGGAAACCTATGCCAGAAAAATGTACATTTGTGTGGTTGGTAATTACAGAAGAAGGGAATCTCAATTTTCATGAAATTGGCCCAGTATTTATGGCAAAGGGTGGGTTATATTAGAGCACCAGGGGGCTGGGTTTACAATTCTCTTTTTGCAGTTATGAAGTTAAGTAGATGCTCCACTGTGAAGTGCTGAAATACGGAACTCAGTGGGGAGATTTTGGTGTGCTTTTCTGACTACAGTTATTTATTTGGAATGGAAAGTACAGTAGGAAATATTCCTTTCCACACTGAAATCCTCCCCTGTGCTTCTAAGTAACTTTTTCTTTAAAGGAAAAGGGACTTGGAACCCAAATCTAAGAAAGCGCAATGACAGAAGCAATTTGGAAGGGTCTGCATACAACCAGGTAGAGCATTCTGTACTGCGCAGCGAAACCAGAAAAGCTTCATTTTTCATCCACTTAATAATCAGGCCTGATCAAGGCCAGAATCGTCACAATTACTTCCTGTGCATCAGAGACCTGGACAATGATGAAGTGTGACAGAAGAAGAATTGATGCCTTTGAGTAGTGATGCTGAAGAAGCGTTTTGAAACCGTGGACTTTCAAGAAAACCAATAGGTCTGTCTTGGAGAGGGTGAAACCAAGTTTCTCCTTGGAGGCTAGGATTTTGAAGTTCTGTCTCACATACTTTAGGTATGTGGCCAGGAAGGACAAGTCCTTGGAGAAGGACATCATGTTTGGAAGGTGGAGGGACAGCACAGGAGAGGAAGAACCTGGATGAGATGGATTGACACAGTTTCTGGGCAATGGGGGTAGGTGAGTTAGAGTCAGTGAGACTGGCTCAGGACAGGGCAGGCTTCAGAGCTGTTGTACATAGGGTCGCTTTGGGTCACAGGCAACTCAACTAGACAATATGTAACAACAACAAATAATCAGGAAATACATGAATAGAAGCCCCTTTCGACTTTATATTGCCTCTCTATTGAATTCAGCTTTTTTTTCCAATTGAAAAGACTCGTATTTTACAGCCAGCCATCTCAGCAGCTATTTAGTAGTTTGAGTTGATTGCCCCCCCCACCCCCACCCCTTTCCTATGGAACAAACTTTTTTGTTTTGTTTTGTTTTTTCCCATGTTATATTCTACAGCCCACTCTTATTTCTGTGGTGTGGCTGGCTGGCGGAGATCTCGTCATCAATCTGCCATCATCTCTGATCTCAAATCTCTTATCTATTGTCTTATAAAGGTTTATATCCTATATTTCAATTGCCATTCTGATGAAGCCAGGTAAACAGCTGTCTTTCTGTCTGCAGGGGTCCCTGGATGGTATATACTGTTAACGTGCTTGTCTACTAACTCCAAGTTTAGAGGTTCAAGTCCATCCAGAGGTGCCTTAAAGGAAAGCCTTGATGATTTTGGAAAAAATCAACCAGTGAAGCTCCATGAAGCATGATTCTATTCTAACATCCATGGAGACACCATCGGAATCAATGTCCGTACCCCTGTTGTTGTTGTTAGCTACCATCCAGCGGATCCAGCTGACTCTGACTCATAATGACCCTTTGAACAGCATCATCCTTGTTAGAGACCAATATTTTTATTATT
>NW_006400001.1:2876752-2880199 GCF_000299155.1 Elephantulus edwardii
GTATCCTCTTTTTCTCAGTCTCCCCCCAACCATGATGTCAGTCCTGTTTTACAACAGAGGCATTATGCGGTATTTGTCCTTTTGTGACTGAGATATTGCAATCAGCATAATGTCCTCCAAGGCCACCCATTTTGGATAACATTTCATGAGTTCTTTCTTTTCCGGCATAGTATTCCATTGTGTGAATATACCAGTGCTTCTCAATCCATTCGTTTGTTGACGGGCACTTGGGTTGTTTCCAGCTCCTTACTATTGTAAAGAAAGCCACAATAAACAGAGGTGTGCATATATCTGCTTGAGTGGAGGTTATAGTTTCTTTGGGGTATATTCCCAGAAGTAGGATTGCTCGGTCAAATGGTATTTCTATTAGCAACTTTTTGAGCAAGTGCCATACAGCCTTCCATAGTTGTTGCACCATTTTACACTCTCACCAACAGTGAAAAGGGGTTCCAGTTTCTCCACAACCTCGCCAGCATTTATTTTTTGCTCTTCAGTTAAATTTTGCTGTTCTGACTGGGGTGAGATGATATCTCATAGCTGTTTTGTCTTGAGACCTATCATACAGTCACTGTGCTGATTCATGTCTCTGGGGGTCTTCTTTCTCTTGCTGATCCTCTACCTTTCTCAGGATGTCAACGGCCTCTCCTAAAACCAAAGAACACTGACTCTTCACTGTGAAAACCCCTGACAATACTGAACATTAATTCCTCTGAAACTCTTTATTCTTTCTTTCTTGGCCAATATTTATGATCTTTATGCTTCACCTTTCTTGACATTTCTCAGGAAAGAATGGAGGATGTTAAAAGCCCTTCCATTCACAGCAGCTTTTCACAAGCTATAGTCTCCACATTTCTATGAATCAACCATTGGCTATGGCCTGGAGGTTTTCAGAGACTTTATTTGGTTAGATTTTTTTGGTTGTTAAAATTTCTTTACCTTCCTTTTTGCTATTTTCCAGGCCCTCCTTCTTGTTGTTACATGCTGTGAAGTTGCCTGCAACTCATAGCAACCCTATTGTACAACAGCCCTAAACCCTGCTCTATCCTGTGACAATCTCACTGTCTCTGACACACCTACCCCCATTACCTCAGTCACTGAATCAATCCACCTCATATCTAGCCTCCCAGGTATGACAAACTTCTCCAAGGACTGGTCCCACCTTGCAACTAGTCCAAAGTATGTCAGAGGAAGCCTAAGAATCCTTGCCTCCAAGGAACAGCCTGGTTTAACCCTCTCAAGGATGAACCTGGTCATTTCTTAGCAGTCCATGGTATATTCAATACTCTTCTCCAACACCACAGCTCAAAGGCATCAATTCTACTTCTATCCACCCTAGTCATTGTCCAATTCTCTGATGCATAGCAAGTGGTTGCAAAGACCATGTATCAGGTGTACCTTAGTGTCCAGAGTGCCATTGCTCTTCAGTATTTTGAAGAGGTCCCTAACAGCAGACTTTCCCATCACAATATGTCTTTTAAATTCCTGGCTTTTGGTTCCAAGAGTGCTGACTGTGGAGACAAGCAAACTAAAGCTGTGAACAATCTCAATCTCTTCACCATCCATCCTGAGGCTCCCAATTGCTTGGACAGGCAGAAGGACAGCACAGGAGTGCAAGACCCTGGATGAGATGGATTGATTCAGTGACTAGGGCAACAGGGGTAATTGTGTCTGAGTCAGTGAGACTGGCTCACGACAGGGCAGGCTTCAGAGCTATTGTTCATAGGGTCACTATGAGTTGCAGTTGACTCAATGGCATATAACAACAACAACAACAATATTTGAGAGTGTTCTGTTTACATGTGTGTTTTTCTTCATAGGCTCTAAAGCCTATGAAAGAAGGAACTGTATTTGTCCCCTTTAAATTATTAATGCCTAGCACCATGCCTAGGATATGGTGACAGTTGTTTTGATTGAGGTGTGGTGTCAAGTCAAAACCATTCATAATTGACCTTCCCGTGAGTTTAATAAGCAGTAAATCACACGAGAGAAAACTAACATCCTTCTCCATGGAATAGCTAGTGGATTCAAACCACATGCCTTTGAGATTGAAGTGCAGGTTCTTACTACTAAGCCACCATGGCTCCTTTGATAATACAGTGAAACTTCAGACTTTGTTGAATCTTACACTATAAAAAATAATCTCAGTGCATAAAATAAATCTTCTTTATTAATCTATAAAGCCACCTAAATGTATCCTTTCATATTCATTAACTGTTGAGATGCCTGGGACTGTGCTAAGCAATGATAATATAGGGATGAGTAAAACATTTTTTCCCTCTTTATCATAAAACATTCCTATTCTCATCGGATAAATTGCTTAGTTTGAATCCTGGAGGTTACATGTTCAGATGCTGATCAAAGTTGATGATTTGAATCCAGCAGTTGTTCCATCAAGAGTCTCATGGCTGTTGTTAGGTGCCATTGAGTTGACTATGACTCATAGCAACCCTATGAACGAAAGATCAGAAACCAGCCCTGTCCTGCACCATAATCACACTTCTTGACACAAAAGAACCCATCGCAGCAGTCACCTTGTTAATCCACTTGGTTGAAGGTCTTCCTCTTCTTTGCCAACCCTCCACCTTTCCCAACATCTTGTTCTTCTCTGAGAAACAGGCTCAAAATATGTGAGGTGAAGGCTCATCATTTTTGCCTTCAAAGAGCACACTGGCTGCACCCTCTCTAAGATGTTTCTGTTCATTTTCTTTGCCGTTCATGGAATGTTCAGTGCTCTTCTCTGCAGCTCAAAGGCATTATTCTTTTCCTGTCATCCTTACTCATTGTCTAGGTCTCAGGTGCATGGCTAGTAATCGGAAAGACTATGGTCTAAGTCACACACACCTTAGTTCTCAAACTGACATCACTACTCTTCATAATTTGGAAAGGTGCCTAAATGCAGATTTTTTCCATTGCAATGTGTCTCCGTATTTCCTGACTGCTTACACTAAGGGTGTTAATTGTGGATCCAAGAAGATGAAGCTGTTGATGGTTTCAATCTCCTCTCTATCCATCCTGACATGGCATATAGGTCCAGTGGTAAGAATCTTTGTTTTCTTGATATTGAGACACAATCCTTACTGAAGGCTGCATTCCTTGATCTTCTGCAGTGAGTGCTTCAAATCTTCCTCACTTTCAACAAGCAAGATTGTGTCATCTGTATAATGCAGGTTATTAATGAGTCTCCCAACAATCCTGATGCCACGTTCCCCTTCATAGATTCCAGCTTCTCAGATAATTTGCTCAGCATATAGATTGAACAGGTATGGAGACAGACTACATCCAAGATGCACTCCCTTCCAATTCCAAACCATGCAATGCTCCCCTGCTTTGTTTGCAGAACAGCCTACTACTCTAGGAGTATAATAAAAAGATATACAATATTATAATAACAAGTATAATGACAAATACTATACTATACTATACTATACTATACTATACTATACTATA